>NC_142871.1:138909583-139216666 GCF_051225735.1 Oryctolagus cuniculus
TCCCGGGGTTTTTATAGTCCCCGGGCAAATAAGTATTACATCCTCATTCCTTCCTTCCCCTGGCCCTGCAGGACCAAGGACTGCCCACCTTATTGGTTGCCCCACCTAGTCCTGCCGGACCAAGGACTGCCCAGTGTCAGGTTTTGTCTTTTCATACCAGGCGCATCCTGGGCCTAGCCAGTTTTTTTTTTTGTCTTGTGAGAAGCCTGTCATGACGTGGCTCTGGCCTCTCACAGTGTTGTGTCAAAAGATAAAATTGGGACCAGTGCTGTGTGGTAGTGGGTAAAGCTGCCACCTGCAGTGCCGGCATCCCATATGGGCGCTAGTTCGAGTCCTGGCTGCTCCACTTTCAATCCAGCTCTCTGCTGTGGCCTGGGAAAGCAGTAGAAGATGGCACTTGGGCCCCTGCACCCACATGGGAGACCCAGAAGACGCTCCTGGCTCCTGGCTTCGGATCAGTGCAGCTCTGGCCATTGCAGCCAGTTGGGGGGTGAACCAGCAGATGGAAGACCTCTCTCTCTCTCTCTCTCTCTCTCTCTCTCTCTCTCTGCCTCTCTGTAACTCTGCCTTTCAAAGAAAATAAATAAATCTTTATATATATATATATATATATATATATATATATATATATATAATTACAACAAATCCCAGACTAGGGTAACAACTCATTCTATAAACTAGAGCGAACATTCCATAAGCTGAGAAAAGCTGGCTTTATGAACAGAAACGGGCTGAGGAAAGCCAAAATGAAGGCAAACAGCAGCTGGTTGGTTTCCAAGCTACTTTCCCGGTAAAGGGTAAAGCAGAGGGATTGGCCTGCTTGGAGATCGGATCATTATCTCTCCTGATTTCCTGGCAGATCAGATTAAAAAAAAAAAAAAAAAAACCTTTGTTTCAACTTGGTGATGTGGCACTAACATGAGTGACTCCACTTGACTGGATCTGCTAGGCCTGGTGCGGGCTTCAGTCCAAGCCGATGGTCTCCTATGAATGCTGTGGAACCGCTGTTTGCCCTTCTACCACTGAGAGATGGGGGTTGGGGTGGAAAGCAATACAGTGTGGGTCTGATGCAGAGAAAGGTCTGGGAGCTAAGGTGGGTTCTCTGAGGGCGCCGGGCTGGGTCTACACCAGAACCAGTCCTTGGCCCCAGGGCTGGCAGGAGGGACGAAGGGTAGGACCAGTGTCTCAGCACATCTGGGTTTCAGAAGAAGTCTGGTAACGGTCAAAGGAACAAGAGTGAAATTTCCTCGTCTCATGTATACAAAAGAGGGGGAAATTCATCTGGCAGCCTTAGAGAAGACTTTACATCAATTCTTTTTATGCACTGTGATCTTGTAAATAAAGGAAAAGAATGAGTCATTTATACTGCCTCTGCAGTGTTTATTCAGGTCAATACCAACTGATGAGATGATTTATTTATTACTTCTTGTATGAAGAATGTCGGCTAATAGCTGTTAGAAGAATAATCAAAGAAGAAAATCACTATTTTGCAAACCCCAGTGAAGTAAGTCGGGCAAACATCAACAATGGCTGCTGAAATCATTACATAAAAAAAAGTTGATAGGGAACTGGATTTACTCACATGAGGTTGAAGACTTCATGACCGCGCTCTTGGCAACCACAGAGGTGTGGGGAGAAGGATTTGGGGGTCATCACGGCCACCTGGTGATAAGATTGGGACCAGGGACAGCAGGAGAAGCAGAGGCTGATGCCCGGATGAGGGGTCTTGGGAGGACGCGGTGGGCAGCAGACTGAAAGGTAAGATTGGATGCACACATCGAATAGAAAGGAGGCAGCAAGGTGACCTTGAGTGGAGGTGAGAGTGAGGTGACCACAGGCACAGGTCAAGCCAGGTCGGCGGCTCCCAGACGCTGGAGGCGGCAGCAACAATTCCCCTGAGGCCTCGGGAAGGGGCAAGGCCCTGCTGGTATGTTGCTTTCAGCTCAGGACAAACTAATTTTAGGCTTCTGCTGCTGCATCTGGGAGAGCGAGTTTCTGCCTTTTTTTTTTTTTTTTTTTTTTTTTAAGTTTGTGCTGTTTTAAGCCACTAGGTTTCCGGTAAGGTGTCAGCCCACTCACAGGAAACAAACAAACACATACTTCACTCGTGAAGCATTTGCCTACACGCCTTCGGGTTGAATTTCCAGTTCAAAAAGTGCAGATCAAGGAACGAGTTAGCAACAAGAGGGCACCGTCAGACGAAGCCACCACGCAGAACACTGTACACAACAATCTGTTCTCTTCAACAGAATGGAGGGGCATTTGGCGCAGAGGCTAAGAGGCCACTTGGGATGCCCCCAACCCGTATCTGAGTCCTGGGGTTTGAGTCCCAGCTTGGCTTCCACTTCCAGCTTTCTGTTAATGTGCACCCTGGGAAGCACCAGATGAGGGTTCAAGTACTGGGTCCCTATCACCCACGTGAGAGGCCTGGATTGAGTTCCCAGTTCTTAGCTTCCACCAGGCTTAGCCCAGGCTGCTGTGGGCATTTGGGGAGTGAATCAGAAGATGGACGACCTCTCTCTCTCTCTCTCTCTCTCTCTCACACACACACACACACACACAATCTGTCCCTTGGCATTTCAAATAAAATATTTATTTTTAAAATAATCTGAGGGGCCGGCGCTGTGGAGTAGCCAGTACAACCACCGTCTAGCAGTGCCGGCATCCCATATGGGTACGGGTTTGAGTCCCGGCTGCTCCACTTCCAATCCAGCTCTCTGCTGTGGCCTGGGAAAGCAGTAGAAGATGGCCCAAGTCCTTGGACCCCTGCATCTGCGTGGGAGACCCAAAAGAAGCTCCTGGCTCCCGGCTTCAGATCAGCGCAGCCGAAGCCATTGTGGCCAACTGGGGAGTGAACCAGTGGATGTAAGACCTCTCTCTCTCTTTCTCACTCTCTCTCTCTCTCTCTCTGCTTCTCTTTCTCTCTCTGTGTAACTCTTTCAAATAAATAAATCTTTAAAAATAATTTGAAAATTAAGACCAATGTCACAGAAACAAGAAAACAAGGGGGCTGTTATAGAATAAACACTTAGAAATTAACAGTGAAGCACAGCGCTCGATCCCTGACTCACGGGGGCCGGTGTTGCAGTGTAGAAGATTAAACTGCGGCTCACAGCGCTGGCGTTGCCTGCCCAGTCACGGCCGCTGGGCTTCCAGTCCAGCTTCCTAACTGCTAATGTGCCTGGGAGGCAGCAGAAAATGGCTCACATACTTGCGTCCCACGCAGGAGACCAGGATGGAGTTTCTGGCTCTTTGCTTTGGCCCAGCCAAGACCTGGCTGTTGCAGCCGTTTGGGGAGTGAACTAGCAGATGGAAGACTTCTTATTCGCTTGCTCATTCTCCCTTCTCTTTCTCTCTCTCTCTGCCAAGTAAATAGATCCTTAGAGCAAATCAGCAAGGGCGAGTGCTTGGTGCAGCAGTTATGATGTCTCTTGGGATGCCCACAGCCCGCATCAGAGTGCCAGTAAGTCCCAGCTTTGCTTCTCATCGAGCTTCTTTTTTTTTCTTTTTTGAGAAAAAAAAAATTTTTTTTGAAAGGCAGAGTTAGACGGTGAGAGAGAGAGAGAGAGAGAGAGAGAGAGAAAGGTCTTCCTTCCATTGGTTCACACCCCAATGGCCGCTACAGCTGGCATGCTGGGCCGATCCGAAGCCAGGAGTCAGGTGCTTCCTCCTGGTCTCCCATGCGGGTGCAGGGCCCAAGCACTTGGGCCATCCTCCACTGCACTCCCGGGCCACAGCAGAGAGCTGGACTGGAAGAGGAGCAACCGGGACTAGAACCTGGCACCCATATGGGATGCTGGCGCCCCAAGACGGAGGATTAATCAAGTGAGCCACGGCGTCGGCCCCCCCCATTTTTTAAGATTTTATTTATTTATTTAAGAGGTAGAGTTACAGACAGTGAGAGGGAGAGACAGAGAGAAAGGTCTTCTGTCTGTTGGTTCACTCCCCAAATGGCTGTAACGTTCTGAAACCAGGATCCAGGAGCTTCTTCCAGGTCTCCCACGCGGGTGCAGGTGCCCAAGGACTTGGGCCATCATCTACTGCTTTCCCAGGCCACAGCAGAGCTGGATCAGAAGTGGAGCACGGCCAGTGCCGCGGCTCACTAGGCTAATCCTCCGCCTTGCGGCGCCGGCACACCGGGTTCTAGTCCCGGTCGGGGCACCGGATTCTGTCCCGGTTGCCCCTCTTCCAGGCCAGCTCTCTGCTGTGGCCAGGGAGTGCAGTGGAGGATGGCCCAAGTGCTTGGGCCCTGCACCCCATGGGAGACCAGGAGAAGCACCTGGCTGCTGCCATCAGATCAGCGCAGTGCGCCGGCCGCATGGCGGCCATTGGAGGGTGAACCAACGGCAAAGGAAGACCTTTCTCTCTGTCTCTCTCTCTCACTGTCCACTCTGCCTGTCAAAAAAAAAAAAAGTGGAGCAGCCAGGACTAGAACTGGCGCTCATATGGGATGCCAGTGCCGCAGTTAGAGGATTAACCTACTGTGCCACTGTGCCAGCCTCCTGATCAAGCTTTCTAAAGGGCACCCTGGGAGGCAGCAGGTGATGGCATATTGGTCCCTGCCACCTACTTGGGAGACCTGGAATGAGTTCCAGGATCCTGGCTTTGGCCTGGCCCAACACTGGCACAGGCATTTGGGGAGTAAAGCAATGGATGGAAGAGTCTCTCTCTCTCCTCTCTTTCAAATAAACAAATAAAACTTTTTAAAATGTCTTAATAATAAAATCCATACGATATCTTGGAGACGTTTGAAAAGTTTGAATGCTGAGTAAGTAATTTTAGGGAACTCCAGTTAGTTTTCTCAGCTATGAAAACAGTATTGGCGGCTGGCGCTGCGGCTTACTAGGCTAATCCTCCGCCTTGCGGCGCCGGCACACCAGGTTCTAGTCCCGGTCCGGGCACCGGATTCTGTCCCAGTTGCCCCTCTTCCAGGCCAGCTCTCTGCTATGACCCAGAGTGCAGTGGAGGATGGCCCAAGTCCTTGGGTCCTGCACCCCATGGGAGACCAGGATAAGTACCTGGCTGCTGCCATCGGAACAGCGCGGTGCGCCGGCCGCATGGCAGCCATTGGAGGGTGAACCAACGGCAAAGGAAGACCTTTCTCTCTGTCTCTCTCTCTCACTGTCCACTCTGCCTGTCAAAAAAATAAAAAAATAAATAAATAAAAAAGAAAAAGAAAATAGTATTGGGTTGTAGATGCTGAATTAGAAAAGCTTATTCAAGGGCTAGGCCAGTGTCTCAGAGACACTCACACACCCACAGAGGTCTTTCATTACCTGTGTTTTGCCATGTGGGGGGCAACTGACAAATATTGCCTACTCATCTAGCCCAACTGTGTATTTCAGGACAAAGGACAGAAAGCGAATACCAACCCAATAAATATAGTATTGTGGGGGCCAGCATTGTGGCACAGCAGGTTAGGTCACAACTGGTGATACTGGCATCCCCTATCTGGTGTGGCTCCCAGTTGCTCCAATTCTGATGCAGCTTCCTGCCAATGCACCTGTGAAGTCAGAGAATGATGGTCCAAGTCCTTGGGCCCCTGCGTCTGGGATGGAGTTCCTGGCCCTTGGCCAATACCTGGCTATTGCAGCCATTTAGGGAGTGAACCAGCAGATTGGAGATCTCTCTCTCTCTCTCTCTCTCTGCCTTTGAAATAAATAAATAAAACTTAAAAAAATATAGTTGATATGTAGATGAATATCCTCATTTTTTGGGAGATTTATGCTCAAATAATAAGGGATAAAAATGTCTTGATCTTTATAATTTACTTTGAAACAACCTGTCAAACACAAATAAATATGAACACAACTTTTTTTGCTATATTCACAAATATGGGAAAATGTTGACAAAGTGTTAGTCACTGTTGGATTTAGGTTGTAGGTATACAGATTTACCTGATACTATCCTTCCTTTAAGACTTATTTTATTTGGAAGGCAGAGGCAGAGAGAGAGGTCTTCCATCTGCTGGTTGCAACAGCTCACACTGTGGCATAGTACGCTAAACCTCCACTGGTGGTGCCAGCATCCCATATGGGTGTCGGTTCAGCTCCTGTCTCAGGGGTTCCTCTTCTGATCCAGCTCTCTGCTAATGGCCTGGGAAAGTAGCGGAAGATGGCCCAAGTGCTTGGGTCCCTGCACCCACATGGGAAACCTGGAAGAAGCTCCTGGCTCCTGGCTTTGGATCCATGAAACTCCAGCTGTTTCAGCCATCTGGGGAGTGAACCAGTGGATAGAAGACTTTTCAATCTGTCTCTCCTTCTCTGTAACTCTACCTCTCAAATAAATAATGTTTTTTTAAAGTTTCCATAATAAAAAGTTGCTTTTTGGTTTGGTTTGGTTTTGTAATATTTGTTCAGCTTCTAGAAGAAATCAACCACCCTGTGTGGTGCTGGAGGGTGGTCACTGCTCGTGCCAGGCCCTTCACAAACATCTCCCCTCTCCCAGCTTATTACCTAAGAGCACTTCCTGGAGGACTATGTGCCGGCATCTTTATCTTGACTACATTCTTTCGCATTTAATGGTTTAATGATGGTAATAGCCAGTCTAGAATGTGACCTACTTCTACCTGAGTTTCACTTTGGGGACAATGACATTTGCTGCTTTCAGAGTCAGCAGGTACTTTAACCCTTAGGACCATTTGTTTCCTTATTCTTTGGGAAATGACACAATCATGGGGCTCTGGTGTTGTGGCACAGCAGGTAAAGCCACCAGCATCCCATGTTCAAGGCCAAGTACCCGTTTCCAGTCTCAGCTGCTCCACTTCTGGTTCAGTTTCCTGCTAATGCGCTAATACACCTGTGAAGGCAATGCAGGATGGCCCGAGTATGTCAGTCCCTGCCATCCACGTGGGAGACCAGGATGGAGCTCCTGACTTCTAGCTTCTGCCTGGCCCAGCCCTGGCTGCTGCAGACATTTGGGGAGTGAACCAGGAAATGGAAGAGCTCTTTCTGTCTTTCCTTCTCTCTGCCTTTCAAATAGATAAATAAATCTTTTAAGATTTTTATTTATTTACTTGAGAGCTAAAGTTATAGACAGAGAAGGAGAGACAGCGAGAAAAATCTTCCATCCACTGGTTCATTCCCCAAATGGCTGCCATAGCCAGAAATGGGCAGATCTGACGCCAGGAGCTTCTTCTGGGTCTCCCACATGGGTGCAGGAGCCTAAGGACTTGGTCCATCTTCCACTGCTTTCCCAAGTCAAAAGCAGAAAGCTGGATTGGAAGAGCAGCAGCTGGAACATGAACTGGCGCCCACATGGGATGCTGGCGCCACAGGTTGAGGCTTAGCCTACTACGCCACAGTGCCAGCCCCATATATAAATAAATCTTAAAATGAAAATAAAAGTAAACAAAACACAGGCACCAGCTTTGTAGCCCAGCAGGTTAAGTTTGTGACACTGGTATCCCTTTTCAGACAGCTGGTTCAAGCAGCAGCTACTCTGCTTCCAATCCAGCTCTTTGCTAATGCGTCAGGGTGATGGCTCAAGCGTGAGCATCTGCCTCTCATGTGAGACCTGGATGGAGTTCCAGCCTCCTGACTTTGACCTGGCCAGCCAGGTTGTTGCAGCCATTTGTGGATTAAACCAGTGGATGGAAGATCTCTTTCCCTGATGTTTCCCCTTTCATATAAATAAGTACATTTTTGGGGCCGGTACTGTGGCGTAGCAGATAAAGCTGTTGCCTGCAGTGCTGGCATCCCATATGGGCACCAGTTCTAGTCCCGGCTGCCCCACTTCTGATCCAGCTCTCTGCTGTGGCCTGGGAAAGCAGTAGAAGATGGCCCAGTCCTTGGGCCCCTGCACCCACGTGGGAGACCCAGAAGAAGCTCCTGGCTCCTAGCTTTGAATCAGCGCAGCTTCGGGCTGTTGCAACCAGCAGATGGAAGACTTCTCTCTCTGCCTGTGCCTTTCAAATAAAATAAATCTTAAAAAAGTACTTTTTTTTTTTTTTTAAGATGATCATAGGGAAGTAGGATGTCATGGAAAAGAAAGTACTATAATAAACTGACAAATGGGTCTGTGTTGCTAAAACCAGATGCTCCCATGCACCACTGGGAGAGCTGAAGATGGCACCTGGGGCTGCAGCAGGAGCAGGCAGCAGGGTGAGGGCAGCGCTGAACAAGCAGCACCAAGGCCGGAGCAAGCTGCTCCACGCTTCACGCTTCACGACTGCTTCTAACCACCTCCAGCTTCTCTGCTCCACACGTTGGCTTTTTTTTTTTTTTTTCCTTTTAAGATTTATTTACTCGAGAGGCACACTTAGAGAGGTCCCCCATCCGCTGGTTCATCCCCAAATGGCCACAGCAGCCGGAACTAGGCCGATCTGAAGCCAGGAGCTTCTTCAGGATCTTCTATGCAAGTGCAGTGGCCCAAGGACTGCTTTCACAGGCCATTAGCAAGGACGCTGGATCAGAAGTGGAGCAGCCAGGACTCGATCCAGTACCCATGTCGCACTGCAGGCTACAGCCTCAGGTTTTTTCTTCTAATTCACTGATTTCCCAGTCTGTTGTTTCACCTGCTTATGTCAATTCTAGTCTGCTGCTCCTTCCTTTTCAAGGCCCTGTCCTTGCACAAAGGACTAAGTCCTTTCTCCGAGTGCTGTCAGCCTCCTAATCCCACCTTGTGAGCTGTTATCTGTTTCCTGGCTGCTCAGTCACCTTTTATTACACCTGCTGGCTTGTTGCTGTGGGCCGGATCCCCCTGTGGTCCTGACCCTGGCTCCTAACGGCTGTCTCGCAAGGGAACTCCATGTGTGAGCTGGAGCACACAGGTGTCCCTGTAGGACAGCTCAGTTTTTGTTCAGTCCTTTGGGAATCAGGTCACAACGTGTTGCTAAGCTACAGAGAACTGTTTTGGAAACATCAAGATTACTCAGTGAGCTCCCACAAACAGCTCCCTGGCTGCTCATTGGCCTCCCTACACACACTTCCACCTCTCAGCCCAAGGAACCACTACCCTGAGTTCAGTACCTGGGAGCTTCACAGTTCAGGAGAACTGTGCAGTATCAGGGCGGGTGGTGCACAGCGCTGAAGACACTGCTCCAGCCCACAATGGAGTGCCTGGGTTGGAGACCCAGAATGAGTTCTGGGCTCCTGGCCACTGCAGGTATCTGGGGAGTGAACCAATGGGAGCTTTCTCTCTGCCTTTCGAAAAGTTAAAAAAAAAAAGGCCGGCGCTGCGGCTCACTAGGCTAATCCTCCGCCTTGCGGCGCCGGCACACCGGGTTCTAGTCCCGGTTGGGGCGCCGGATTCTGTCCCGGTTACCCCTCTTCCAGGCCAGCTCTCTGCTGTGGCCAGGGAGTGCAGTGGAGGATGGCCCAAGTGCTTGGGCCCTGCACCCCATGGGAGACCAGGAGAAGCACCTGGCTCCTGCCATCGGATCAGCGCGGTGCGCTGGCTGCAGCACGTCGGCCGTGGCGGCCATTGGAGGGTGAACCAACGGCAAAAGGAAGACCTTTCTCTCTCTGTCTCTCTCTCTCACTGTCCACTCTGTCAAAAAAAAAAAAAAAAAAAAAAGCATTTAAAAAAAGATTTATCTTGAAATATTTGAAAGTCAGTTACAGAGGTCTTCCATCCACTGGTTCACTCCCAAAACGGCCACAACAGCCAGGGCAGGGCTGGGGAAGCCGGGAGCCGGGAACTCCAGCCTGGTCACCCACATGGGTGGCGGGAGCCCAGGTGCTTGATTCACCTTCAGTTGCCTTCTCAGGCACATCAGGGAGCTGGATGAGAGCAGCCGGGCTTCAAACCAGTGCTCAGGCGGACGCTGGTTTACAGGCAGTGTGCCATCTTGAGGCAGATGTCAGATGTCGGGTGCAGGAGTTAAGATGCCATGCCGGGATGCCTGCATTCCATACTGAACACTGGGTTTGAGTTCCAGCTTCCTGTAAATCTGTACTCCAGGAGGCAGGTCACAGCCCACCCACCACGGAGGACTCCTTGACCCAGCCCTGGTTGTTACAGGCATTTGAGAACCACTGGTTGAAATGTTTGCCTCTGCCTTCAAAACAAAAACACCCAACTTTAATCCAGTTCTTTTAACACAGGGCTAGTTGTTTTGGGACAGGGACTAGAGCTCAGAACAGAAATGGAAGCAGGTGACCCTGTCCTCTGGAAACACAGTGATCAAAACACGATTAAGGAAAATAAATCCTTGCTGGACCAGTGGGATAGAAAAGCAGGAAACATTCCCTAAGAACACATACTGTAAGCCCCTTACAGAGATGGCGATTTGCTTTCTGCAGTTTATCTGTGTTTGGAATATTCTAGAAACAAAACTTGTCTTACATATTGTGGGGAGGGAGCCGGCACTGTGGCATAGCCTGCAGCGTTCACATCCCTTGGGTGCTGGTTCAAGCCCCAGGTGCTGCTTTACCTCCACCTCAGCTCCCTGCTCATGCGCCTGGGAAAGCAGTAGAGGATGGCCCTGCACCCACCAGGAGATGCAGGCGGGGAGTGAACCAGCAGATGAAAGCTCTAACTCAACCTTTCAAAATCATTTTTAAACAATTTTATAAATTAGGGGGCCGGCCCTGCAGCGTAGCTGGTAAAAGCACCCCCTGCAGCACCAGCACCCCAGATGGGCACTGGTTTGAGTCCTGACTGCTGCTCTTCAGCTCTCTGCCTCTCCTGTTGAACTCCTTTCAAATAAAATCAATCTTAAGGCCGGCGCCGCGGCTCACTAGGCTAATCCTCTGCCTTGCGGCGCCGGCACACCGGGTTCTAGTCCCGGTCGGGGCGCTGGATTCTGTCCCGGTTGCCCCTCTTCCAGGCCAGCTCTCTGCTGTGGCTAGGGAGTGCAGTGGAGGATGGCCCAGGTGCTTGGGTCCTGCACCCCATGGGAGACCAGGAAAAGCACCTGGCTCCTGGCTCCTGCCATCGGATCAGCGCGGTGCGCCGGCCGCAGCGCGCCGGCCGCGGCGGCCATTGGAGGGTGAACCAACGGCAAAGGAAGACCTTTCTCTCTGTCTCTCTCTCTCACTGTCCACTCTGCCTGTCAAAAAAAAAAAAAACAAAAAAACAAACAAACCCTCACACCCAAACCGGTTCCTCTGGGCATTATCTGTTCTGCTCCCCACCTGTGCTCACAGCCCAGTTGTCTTCGAGGCAGCACCAACACAGATGGTTCAAACTACATGAAAATGCCCGTTACCTGCGGCCAGTGCTGTGGCCGTCACCATGCCGGCAGCCCCTATTAGAGCTGCAGTTCCAGGGTTCTGCCTCCAATCCAGCTCTGCAGCAACATGCCCGATAGTGGAAGGTGGTCCAAGTATTTAGGCCCTGGCACCCCTCAAAGGAGACCCAAGGTTCCTGACTCCTGGCTTCAGTCTGACTGAACCCTGATCGTTATGGCCATTAGTGAGTGTACCAGTGAATTAGATCACTCTCAAATGTATTAGAATTTTGAAGATGCACTTGTCCTTCAATTCCATTTGCACTCTCATGCTGCTGTCTCACTTACCTGGGAAGCTGTCAGGGGCCCTGTTTTCACACAACCAGGTGCCTTTGTGAGGACTGTTAATCACCACCAGAAACTGAAAATACCGGACACGAAAGTACTGATGATCCTATTTTACACCTGTCTGTAAAGAAACACTTTGGTGCCAACCACGGTGACTGTTCCCGGGTGTGATGCCACCTCCCACTTCCCTCAATTACTGCCTTGTGGGCCAGTGCTATGGCGCCTTGTTTGCACTGAGACCAATCCATTACTTGTTTTATTTATTTTATTGAAATTCTTTTGACAAAATTAATACTCATAAGCTTTCCAGCTGACATGCAGGGGCCTCAAAATTTCTATTATTTTTGCACTCGTTGATAGTCGCTCAGGAAAATGCCAAAGACGCTGAGTTCCTATGGTCTGCCCCATCCTTGTCAGCGAACTCCTGGAAGTCCACAAAAGGAACAAGTGTTAGAACCATGCTGGCAACCAGCGGTGAGCAGCAGGCCAGCAGTAGGGGACACGCCGCCCAGGGTGCTGGGGGAAGCACAAGCAGAGTGGATCAGGTGGTCTCAAAGATCCTCAGAGAAAGCTCAGAGACTCTAGTCCAACCAAGTCATCACGACCACTGTGTGCTGTGCTGGGAGCCCAAGCCAGCAACACTCACCACTGCACTCAGAGGGCCCGCTCCGCACTCGTCACAGCCCAGGGACGAAGCAGCAGGAACAGAACCATCAGTCAGCCCAGCTACAACTGAGGCCTCCGCAGTCTGTCAGGGGGCACCGCCCCTGGCTGTCTCCAAAGCTCTCATCCTAGAGAGGTGAAAACCGGACAACCATGAGACCAACAAGGAGCCACAGCCCTCGCAGAAACCCCCGCGTCCGGTCTCCTAAACGAGTCAGAACTCATTTTTGACATCAGGACCAGGGTCAGAGACTCTAGTCTGTGAAATCATCATCCCCTGTTTAGGGAGACCTGGATCAAGGGACGCCATCTGGAAGAGACAGTACCCTCCAAAAAATAAGGAAGCCAGGGATACAAGCAGTAACAGCTGCACAGGAAGTAAGATCCAAAAAGTGGTGCTTAGAGAATCACCAGGCAGAATACTTGCACCGTACCATGTGCTCATCAGGAACCAGGGAGACCTGGGGCAGGGTTGTGGAGTAGTGAATTAAGCCAGAACGGACACCCACACCCCATCAGAGTGCCGGGAGCCCCAGATGGTCTGCTTCCCACCCAGCTACCAGCTAATGCGCCTGGAAAGCAGAAGCTGGTTTAAGTACTGGAGTTCCTGCCAGGGACGGGGGCTTGCACTGCGGTGCAGGTCAAGCTGCTTTTTATGCCAACATCCATCGGAGCACCAGTTCAAGTCCTGCGCACTCTGCTTCTGATTCAGCTATTTGCTAACGTGCCTGGGAAGACAGCAGAATATGGGCCAAGTGCTTGTGCCACTGCCACCCATGCTGACATCCAAGACTCAATTCCTGGATCAGGGCTTTGGCCTGGCGCAGCCCTGGCCATCACAGTAAACCAGCAGATGCGTGATCTCTACGGCTCTTTCAAATAAACAAATCTTACTAAAAAAATAAGGCCACTGGGAGGCGCCAT
This sequence comes from Oryctolagus cuniculus, assembly GCF_051225735.1. NCBI lineage: Eukaryota > Metazoa > Chordata > Mammalia > Lagomorpha > Leporidae > Oryctolagus > Oryctolagus cuniculus. The sequence goes on from NC_142871.1 coordinate 138,922,632, forward strand.
ATGCACTTGGGCTCACAACAGAAAAATGGGTGACGCAGACAGGTTTGAGGGGTGAACAAAAATACTGGGTATTGGAGCCAGCATCTCATATGGATGCTGGTTCAAGTCCTGGATGCTCTACTGCCGATCCAGCTCTCGGCTATGGCCTTGGAAAGCAATAGAAGACGGCCCGAGTCCTCGGGCCCCCGCACCCACATGGGAGACCTGGCTTCAGATTGGCATAGCTCTGGCCATTTTGGAAGTGAACCAGCGGATGAAAGACCTCTCTCTACCTCTCAAATAAAAAATGGGCAGACCCGGGACGGGGGTTGTGGGGTACTGAGTTAACCCACACATGGTATGGCATGCCTCCCATACCAGGGTCCCACTTCCAATCCAGCTCCGTGCTTATACGCCTGGGAAGCACAAGACGGCTAAATACTGGAACTCCTGCCACCCGTGGAGGGGATGGGTTCCTGGCTCCTGGCTTCAGCCCGGGGAAGCTAAGCAAGGGACAGAAGACTTGTCACTCTGCCTTTCAAAAAAAAAATAAAAACAGACCCGGAGAGCGCCCCCACGAAGGACAAACGTGGGGACGAGATGGTCAGCAAGCAGGAAGGCTCCCGCAGGCAACACTCACCTTTTCGCACTGGTAACACCGGGGGCCGCCTCACACCCCCTAGTAAAGGAAATAAGAGAAAGGTTACTAACTTGAGCCCTCCATCCACCAACCTCCCCGAACCCGGGGTAGAGGGGCCGTCAGCGCGCTGCGGTGCTGGCGTCAGCGAGACACTCAGAGTCACCTGGGGTCATCATCAACCCTCGTCTGCCCACAAGGCCGCCAGCCACTCGGAGCTCGCCACCGCACGCGCGACCCACTCACCGGCCATCACGTCGCTGCGGAGCGGCCGGCACGCACCAGGAACCTGGAACCAAGTCAAGGAATTAGCAGAGCCAGGGGAGACTCCGGCGTTCCCGCCTGCGACCCGGGCTGGGTCAGTTCCAAGCAGTGGCGTCACAGAGACCTCAGAAACTCTAGTCTGTTAACAGTCGTTCATCCTGCTCAGCCCGGGAGTGCGGCCCCCAACCCCAGCAGGTCCCCGCGGTACCTATGCAAGCGAGTCTGCGCCGAGGCGGGCCACCGGCCTGCCCCATCCTCCATCGCAGAACAACAGCACACGGCAGAGCCGGCACCCACCGCACAAAGAAGCGGGCGAGCCAGGCGGGGGCTATTTATGGCGGCGCGGATCGGGGGCCTGATGGGCATGGCTGTCTTCTTATATGCCTGCCTCCACGTGCAGCATTTTGCCCATAGTTTGTCCAGATACGAATAAAACACAGGAAATAAAGGCCTTGAAAGTATGTTGCACGTCATTGCAGAGGCATGCTGCTAATACTGGGAGGTTTCTGTAAATTTTGGAAGACAGGCGGAAGAAAGTCCCCCGCAGCCGGTCTCGCGAGAGTTCGGCGCGTCCCCCAGCCGCGGCTCGCGAGGCCGAGGACCCCGCGCGCCCTCGCCCGCTATCGGCCGTCCTCGCTTGGGTCCGACCCGCGCTGCAGCACCCATCCGCTGGGTGCCGCCACAGTCGGAACTGGCTCCCGCGCTGAGCCGGCGGACCTGTTACGCGTATTGAGCTTCGTATCTTTTAAATATTCCAAATAGTTTTATTATACTGCTGCATAATTATTTGCATATAGTTGAAATATAAAATTTGGCAGAGTTTTTTAGAAAATAATCTTAACGTCAAAATTTTTTAAATTGGGGCTGACGCTGTGGTGTGTTGGGCTAAGCCTTCGCCTGTGGGCGCCGGCATCCCATGCGGACGCCGGTTCGAGACCCGGCTGCTCCACTTCTGTCCAGTTCTCTGCTGTGGCCTGGGAAAGCAGTGGAGGATGGCCCTTGGGCCCTTGCACCTGCGTGGGAGACCTGGAGGAGGCTCCTGCCTTCGGATGGGCCCGCTGCAGCCGTTGCGGTCATTTGGGGAGTGAACCAGGAGATGGAAGACTAATGTCTCTCCTTCTCCTTAACTCTCAAATAAAAACAGTTTTTTTAAAAAAACATTTTTATGTAATTGTACATATTTAGGGCTTATTATGTGATAATTTGATACATGTACAGCGTGCCGTGATCAAATCAACTAGTATTCCAATCTCCTTAAACATCAAGTTTTTGTGTTGAGAAACTTCAAACTCTTCTGTTCTAGGTCTTTATATAACAAATTGTTATAATAAACTTAGCCATCATCCTTTTTAATGTAGTTCTGCGTTCAGTAAAATGGACATTGTCCTGCAACGCATCACCACCTCTCCAAACTGAAAAGCTATCCCTCCTCCTTACACAACAACTCCCTAGCCCCCCTGCGCTGTGCCCTTTCTATGTGCAGTGAGTGGGTTGGGAATTGACCAAAAATGGTGCCCTCTGCCCAGCGCCAGTCCCCGGGGATTGGAAGCAAGCCCAGTTGGTGTGCAGTGGCAACAGCCAGGCCGGTCCCTTCCCCTCGAGGGGCTCTTCCTTAGTCCTGTGCTCTTCCCTTGCTCCCGCCACTGCAAATGTCATCCAGATCCCACCTCCTGGACCCTTATGTGTAGAAGCACAAGTCTGGTGATGTGCTGGCGTGTTTTCCTTCATCTTCGTGAGAAAGTCACATACAAGAGGATGAATTGGGGGACCCAAACCATACTCTGTCAGTCACGCCCTTTCAGTTTCATAACACAGGTGCCACGAAGCCGAGAGTAAGATTGGGACGGAGGCCACTGCGGGCACAGGAAACGTCTTTCCTTCTGCAGTTATTTCATGTCCTTCCTCTTCCCTCAAGGTTTCAGCCTTACGTAAAAACAACAACAACAACAAAAACAAAAACAAAAACAAACAAAAAAAAAAACAAAAAAAAAAACACACACACACACCAAAAACCACTTCCAAGAGGCCTATGGTATTCAGCCGTTTATTTGATACATTTCTCAGCTCCTATAGGCCAAGTTCCACCAGGGGCTGATGTTGCCAAGTGTTTCAAGCTCCAGGCCGTGCATGTGTGCAAATAGGCCATGATTGCTCATATCCTGGTATTGCTTCCATTTGAATCCCTTCCCTAATAAGGGAGTCATGAATGTGTTTACTCAGCCTCGGAGATTCTTTTCCCGCTCATTAAACTGCTGCTGGAGAGCTCCCTGGCCTCTGATGGCTGCTGGCCTCAAGCTCCGGCAGACTGCTTCTTGCCCACCAGCCACTGCTCCATGGAGCACTCACACTTTCCTGTCTTCCTTTCCCCAATTCCTAGTCCTCCTAAACATAAAGTCAGGAGCAGCCTCTGGTTTACTGGTTTCTCTCAACTTGGGCTGCACATTAGAAATACTTGGGCAGGGGCCAGTGTTGTGATATGATGTTTAGCCACCACCTGTGACGCTGGCATCCCATATGGGCAGCAGTTTGAGTCCAATTCCCATCCAGCTCCCAGCTAATGCTCCTGCAAAAGCAGTGGAAGATGGCCCACAGTCCTTGGGCCCCTGCATGGGAGACCTGGATGAAGCTCCTGGCTCTTGGTTTCAGCCTGGCCCAGCCCTGGCCATTGTGATTATTTGGGAAGTGAACCAGCAGATGGAACATCTCTACTTCTCTCTCTGTATAACTCTGCCTTTCAAATAAATAAAATAACTCTTGAAAAAATACTTGGGCGTTTTAAATAAAAATATCACTTTGGCCTACTCAGATTCTAAATTAGCCTGGGATTTGTATTTGTATTTTTCCCCAAAATGATTTTATTATACCATTAGGGTAGAACACCATGGCTCTAATGGCTTGAAGCTAAAGAATTGTTCCTTCTACTGCCTGTCAATTAAAAACAAACAAACTAAAAACCACTGAAAACAAACAATGAGAGAGAAAGCCTCACTTCCTGCTGCAGCAGTTGAACTATTCAGCATATGCTGTGGTCAGAGGCTATCACATTATAATTTACTTCTCTTGTGGAAACCACACCTTTGAAAAGTGGCTCAGAAGCCAAAGTAATTTTTGCTATATTTTCCTATACAAGCTTTCAAAGAGGATTTCCTGTACTTTGTCATTGCTAAAATATTTGATCTTGCCACCGGGTAAGGATTCAGTGACTGATATAACATGGAACGTTAATCAATCTGATTCTGGAAGAATCTTTCAGGCTGGGTTTAGGGGAGGAGAGAAGTCGGGATTCTCTCAGGCTAGTGGAGGCTTATGGACACCCAGCAGCTGCAGGAGGAGCCCATCAGGGAAGACTCTGCCTTGACCTTGCCTGGATCTCTCTGGCTCTGTGTGTACTGCTTTTTCTTTTCTTTCTTCACAATTAAATTTACTACTATGTTACACGGCTATAGTTTTGCAGGCCATTCATAAGTAGGGAAAAGAGCGTAATCTGGGGTAAAAGCCTCACTCACAGCCTGACATGAACTACCGAATGCCAACAGGGGTAAGAAGTGGAGAAAAACTTTAGGCACCAAACCATCTCTAACGCATGTCATTTACCACCTTACAACGAAAATACCCATGGCCATGACTCCAAATACCCATACTGCTCAGCAGCATACACTGTGATCTAAGAAAAATTCAGACAAATAGAGAACACGACTCCATTACACATCCAGAAACACAGAGACAAACATTATCAGCATTTTATTAATTATAGCTGAATAAACAAAATATAAAAATAAGCATCCCTAAAACTGTGATGATTTACAAAGCAGAGTTGTACAGAGGGTGGCAGTATTGATTCATCTGAGAGGAAGAAGACATCTTACAGTACAAACTTAGATTAACTACAAAAACACCAACGAATATCTAGGTTACAACAAACTAAGAACAAAAAAAAAGCTAATTACTATCAAGTTACAATATAACTTTAAAAGGAACTTACCAAGGATAGGGGTGACAGGTATTAAAGGACGACAGCAAAGTGCTTCAGTCAGTTATTTCGCAAATTAGTGAAATAAAGGAAATGTCCTTAATCGACCTCCTCGATGGTGGGCCCGGACCCAGGGCCGCCCCTGCCGCCTGCAGCCCCGAAGCCCCCGCCGGCCCCGGGGCCGCCCGCACCCTGGTAGAGCCCGCTGATGACCGGGTTGCACACCTGCTCCAGCTCCTTCCGCTTGTGCTCGAACTCGTCCTTGTCGGCCAGGGTGTTGGCGTCCAGCCAGGAGAGGACCTCCTGGCACTTGTCCAGCACGCGCCGCTTGTCCGCCTCGCTGATCTTGCCCTTGAGCCCGTCGTCCTCCACGGCGCTCTTCATGTGGAAGGCGTAGGACTCGAGCGCGTTCTTGGCCGCCACGCGCTCGCGCTGCACCTCGTCCTCGGCCTTGTACTTCTCGGCCTCCTGCACCATGCGCTCGATCTGCTCCTTGCTCAGGCGGCCCTTGTCGTTGGTGATGGTGATCTTGTTGGCCTTGCCCGTGCTCTTGTCGGTGGCCGTGACGTGCAGGATGCCGTTGGCGTCGATGTCGAAGGTGACCTCGATCTGCGGCACGCCGCGCGGCGCCGGCGGGATGCCGCTGAGCTCGAAGCGCCCCAGCAGGTTGTTGTCGCGCGTCATGGCCCGCTCGCCCTCGTACACCTGGATCAGCACGCCGGGCTGGTTGTCCGAGTACGTGGTGAACACCTGCGTCTGCTTGGTGGGGATGGTGGAGTTGCGCTTGATCAGCGGCGTCATCACGCCGCCCGCCGTCTCCAGCCCCAGCGACAGCGGCGCCACGTCCAGCAGCAGCAGGTCCTGCACCTTCTCCGACTGGTCGCCCATCAGGATGGCCGCCTGCACCGCCGCCCCGTAGGCCACCGCCTCGTCCGGGTTGATGCTCTTGTTGAGGTCGCGCCCGTGGAAGAAGTCCTGCAGCAGCTTCTGCACCTTGGGGATGCGCGTGGAGCCGCCCACCAGCACCACGTCGTGGATCTGCGCCTTGTCCAGCTTGGCGTCGCGCAGCGCCTTCTCCACGGGCTCCAGCGTGCCGCGGAACAGGTCCGAGCACAGCTCCTCGAACCGCGCCCTGGTGATGGACGTGTAGAAGTCGATGCCCTCGAACAGCGAGTCGATCTCCAGGTTGGCCTGCGTGCTGGACGACAGGGTCCTCTTGGCGCGCTCGCACGCCGTGCGCAGCCGCCGCACCGCGCGCTTGTTGCCGCTCAGGTCCTTCTTGTGCTTCCGCTTGAACTCCTCCACGAAGTGGCCCACCAGCCGGTTGTCGAAGTCCTCGCCGCCCAGGTGCGTGTCGCCCGCCGTGGCCTTCACCTCGAAGATGCCGTCGTCGATCGTCAGCACCGACACGTCGAACGTGCCCCCGCCCAGGTCGAAGATGAGCACGTGGCGCTCGCCCTTGCCGCTGCGGTCCAGCCCGTAGGCGATGGCGGCCGCCGTGGGCTCGTTGATGATGCGCAGCACGTTCAGCCCCGCGATCACCCCCGCGTCCTTCGTGGCCTGCCGCTGCGAGTCGTTGAAGTAGGCCGGCACCGTGATCACCGCGTTGCTCACCGGCTGGCCCAGGTACGCCTCGGCGATCTCCTTCATCTTGCTCAGCACCATGGACGAGATCTCCTCCGGGTAGAACGCCTTGCTCTCGCCCTTGTAGCTCACCTGCACCTTGGGCTTGTCGCCCTCGCTCACCACCTGGAACGGCCAGTGCTTCATGTCGGCCTGCACCACCGGGTCGCCGAACTTGCGGCCGATCAGCCGCTTCGCGTCGAACACCGTGTTCTGCGGGTTCAGCGCCACCTGGTTCTTGGCCGCGTCGCCGATCAGCCGCTCCGTGTCGGTGAAGGCCACGTAGCTGGGCGTCGTGCGGTTGCCCTGGTCGTTGGCGATGATCTCCACCTTGCCGTGCTGGAACACGCCCACGCACGAGTACGTCGTGCCCAGGTCGATGCCGATCGCCGTGCCTTTGGCCATGGCGCTGCTGCCGCGCGCTCTCGGCCGCGCACCGAGCCGGGGGTCTGGGGCCGGCGGGCGAGGAAGGCGGCTGCGGGCCGGGTTCTTGCCGGAAGCGGGAGGCGGACGGCGCCGCGCAGAGTGGGCCTCGGAGGCTGTGGGGCCGCGGGCTTCGCGCTGGGGGTGCGGCCGCCGAGCAGGGTCGCGGTGGTGTGCGCTGCAGTGAGCCGCTGTCGGGGGCCGCCCGGGTTCTGCCGTTCGCCCTGGGCGCCCGCAGCCGCCTTTATCCGTCGCGGCGCGCCCCGCCTGCCGCCGCCTCGGCCAATCAGCGAGCTCGGGGCGGCCGCCGGTCGGGAATCTTCCAGGGGTTTCGCTCGCGCCCCGCCCTCCTGCTCCCCGGGACCCGTTAGAGACCGGGGCGCCCGCCCTCCGCGGAGGGAACTTTCCAGACGCTTCTGGGAGTCCCTGGAGCGGCCCGGAGCCCCGGGGCGGGGGAGCCGCGGCGGGAGGCGGCTGTGGGCTCGGCCTGCGCGGCGGCGGTGCCCGGGCCCCTTAGTGTTAATCGGGAACTGCAGGGCGGGTGAGGCTGCGGCCCTGACACTGGTTCCGCGGTTTAAGGTGGGACTGAGGGCTCCGTGGGTGCGCGGACTCCCAGAGCGCAGAGGGTGCCCGGCTTTCCCGCAGGAGACGGCGCTCGGCGAGCTGTGGCCGCTCTGAGGGCCCGTGTGTGGGGGCGGCGGAGAAGGGACGCCTTCGGGTCGCCGTCCCGGGGTCCAGATGGGGGGGGGGGGCGCTGGCCGAGGGCGCTCTGCCCCTCCCTCCGCACCCGGCCCTCCCCGCGGAGCGCTCTCCTCTTAGTTTCAAGTGGGAACCGGAGAGAACGGTGCAGTGTAATTTCGGACACTTTTTTTCACTTCATTGTGGAATATCCGGGCCGGGAGCTTGGGGTTGAAAAGACCCGCGACCCCGTGGACAGCAGGTGTTAGGATGCGGGGGCAGCTGTGACCGAGGACGTGGAGGCTGAGGTGGGGTGTGAGGGGCAGCGCTGTGTCAGTCGCTCCTATTACCTGGGACTGGACCCGTAGGTTAGCAGAAAAATTTTTTTCCCACAGGATGCTGGCGACTTCAGGCTTTGGGAGCTTGTTGGGTTCTTTCACCCCTCCTCCCCCCAGCATGGGTCCGGTTAGCCCCCCCCCCCCGCCCCTTCTGCCTGCTCCTCAATTCCTGCTTCATTTTGACATGGTGATTGGGCCATGGTTCTTAACTCCTAGTCTCAATCCGATCCGGGTGTCCCTGTGGGCCCTAAGCTAAACCATTTTCAGGATAAGTGTAGCAGAGTGTGAGCTTGCAGGGTGGGGCCGACCACTCCCTGCTTCCTAAAAGCGCACATCCACCACGCACCACAGCTGTTGGCAGGGGCCAAGGTGAAGGGAACCGGCAGGGTGAGGCTGAAGAGCTGACGCCAACTGCTAGTCTGACTCCTGCAGAGCCTCAGGTTTTTGGCTGCACTGAATTCATCCACTTAGGTTTTTATCCTGCATCCCCGCCCCGCACGGCCCTCCTTCACGTTTCAGCCACAATTACATTGGTCACCGGCTTTGCCCTTTTGTCTTTCATCGTTTATGGGAGGCAAGACTCCTTGTTGGGCCCCGAAGACATGAGGGACATTGAAATAATACCGCTGAGTTCACCCCCTGAGAAACACACCTGTCCCGCACCCGCCTGTCTGTGCACAGTGGGAGGGGGCAGTTTTTGACGCAGCAGTCCTGCTCTCCCCCAGTGGCGTTTGCAAACTCGCACACACACACATTCTCTCTCCCTGTGTGTCTCACGCCCACCATGAGAACACTGCTTCGTGGGACCCATGGTATTCAATTAGTGTTCCATGATTTGCTGATCGAAACCTATGCTGCAAGAAATACCTCTCCTGTGTGTGCACGCACCCTTGAGCAGACAGGCAGTGCTTTGAGGAGGGCGCAGCTCCCGAGGGAATCACCTTCTACAGACGGTGACACCTGAGGAATTTTCCGTTTCTCTGTGCGGACTCTGGCTGCACATTCCCCACACTTTCACTGTCAATGCCAAGTGTTATCACGTGTGAGACCCTTAGTCTGACCCCTCCCTCTGGGAGCAGTCTCACCATCAGCCCCACCACTGGCACTTCTGAATTCTCTGCTGTCTGCTCCACACACCTGCATTTTAGAAGACTTCTCTGCTGGTCTGAAGCAGACGGCACCCAGGGCATCTCCGCTGGCCGCCAGGCAGGCGTGGTGATGAGGCTCTGCCACTGCTGCTGCTGCTGGGTGGCAGAGAACGTCCACTGGGCGTGTCCTCCGGGAACCAGACCGTCGTGCACACACTGTGGCCGCATCTGAGTCCTGTGACCGCCCTAACGTTTGTGTACAGTTTCTCTGCACGGATGGGCCTGGAAAGCCACTCATCTATAGAACATATTCTGTGCCTATTTCTTGACAGGAAGAGGTCATCTAGATTTTGCCTTTTAGACTGAGGGGGTCCCACGGCGGAAGCCCAGTGACAGATTTGGTTGCTATATAGGGTGACTACAAGAACCCCAGGGAGAAATTAATTGGGTAAATTATGGAATTAGATTTCTGTTGGGTGTGATAGTTGGAAGGAATGAGGCTCAGCTCTCCTAAGCTGGAGGGCTATCAGGCACTGCGAAGAAGCATCTTGTGCGGCTGGCACTGGGGTGCAGTGGATAAAGCTGCTGCCTGCACCGCTGGAATCACAATGGGCTCCGGTTAGATTTCTGGCTGTTCCACTTTCCATACAGCTCCCTGCTAATTAAAAAGAAAGAAACAAAAAAGCAGGTTGACAGAGAGTGGAGGGCAAGAACAGTGACTCCACAGAGTGAGCTCAGGCCTTCCTCAGCCTGGGGTTAGTTGGACTTTATTTCTTCTCCCATTTTTATAGTATCTCAAATAGTACTCTTTTTCCCCTCAATTCTATTCCTTTTATTTTTAAAAGACTTATTATATTTACTCGAAAGTCAGAGTTACAGAGAGAGAGAGAGAGAGAGAGGTCTTCCATCCCCTGGTTTACTTCCCAGTTGGCCGCATTGGCCAGAGCTGTGCCGATTCCAAGCAGGAGGCAGGAGCTTCTTCTGGGTCTCCCACGTGGGTGCAGGGGCCCAAGGACTTCAGCCGTCTTCTACTGCTTTCCCAGGCCAGAGCAAAGAGCAGAATTGGAAGAGGAGCCGCTGGGACTAGAACCGGTGCCCATATGAGATGCCAGCACCATAGGTGCTTAGCCCACTACACCACAACACCAGCCCCCAATTAAATTTATTTTAAAACTGGTAAATTTCTAAGTCTATCCAGAAGAAAGCGAAAGTGTTAAAATATGAAGCCTGCAGGCTGCCTTCTGAACAACTAAATTGCAAAAGCTGCAGTGAGGTGGGAGCCCTGGCCGTACCAGCAGCAAGGACAAGCCTGTGGGAGGCCCGGGTTTGCATCTGCACTCTGCTTCCTTCTGAAGCCATTGTGCTTCTCTTCTTCCCATCAAGAACTTGCACACGAAACACGCCAGTCTCTGTCTGCTTGTCTCAAAGCAGAATTCATGTCTGTTTCCCAGGATGGTGAGGTCAGGAATTAAAGGACAGTGCCACATTGCCTGTTCAGAGTATGCTCTAGGAAGTTTGCTCCGTCTCTACCCTCCCCTTTTTTTTTTTTTTGGAGGTCCACATCTCACATGTGACATCCCAGTCATTCCATTTTTTAATAAAAGATTCATTTATTTTATTTGAAAAGCAAAGTTACAGAGATAGATAGAGAGGGATATATACAAACAGAGATCTTCCATCCAGTGGCTCACTCCCCAAATCACTGAAATGGCCAGGGCTGGGCCAGGCTGAAGCCAGGAGCCAGAAGCTTCTTCCAGGTCTCCCAGGTGGGTGCAGGGGCCCAGGCACTTGGGCCATCTTCTGATACTTGTCCCAGGTTATCACAGGGAGTTGGATCAGAAGTGGAGCAGCTGGGTCTTGAGTTGGTGCCCATATGGGATGCCAGCATCTCAGATGGTGGTTTAACCGGCTATGCCATGATCTGTGCCTCCCGAAGCCCCGCCGCCATCCTCATCATTCTTACTGCTGTGAACACAAGGCTGAGACCACCCGAGGACGGTGGCATTACTGTCCGCGGAATCTAAAAAGCTGTCTTTAGGCACAGGCCATTCATTCCAACCTTTTTATTCTCACAGCTGAGCACAGCGGAACAAAGGTGTTGGCATTATTTGGTCATCCAGGTTATACGTAATCCAGAACCCGTGACTGGACACTAGTCTTTGCACTGTTTTACTGGCTCACTAACTTGATTGTTTTATTCTCTAAAAGGCGGAAAACATGGGCCTGGTTTGTGGCATAGCAGCCTGAAATGCTGGCATTCATGTGAGCACCTGTTTGGTTCCTGGCTGCTCAACTTCTGATCCTGCTCCCTGCTAATGCACCTGGGGTAGCGGTGGAGGGTAGTTCAAGGACATGGGCCCTGCCACCCATGTGGGAGACCCAGATAGAGCTTCTAACTCCTGCGATAGACCTGGCCAGCTCTGGCCATTTAAGTGACATGTGAGCATGTTGTCACGTTACTGAGGAGAAGTGCACCTGTGGTCAGGCGGCATCTTGGGAGAGCACTGAGAGCCCTGTGTGTAGACTGCACATTCCATAGCTGTGGGTTTGAGTCCCTGTTTCTCACCCTCTCATCTTCTGGGAATGGTGGATGGGGCTTTTCTGGACATGGAGCTCCTGAAAATCCTCCCAGGAGCTGAGCAGAGCAACGCTATCGACCTCAGTGTCCCCTTGGTGTATGGGGGGGGGGGCCTCCTCCGAGCAGCCCCTGGGAGAGGGCTGAAGCCCATCTCGCAGTTCCTAGAGGAAAAGCTGTGACTCCAGGTGCAATGGCTGCTCAGCTTTCAGACCTTGTTGCCTCCGTTCCTTGTAAAAAATCATTTTCTTTACCAATTTTCATCCTTTTTAGCTCTTACACTCACAGGTGCTATGTATAAGCTACCTTCATAGGCAGAGAGGAAGGGGGCGGGAGTAAAGGCCAGCCAGGGGAGCATCCTCAGCACCTAGGGTATGTGCCCCTCCCCACTCCCCCTCCCCTTCCAGCTTCTCCTAGCCCAGCCCCCACCTCCCTACAGAACAGGCTGGCAGTCAGAATCGGGAGAAACCAGGCACAGCCCCGGGCCTTGGCAAGGCTGGGACGTGGTTCACAGAACCTTCTGTATGCTAATGTTGAGTCCTGACTCAGCCTGATATCCCGGGCAGGGGTGGGGTTGGGGTTGGGGTTGGTGCCTGGGGTGGAGTCCTTGTTTGTTGAGGAGTGTTCTAATTATAACGACAGGACTGTCCCTCCTGTCTGACCAGAGGATTCCTGGCACCGCCAACAATAGGGCAAAGCAGACCAAGCCTGAGCAACTGGGACGCAGGGGGCCAGACCGGGAGGCGGGGCCGCCGCGGAGCTGAGACCTGAAGCCCGCGCCTTCTTGGGCCTATGCCTTCTGCCGCCTCCAGGCCCTTTGCCCTCTAAGGACCTTTGGCAGGGAGCGGACCCGGATCCCCAGTCTGACCCAGGAGCCGATTGTGCACCTGCCCTCTGCTCCCCCCACCCCCGCCCCGTGCCCTCTCCCTGTCGGACAGGGGCGGGTGGGCTGCGTGGGGCGAGGATTCTGCCCCTGCCCCCTCTGCACCCCGTTTCAGGAAGCGTCCGTTTGGGTAGTGGTGCTAGGAGAAGGCGAGGGGCCGAGCTGCACGGCATCCCCCAGGAACACCCAGGGGGCACCCCGGGGATAGGCGCAGAGACCACCTAGAGGGGTGACCACAATCCCGGCTCCTCACCGCCCCAGCCCCAGCTTGACTTTGAGCCCCAGCCCTGCTCCTTGCCACTTCTCTCACTTTTAAGAAAGTGAATGTCCTATTGTTCCGGTATGGTTTTCTACATCTTTCTGAGGGTGACCAGCAAGGTCTTAGAAGTATATTCGTTTTTAACAGAGCAATATGCTGGGCCCTATACTACTGATTTACTACCATAGCCACCTGCCTTCTGTGGGCTGACATGGGAAGAACCAGGTGATTGGAATCCCAAAGGTAGCTTATCTATAAACACTTATTAATAGATTATAAACACATTTATTTGAAAGGCAGAGTGGTCAGAGAGAGAGAGGGAGAGAGACAGAGTTCTGTCATCTACTCGTTCATTCCCCCAGTGCACTTGGACGGCCAGGGTGGGCCAGACCTAAGACAGGAGCCAGGGACTCCATCCAGCTCTGCCACTTGGGTGGCAGGGACTCAAGCACCTGGGCCATCGTTTGTTGCTTCCCAGGTGGATTAGAAGGTGGCTGGATCAGACAGAGCCCCAGGAATCAAACAGGCCCTGAGGGGACGAGGGTGAGGGGGCAGCCATGTCTGTCACCCATTGGTCCTCGGGGTGGACTCCGCTGATCTGGCAGGCTAAGCGGGTGTCCCTCCTTCCCTCACCACTCCATGTGCGTCCCTCCACTCAGTCCAAGAGGGTGACCCTCCCCAAGAGGAGGACTGCTCTGTGGTCAAAGGTGCGTGAATGGCTGGGCTACCCTGCAAGACCTGCACTGAGCGGTGGGATGTAGGCACCCCGAGAGCTGGTGTAGCCTACTGTGCCACAATGCCCACCCCAGACATTTGATTGAAAATTCTCTCCACGCCTATCGTGTTGCTCCTGATGCCCCTCTGCTTCCTCAGATTCCCTCTGCTGCCCCAACGTCACTGCCTCCACAATTGCTCCTAATGATCTTGGCTCCTTGCTGGTGGCTTTGTCCTGGCCCGGTCCCAGCTGTTGTGGTCAATGGGGAAGTGAGCCTGCAGAAGTCTCTGTAACTCAGCCTTTCAAACCAACACATCATTTTTAAAAGGACTGTAAACTAAAGCACTAGTGTCAGCATTACATAAAAGCACTTTTCTTTGTTTTTTTTGTTTTGTTTTGTTTTATTTTTAAGAATTTTTATTTAAAAGGCAGAGTTGCAGAGAGAGAGAGAGAGAGAAAGTCTTCCATCCACTGGCTTACTCCCCAGTTGGCTGCAATAGCTGAAGCTAGGCCTCTTCTTCAGCATCTCCCACATGGGTGCCAGGGCCCAAGCATTTGGGCCATCTTCCACTGCTTTCCCAGATCATAGCAGAGGCTAGATCGGAAATGGAGCAGCCAGAACTCAAACCCACACCCATAGGGAATGCCGGCAATGTAGCGGCGGCCTTACCCCCTACACCCCAGCGCTGGCCCCAGGACTTTATTTTTTGATTCCCAGCTCAATGTGCAATAAACTTGGATGGAATCTTTAAGAAAATACAGAATTTTTGGAATGGCACATACAGGTACACTCTGCTTTGGAAGTCAGGAAATGGAAATGAAACCTAAGAGATGATTCCTTTCCAGCCCAGGCTAGAGAGGCACGGCTCACACACACCCACACACCGGTTAACCTGTAGCACTGGGGACTCCTGCCGTGGTGTAAATCTCCATGGGATGAAGCCTCTGCTATGGGACCCATTAGACCTACAGCAGCATTTGTAACTCTCATTTGCAGATAACAGAGTGACTTTTTCCTCTTTAAAACTTTTTAAAAATATTTACTTAGTTATTTCTACAGCAGTGAGAGAGAAAGAGAGAGAGAGAGAGAGAGAGAGTTCTTCTACCTGCTGGTTCATTCCGGAATGGTCACAACAGCCACGACTGGGCCAACTCAAAGCAGGAGCCAGGAGCTTCATCCAGGTCTCCCACAGGCTGTCAGGGGGCCAAGCACTTCCGCCATCTTGTGCTGCTTTCCCAGGTGCATTAGCAGGTTGCTGGGTCAGAGGTGGAGCAGCTGGAGCTCACAGGGGATGGTGGTGTTCCAGGCAATGGCTTAACCTACTGTGCCACAACACTAGCCCCACACCAATATTTTAAGACCCAAGCCTTGAGGGTTGTGGCAGGCATTCTCCAAGAAGGAAGCTTGGAGGGCATTACTTCCAGGATGTTAGGAGTTGGGACATAAAGCTTCTCAAAGACTGGAAGTAGGGGTGGGCCTTATGGCCCAGTGGGCTAAACCAAGTGCACTAAGTGCTTAGCACATCTGCATCCATATTGGAGTCCCGGTTCTAGTCCTTGCTACTCCAGGTCCCAGCCAGCTCCCTGCTAGTAATGCCTGGGATGCAGCAGATGATTGGCCAGGTGCCAGAGCACCTGCCATCCATGTGAGACCTGGATGGAGTTCTTGGCTCCTGGCTTCTGCCTGGCCCTGGCTGAACTGTTGCATCTGCTTGGGTAGTGAACCACCTACTGAAGATCTTTCTCCCTCTCCCTGAAACTCTGTCTTTTGAATAAATCAATCTATTAGTTTTAAATTTTTAAAGATTTATTTATTTATTTGAAAGGCAGAGTGACACACACACAGAGGGAGAGTGAGAGAGTGACAGAGAGAGAGATCTTCCATCCTCTGGTTCACTCCCCAAATGGCCATAACAGCCAGAACTGGGCCAGGCAGAAACCAGGAGCCAGGAGCTTCTTTGGGGTCTCCCACGTGCATGCAGGGGCCCAAGCACTTGGACCATGCCCCACTGCTTTCCCAGGTGCATTAGCAGGGAGCTGGATTGGAGTGGAGCAGCCAGGACTTGAACTGGTACCATAGGTGACAGCTTTACCAACATGCCACAGCACTAGCCCCAATAAATCTGTGGGCTTCTGTTGTGGTTTAGTAGGTTAATCCACCACCTGCATCGCCAGCATCCTATAGGCCCTCAGATGGAGACCTGGATGAAGCTTCTGGCTCCTGCCTTTGGCCAGGTCCAGCCCTGGCTGTTGTGGCCTTCTGGCTGTGAATCAGCAGATGGACGATCTCTCTGTGTCTCTCCTCTCTGTCTGTAACTCTGCCTTTCAAACAAAGTTTTTTAAAAGAAGTGTTCCCGACCGGCGCTGCAGCTCAATATGCTAATCCTCCGCCTGTGGCGCCAGCACCCCGGGTTCCAGTCCCGGTCGGGGCACCGGATTCTGTCCCGATTGCCCTTCTTCCAGGCCAGCTCTCTGCTGTGGCCCGGGAGTGCAGTGGAGGATGGCCCAAGTGCTTGGGTCCTGCACCCCATGGGAGACCAGGAGAAGCACCTGGCTCCTGCCTTCGGATCAGCGCGGTGCGCCAGCCACATGGCGGCCATTGGAGGGTGACCAACAGCAAAAGGAAGACCTTTCTCTCTCTATCTCTCTTTCACTGTCCACTCTGCCTGTCAAAAATAAAATAAAAAAATAAAAGAAGTGATCCCTAGGCAACTGTACTTCGAGGCCATTCTTAAGCTTAGCTCTGTCTGTTCTTTAGACACCAGTTGTCTTGTCCAAGTGCCAGCACAGCATCACCTTGCAGGGAACTGTGTATCTAGAACATTCTGACAGGCAGTAAGGACAAAGTTCAAACAGAGAAACATATAACAAAGCCAATAAGAATATAACAAATCAAGTTGTTAAAAATAATGAACAGGGTTACCCGGTAACCAAATGTAGAAAGCTCTCAAGGTTAGCAAGCTTGAAACAATTAGCAATTCCATTTAAAAGCAGCTGTAGTGCAGTGGGGAAGCTGGCACTGCAGGGCACTGGTTGAAGTCCCAGCTGCTCCACTTCTGATCCAATTTGTGTTAATGTGCCAGAGAAAGCAGCAGAAGATGGCCCAAGTCCTTTGACCCCTCCACATGGGAGACCTGGAAGAAGCTCCTGGCTCTGGGCTTTGGAATGGCCCAGCTCCAGCTGTTGTGTCTTCTTGGGGAGCAAACCAGTGGCTGGAAGACTTCTATCTCATTCTCTCTCTCTCTGCCTCTTCTATCCGTAACGCTCTGCCTTTTTTTTTTTTATTTGACAGGCAGAGTTAGACAGTGAGAGAGAGAGAGAGAGAGAGAGAGAGAGGTCTTCCTTCCATTGGTTCACCCCCAAATGGCCACTACGGCCGGAGCTATGCCGATCTGAAGCCAGGAGCCAGGTGCTTCCTCCTGGTCTCCCATGCGGGTGCAGGACCCCAAACACTTGGGCCATCCTCCACTGCCTTCCTGGGCCACAGCAGAGAGCTGGACTGGAAGAGGAGCAGCCGGGACTAGAACCCAACGCCCATATGGGATGCTGGTGCCACAGGTGGAGGATTAGCCAAGTGAGCCATGGCGCTGGCCCCAACTCTCTGACTTTCAAATAAGTAAATACATATTTTCAAAATAAAAATAAAAAATAAGAGTCTAAAAGGGTGGGGCAGTGTTGTGGTGTAGCAGGTTGGGCTGCCACATCGATGCCCGTATCTCATATAAGTGCAGATTTGTGTCACGGCTGTCCTACTTCTGATCCAGCTCCCTGCTAATGACCCAGGGAAAGCATCAGAAAATGGACAAAGTTTTGGGCCCCTACCACCCACATAGGAGACCTAGATGGAGCTCCTTGCTCCTTGCTCCTGGCATCTGGCCCAGTGCTGGTCATTGTGGCTATCTGGGGAGTGAACCAGTGAACAGAAGATCTCTCTCTCTCTCTCTCTCTCTCTCTCTATCTCTCTGTCGCTCCCCCATTCGTGGAGGAACGACACAGGACCCTGCACTGTTCTTTCGTCTGCTCGGCCCTTCCCGGGTTTGCTGCTGGTCCTTCCCGGGTTGGCTGCCGTCCCTTCCACCTCCATGGAGGGGCGGCTCCCCTGCCACTTTCCCCACTTCCGCGGAGAAGCGGCACACCGCCGGCCGGCTCTCTCAGGGGTTGCTCAGGTGTTCCTTCAGATGTTCCCTTTAGATGTTCCTGGTGCATGTTGTCTCTCTCCTCCTTTATAGTCCTCTTCCACCAATCCATGCTCTGCTACCCACATGCTGAGCACGCTGCTCTCCTGCAATCAGGAGCAGGATCAGTTCCTGCAGCTTATCAGTCAAGTTGGCGAGAGGCAGCTGCGTAGAAGTTGTTTACTCCTCCCCAGCGCCATATTGTGGGAGAGCAGATGCATAGAATAAGTCTTAATTCCAGTAACTTAGCCTAGTCTTAGTTGCTCCCCACACTCTCTCTCTCTCTCTCTGCCTCTGTTTCTCTATAACTCTGTATTCCAAATAAATAAATGTTTTTTTTTTTTAAAAAAAACATTTGTTAGAGTCTTTCTCCATCAATCTGATTGCAAGGGATTTTAAGGAATACAAAACTGCAGTTGACAAAAAATTTTAAATAATCCTGATTAAAATGATAAAGTATAAACCTCATTAATTGACAAGAAGAAGCACTTATGTTCACTCCACACATTACTTTAGAAAGCACTTGAAGGATTTTATAGACACTTTTCCCTGTTTATAAACATTTGTACCTTGTAGGCAGCTGGGTCTTTTATATAAAGATATATAAAGATAATCATAATGACTGGTAAGAATTAAATAAGATCATTAGAGTGTTATAACTTTTGGACATTTATGTCAATAGAATAAGTACATATTCCAAACAATTTTTAAAAGATTTATTAATTTTATTAAAGACAGAATTACCGAGAGGAAAAAACAGGAGGGGAGGGGAGGGGAGGGGAGTGAAGGGAGGAGAGGGGAGGAGAGGGGAGGAGAGGGCAGGGGAGGGGAGGAGATGAGAGGGGAGGGGAGGAGATGAGAGGGGAGGGGAGGAGAGGAGAGAGGAGATCTTCCATCTGAAGGTTCACTCCTCAAATGACCGCACTTGTCCAGGCTGGGCCATGCTGAAGCCAGGAGCCAGCAACTTCCTCTGGGTCTCCCACGTGAGTCCAGGAGCCCAAAATATGGGCCGTCTTATACTGCTTTCCCAGGCCATTAGCAGGGCGCTCCATCAGAAGTAGAGCAGCCGGGACTTGAATTGGTACCCATATGGAATGCCGGCACCGTAGGCAGCAGCTTTTTACCGACAAGTCACAGAGCTGGCCCCTCAGAAACAATTTTAACTTTGTTGTTTTAAAGGTTTATTTATTTATTTGAAAGGTAGAGGCAGAGAGGGAAAGAGGTCTTCCACCCACTGGTTCACTCCCCAGATGGCTTCAACAGCTGGAGCTTGGCCCATCTGACCCAGGAGTCAGGAGCTTCTTCCAGGTCTCCCACATGATTGCAGGGGCCCAAGCACTTGGGCCATCTTCTGCTGCTTTCCCAGGCCACAGCAGAGAGCTGGATCAGAAGCGGAGCAGCCGGGACTTGAACCAGTGCCCATATGGGATGCAGGCACTGCAGGAGGCAGCTTTACTCACTATGCCACAGCACTGGCCCCACCATTTTAACTCTTAAACTCAACTCCTTTCGGGCCAGCGCTATGGCATAGAGGGTTAAGCCTCCACCTGTAGTGTCACTATCTCATATGTACACAGGTTCGAGTCCTGGCTGCTCTCCTACCAATCCAGCTCCCTGCTAGTGTGCCTGGGAAAGCAGTGGAACATGGCCCAAGTGCTTCTGGACTCTTCACCCACATGAGACCTGGAGGAAGATCCTGGCTCCTGGCTATGGTCTGGCCTAACCCCAGCCAGAGAAGCCATTTAGGGAGTGAATTAGCAAATGGAAGAGTTCTCTCTCTCTCTTTCCCTTTCAAATAAATTAATAAATCTTTAAAAAAATGACTCAACTCTTTTCAACAATCATAATGTAGCAAAGATAAGACAACAGAGAACACAAGAGATTATCTTTATTTTTTAAAAGATTTATTTGGCTGGCGCCGCGGCTCACTAGGCTAATCCTCCACCTGCGGCTCCAGCACCCCGGGGTTCTAGTCCTGATTGGTTGCCCCACTTTTTTTTTTTTTTTTTTTGACAGCAAGAGTGGACAGTGAGAGAGAGAGACAGGGAGAAAGGTCTTCCTTTGCCGTTGGTTCACCCTCCAATGGCTGCCACGGCTGGCGCGCTGCGGCTGGCGCACCATGCTGATCCGATGGCAGGAGCCAGGTGCATCTCCTGGTCTCCCATGGGGTGCAGGGCCCAAGGACTTGGGCCATCCTCCACTGCACTCCGGGGCCATAGCAGAGAGCTGGCCTGGAAGAGGGGCAACCGGGACAGAATCCAGTGCCTGACCAGGACTAGAACCCGTTGTGCTGGCCGCGCAAGGTGGAGGATTAGCCTAGTGAGTCGCGGCGCCGGCGCACTGGTTGCCCCTCTTTCAGGCCAGCTCTCTGCTGTGGCCCAGGAGTGCAGTGGAGGATGGCCCAAGTGCTTGGGCCCTGCACCCACATGGGAGACCAGGAGAGGCACCTGGCTTCTGGTTTCAGATCAGTGCGGTGCGCCGGCCACAGCACACCAGCCGGGGCGGCTATTGGAGGGTGAACCAACGGCAAAGGAAGACCTTTCTCTCTCTCTCTCTCTCTCTCTCTCTCTCTCTCACTGTCCACTCTGCCTGTTAAAAAAAAATAAAAATAAAGATTTATTTATTTATTTGATAGAGTTACAGAGAGAGAAGGAGAGGCAGAGAGAGAGAGAGAGAGAGGCCTTCCATCTGCTAGTTCACTCCCTAATTGGCCACAACGACAGGAGCTGTGCTGATTCAAAGCAAGGAGCCAGGAGCTCCTTACAGGTCTCCCACGTGGGTGCAGGGGCCCCATAGCAGAGAGCTGGATCAGAAGTGGAGCCACTGGGTCTTGAGCTACGAGCATATGGGATGCTGGCACTGCAGGCGGTGGCTTTACCCACTATGCCACAGCGCCGGCCCCAAGATTATCTTAATAAAACACTAACTTTGTGTCTCCTTGTTAAGAGTTCGCACATGAGGCCAGCAGTGTGGTGCAGCAGGTTAATCCTCCACCTGTGGCGCTGGCACCCCTTAGGGGCACCGGTTCTAGTCCCGGCTGCTCCACTTCCAATCCAGCGCTCTACTGTGACCTGGGAAGGCAGAAGGTGGCCCAAGTCCTTGGGCCCCTGCACTCTCGAGGAAGACCTGGAGGAAGATCCTGGCTCCTTGCTTTGGATCAGCCCAGCTCCAGACGTTGTGGCCATTTGGGTAGTGAACCAACGAATGCAGAACTTTCTCTGTCTCTCCCTCTCACTGTTTGTAATTCAACCTCTCAAATAAATACATAAAATCTTTAAAAAATGCACAAAATCATCGCATTGATTTGGAACGATTTAACAATGTCAGCGCATAAAAGAGCTTACAGCAAAACCCTCATTATTTTGACAGAGGATCAGATTTTAATCTTTCATCAGTGTACCTTTATACTAATGTTAAGTTTTTGAAAACCCCCCTAATAGTATTTAAAAACTTGTAGTCAATATATTTTTTAAAGATTTATTTTATTTATTTGAAAGACAGAGTTACAGAGAGAGGTAGAGATAGAGAGAGAGAGGTCTTCCATGTGTTCATTCACTCCCCAGTTGGCTGCAATGGCCAGAGCTGGGCCGATCCAAAGCCAGGAGCCAGGAGCTTCTTCCGGGTCTCCCACATGGGTGCAGGGGCCCAAGGACTTGGGCCATCTTCTACTGCTTTCCCAGGCCATAGCAGAGAGCTAGATGGGAAGAGGAGCAGCTGGGACTAGAACCGGCGCCCTTATGGGATGCCGACGCTTCAGGCCAGGGCTTTAGCCTGCTGCACCACAGCGCTGGCCCCTATAGTCAATATTACTACACGTACTCCTTCAGATTTATTTTTCTCAAACCTTTTGTGACTTATTCAAACCTTGGCAACTTCCTTAAGCCTTTAGTTGTTTTTAAGTAGTCTTGAATTATTTGTCATACATGGACAATTTATAAAATCATGTTGGTTGGGGCCGGTACAGTGGTGTAGCAAGTAAAACAGCCACCTGCAGCGCCGGCATCCCATATGGGCACCGGTTCAAGTCCCAGCTGCTCCACTTCTGATCCAGCTCTCTGCTGTGGCCTGGGAAGGCAGTGAAAGATGGCCCGTGTGCTTGGGCCCCTGCACCATGTGGGAGACCTGGAAGAAGCTCCTGGCTCCTGGCTCCTGGCTCCTGACTTCAGATGGGCACAGCTGTTGTGGCCAACTTGGGAGTGAACCAGCGGATGGAAAACCTCTCTCTCTTTGTCTCTCTCTGCATCTGCGTTTCTGTAACTCTGCCTTTCAAATAAATAATCTTTTGAAAAACATGCTTGCTAATAAATCCCAGTAGTCCTTTTCCCATAGAATTTAAGTTGCTATAACTTAAGTGTGCATTCAGAGACATTTATCAACGTGCCTGGGACAGTGCAAGCGGCATTATCTCTTTTACCTTTACCCATTTTATACTTGGCCATTATACATAGATGACTTAGGAGACTGACATATTAGACAGAGCTCTCACTTTCAATCATTTTCCTGTCAAAGAAAACTCTATAGGCTAGCTCTTTGTACTTAACACATAGAACACAATAAACATTAGAGCATTACCTGAATTTTTACTATTTTACAAAATATTTTTATGTTTTTTAATGATTTATTTATTCATTTGAAAGTCAGAGTTACAGAGAGGCAGAGGTAGAGAGAGATGTTCCATCTGCTGGATCACTTCCCAGATGGCCATAAAGGCCAGAGCTGGGCCGATCTGAAGTCAGGAGCCAGGAGCCAGGAGCTTCCTTTGGGTCTCCCAGGTAGGTGCAGGGACCCAAGTACCTGGGCCATCTTCCACTGCCTTCTCAGGCCAAGCAGAGAGCTGGGTAGGAAATGGAACAGCCGGGACTCGAACCAGCGACCATACAGGATGCCGGCACTACAGGCAGCGGCCTCACCTGCATTGCCACAGCACCGGCTCCGGATCAATGCTGTTTTTGAACCTCTCTGCATTAGCTCACTTTGGTGTCACAGAATAGGCTTGTATACACAGAATTTCCCCACCTTCCCACCTTGTTTTCTTAATAAAACAACTTTAAGCTGGGAAACAGTGACATAAACCAGAGCTCCGTAAGTGACCAATTTCATTTGACCTCAGGGAGGACGGTAGCCAGGCAGTGTCACAGTAAAGCACTAACGTTTTCTTTCATAGGTTTAAAACGAAGGTTGTTTTTAAATTTTGCATAATGCATCATACAGGATATAAAAATGGGTCTCTGCTCACCCCCCTCATTCTGGCCAGACCTGTTTAAACAAATTACAAAACAAACCTGGCAAGGTCCAAAGCAAGTGTTTTCAGGCAGTGAGTTATTTATTTATTTACTTACTTACTTAATTACTTACTTACTTAGATCAAAGGGAGAAGTCCCTTTGACCCCAAAATGTAACCAAATTATCATGAAGCATATGACCCTGGCTTCATCAGGCATGAGATTGTTATAAACCAGTCACAGAGGCTGCAGCTGAGGTGCAGGGGAGAGTGGACCTTTTAGGCCCTTCTACAAGCACAAGAAGTCAGCTCTACAACCTGATAATGGATTAAAAAAAAAAGATTTATTTATTTGAAAGGCAGAGTTACAGAGAGGCAGAGGCAGGGCGAGAGAGAACTTCCATCTGCTGTTTCACTCCCCAGTTTGCCCCAACAGCAGGAGATGGACTAATCCAAACCCAGGAGCCAGGAGCTTCTTCCAGGGCTCCTACACAGGTGCAGGGGTCCAAGGGCCATCATCGACTGCTTTCCCAGGCCAGGGCAGAGAGCTCTATAGGAAGTGTAGTACCCAGGTGGACTCGTGCCCATATGTGAGGCTGGCACTGCAGGCAGCGGCTTTACCCGCTACTAGGCCAGAGGACCTGCTCTGTGATAGTGGATTTCTAAGCTAAACTTTGGGGAATGATCAGAGATGACAACATATCACCACAGAAAGTGGAGACTGAGGCAGGGTGAAATGTCTAGATTCCTTAGGAGGCCAGCTCTCTCCACCCTCCAGTTTGCAACCAGGCTAGTTAGTGCAACAGAAAAGATAAGACATTTCTTCTTTAGGTTCTGGGGGTCAAAAGAGTCCCGATAGTTAGAATACACCCCAAAGAGTGCCAGCTGGAGATGACTTGTTTCCCATCTGTAACGAGAGGATAAAAACAAAGATATTGGGGCCAGCATTGTGGCATAGTGGTTAGGCCACCTGTGACACCAGTGTCCCATATGGGTGCTGATTCAAGTCCCAGCAGCTCCACTTCCAATCCAGGGCCCTGCTAATGGCCTGGGAGAGCAGTGGAGGATGACCAACTACCTAGGCCGCTGCCACCACTCAGGGAGACCCAAAAGAAGCTCCTGGCTCCTGGTTTCGGCCTGGTCCAGTACTGGCTGTTGCGGCCATCTGGGAAGTAAGGCAGCAGATGGAAGATCTCTCTCTGTCTCTCCTGCTCTCTGTAATGCTGACTTTCAAAATAAATCACTCTTCTTGTATGGTGTCCCAAAGCTTTTACTTGTCCTTAGTTTGAAACATCTCTCAAAACTCCAACCTGTGGGACCAGATGAGCCCTGAACACCATAGTGAGGGAGGGGGCTACAGGAGCTAATACGCATGCTCAGACCCTCCTTGCCTGTGGTCTGGGGATTCCAACACCAGGTCTGAGGGACTGGGAGCAGCACCAGGTGCCCTGCCGGCATCACCCTCCTGGCTTCAGCGAATAGGAACAGCTGTCTTGTGACGCCCAGCTTTGAGCCATGTGTTATACGCCTGAATTTGGAAGTGAGCTTTCTTGAAGAGTCTCAACTAATAGCCTCAGGGCCGAAGTTTGGATGGAGGGCACTGGACCTTGCTACTAGACTAAAATAAGCAGAAGAGGGCATAAAGATCGTGGTAGGATTGTAATTTTTCCTAATGAGGGCCATTTTAGTCACTTTTAACTGGTTGACAGGGGCCTGGTATATTTGAAGAAAAATGACCATGTGGGCCAGCACTGTGGTGTAGCGGGTAAAGCCGCTACCTGGAGTGCTGGCATCTCATGTAGGCACCATTTGGAGTCCTGGCTACTCCATTTCCGATCCAACTCTCTGATGTGGCCTGGGTAAGTAGAAGATGGCCCAAGTCCTTGGCCCCTGCACCCATGAGGAAGACCCAGATAGAGCTCCTGGATCCTGGCTTCGGATTGGCCATTGCCATCCCATATGGGTGCTCATTCAAATCCTAGCTGCTTCACTTCTGATCCAGCAGCAGAAGATGGCCCAGGTACTTGGACCACTGCACTCAAGTGGGAGAACTGGAGGAAGCTCCTGGCTCCTGGCTCTGGCCATTATGGACATTTGGGAAGTGAACCAGCAGATGAAGGCCTCTCTCTCTCTAATTCTACCCTTCAAATAAATAAATAAATAAATAAATAAATAAATCTTTAAAAATTATTAAGATCCAGCTCTGGCCATTGCAGCCATTTGGGGAACGAAGCAGTGGATGGAAGACCCCTTCCCTCTGCCTCTGCCTTTCAAATAAATAATTAAAATCTTAATAAAAAAAGAAGAAAAAAAGCAACTATGAAGGAGAGTGAGGTTTCCAAAATGCAGAGGCAGAAGCAGGCGCTTCCTCACCCTTCTGATAATGATCGGAGTCACCAGGGATGTGACAGGAACTTGGAGCCAGTCGGTTCTTTGTCTCATGGCGATATAGACTTACACGAGGGACAGTAAGAGAGCAGAGTGAGCAAAGTGAAAGTTTTGTTGAGAGGTAGAGACTCCTGCTTGCCAGGAGGGGTCCCAAGGGCGGGATCCATCCAGGTCTAGTGTTGGGGCTTCCATAAGGCGTGCATGTCAAGCGATCAGTTCTGCTAGAGTTTTGCTCGTCAGGGGTCCGTTTTGTTTTCCTATGCCTGTTGTGTAGCAGTCGAGGGTCCTGACCAGATAACAAATGCTATCGTGTCAACCCTTGTGAGCTGTGAGAGCTGAAAGACTTTGCCGACCTGACCAGGGGAGGCAGGTGGTGCCTGTCTGCTCAGTGGCTGAGCACTGAGACCTCAGCTCTGTGCTGGGTTCTGGTGTGACGCCGAGCCTAGGTCCTCACACGGTGACCTGTGGCTGCGACCCATTGTGCTCCCTATCAATCTTCTCATTTTCTTGGGGCAATGACTTTTGTCCAGTCAGCGACGGCAGGTTTCCTACAAACACCTGGTTCCAGAGTCCCCCAGGAGTGTTTGCTCACGGCCTGCTAACCTTGCCGTTTCTCACAGTGAGAATTAACAAAGTCAGACCTAAAAGGCCCAAGAAAGTGCCTGCCACATTGGAGCGGTCAACTTTCAAAAAAATTTTTTTATTGTTTTATTTATTTGAAAGGCGGAGTAACAAAGAGAGAGGGAGAGAGAGCGAGATTTTCCAGGCCTTGGTTCAGCCCCAAATGGCCACAATGGCTAGGGCCAGGCCAGGCCTAAGCAGGAGCCAGGAGCTGCATCCCAGCCTCCCACGTGGGTCAGAGGCCCAAGCATGTGGGCCACCCTCTGCTGCTTT
The DNA here is from genome assembly GCF_051225735.1 of Oryctolagus cuniculus. NCBI lineage: Eukaryota > Metazoa > Chordata > Mammalia > Lagomorpha > Leporidae > Oryctolagus > Oryctolagus cuniculus. The sequence continues at coordinate 138,948,742 of NC_142871.1, forward strand.
CCCAGGCATAGCAGCAGGGAACTGGACTGGGGGTGGAGCAGCCCTGACTGGAACCAGTGCCCTGTGGAATGCCAGCATCACAGGCAGCAGTTTTACCTGCTAAGCCACGGTGCCAACACCCTCTACTTTGTTAATTTTTTTATTTTTATAAGGGAAACAGATTTCACATGTTTTATATATACAGATTTAGAGGAATAGTGATACTTCTACGCAACCCTCCCTCCCACCCACACTCCCACCATTCATCCTCCTCTTTATTTTTTAAAGATTTTATTTATTTATTTGAGAGGTAGAGTTACAGAGAGTGAGAGGGAGAGACAGAGAGAAAGGTCTTCCCTCCGTGGGTTCACTCCCCAGACAGCCGCAACGGCCAGAGCTGTACCGATCTGAAACCAGGAGCCAGGTGCTTCTCCCTGGTCTCCCACGTGGGTGCAGGGACCCAAGCACTTGGGCCATCTTCTCCTGCTTTCCCAGGCCACAGCAGAGTGCTGCATTGGAAGAGGGGCAGTAGGGACTAGAACCAGCTCCCAGATGGGATCACTGCCCCACAGGCGGAGGATTAACATACTGCACCGCGGAGCCAGCATCCATCCTCCTTTCTTACTTTTTTGTTTATTGTGTATAATGACATATTTTCAGTTTATTTTATAATTATAAGCTTAGCACCCCCACTAAATAAGGAATCCAACAAATAGTAAGAAGGAGAAAACCTCTTTTCCTCAACACTATATCAAGGGCTACAAAGAATAATTGCTTCTTTTTTTCAATTTTATTTACATTATACAAGTTTCATGTATTTCATATATATAGATTTAGGAACATAGTGATAGTTCTCTCCCTCCTGCCTACACTCCAACCCATCTTCCTCCTCCCTCTCCCATTCTCTTAATATTTTAAAGATTTATTTACTCATTAATTTAAAGGCAGAGTTACAGAAAGGCAGAGGCAGGGAGGGAGAAAGAGAGAGGGAGGTCTTCAATCAGTTGGTCACTCCCCAAAATGCCACAATGGCCAGAGCTCTACTGCTCTGAAGCCAGGAGCTTGGAGCTGCTTCTGGGTGCTCACCTGAGTGCAGGAACCCAAGCACTTGGGCCATCTTCTACTGTTTTCCCAGACCCTAGCAGAGAGCTGGATTGGAAATGGCTGCACTGGCCAGGGCTGGGCCAGGCCAAGCTCAGGAGCCAAGAGGTTCCCCTGGGTCTCCTACCTGGGAGCAGAGGCCAAGCATTTTCCACTGCTTTCCCTGGTGCATTAGCACCATTTAGCTGGCTTGGGAGTGGAGCAACCAAGATTCAAACCTGTGCCCCCAAGACATGCTGACAAGCAGCGGCTTAACCCAGTACACCACAGGGCCAGCCCTAGGCATCATATTCTGAAATGATCTTTTCCCAAGGGGGTCCCTGTGATACTGAAGTGGTAGGTGACAGACGCTAGGAATGAGGCATTTCTACTTCGGTATCATCAGAATTAGCTTCAGGCCAAGGCATCATGCCGACCCATTTTAGAAGTGGAGAGCAGGTGTCAGAGCAGCTAAGGGACTTCCGTATCACTGGGCACGCCAGGGCTCCAGCACCATCCCCTCACTGTCCATTTGACTCTCCTACTTGATGTGTAGTCCGAAGAATCATCAGGGCACTGAATGAAGCAGGCACAGTTACAGGAAAGAGCAGCGTGAATCTCCCGCTCAGCCACCTCTTGTTCTTTATTTTCTAACTTAATTTTATTAAGGCTTCTTAATATGGAGAACAGGGATTTTAATGGGAAAAATAACTTGTTACCCTTGCACGCCAGAATGGGGAGAACGCCTGTTGTTCTTCCCACTTCTCAGGAACACCCCTCCCACTGACCTAGTTAGGGGGTGTCTTTACAAGGCTTTACCTGCACACCCTCCGTGAGCTACCCAGCCGGCCTCACTCAGCACAGTGGTCTATGGTGGCCACGCCCCCATCCCAAAACCCACACCCAATCATTCACCCAAGGACTCAGTTTTTTCAAAAGGATCACAGTGCAGCGTAACCTTCCTTGTCCAGCCCCAGGTCCTGACCTGAGGGAGGCAGGAGGCCTCCAGTTCCACACACCGTGAGCTAACGGCTCACCACCTTCTGACCACATAAAATAGAGAAACCAGCAAGACACCATTCAGATTTATGGAGGTTTATTTTCCTTGAAGTAACAAATAAAATTGGCTTCATTAGTACAAATGTGCAAAAAATATGACTATACACCGTCGCTACATTTAAAACTGGAAGCAGTAAGTTCAGCAGCAGTGAAAACTCTAGTCCCCGATGCAAAGAACACATGGAGCTCAGAGCTGAGGCACAGCAGCATACAAGGGAAGGGAAAGTCCAGAGTCGCAGCCACCTCTCAAAGTAAACGTGGGATGTCCCACCAAGGGCCCCTAATCGACCTCCTCGATGGTGGGCCCGGACCCAGGGCCGCCCCCGCCGCCTGCAGCCCCGAAGCCCCCGCCGGCCCCGGCCCCGGCCCCGGGGCCGCCCGCACCCTGGTAGAGCCCGCTGATGACCGGGTTGCACACCTGCTCCAGCTCCTTCCGCTTGTGCTCGAACTCGTCCTTGTCGGCCAGGGTGTTGGCGTCCAGCCAGGAGAGGACCTCCTGGCACTTGTCCAGCACGCGCCGCTTGTCCGCCTCGCTGATCTTGCCCTTGAGCCCGTCGTCCTCCACGGCGCTCTTCATGTGGAAGGCGTAGGACTCGAGCGCGTTCTTGGCCGCCACGCGCTCGCGCTGCACCTCGTCCTCGGCCTTGTACTTCTCGGCCTCCTGCACCATGCGCTCGATCTGCTCCTTGCTCAGGCGGCCCTTGTCGTTGGTGATGGTGATCTTGTTGGCCTTGCCCGTGCTCTTGTCGGTGGCCGTGACGTGCAGGATGCCGTTGGCGTCGATGTCGAAGGTGACCTCGATCTGCGGCACGCCGCGCGGCGCCGGCGGGATGCCGCTGAGCTCGAAGCGCCCCAGCAGGTTGTTGTCGCGCGTCATGGCCCGCTCGCCCTCGTACACCTGGATCAGCACGCCGGGCTGGTTGTCCGAGTACGTGGTGAACACCTGCGTCTGCTTGGTGGGGATGGTGGAGTTGCGCTTGATCAGCGGCGTCATCACGCCGCCCGCCGTCTCCAGCCCCAGCGACAGCGGCGCCACGTCCAGCAGCAGCAGGTCCTGCACCTTCTCCGACTGGTCGCCCATCAGGATGGCCGCCTGCACCGCCGCCCCGTAGGCCACCGCCTCGTCCGGGTTGATGCTCTTGTTGAGGTCGCGCCCGTGGAAGAAGTCCTGCAGCAGCTTCTGCACCTTGGGGATGCGCGTGGAGCCGCCCACCAGCACCACGTCGTGGATCTGCGCCTTGTCCAGCTTGGCGTCGCGCAGCGCCTTCTCCACGGGCTCCAGCGTGCCGCGGAACAGGTCCGAGCACAGCTCCTCGAACCGCGCCCTGGTGATGGACGTGTAGAAGTCGATGCCCTCGAACAGCGAGTCGATCTCCAGGTTGGCCTGCGTGCTGGACGACAGGGTCCTCTTGGCGCGCTCGCACGCCGTGCGCAGCCGCCGCACCGCGCGCTTGTTGCCGCTCAGGTCCTTCTTGTGCTTCCGCTTGAACTCCTCCACGAAGTGGCCCACCAGCCGGTTGTCGAAGTCCTCGCCGCCCAGGTGCGTGTCGCCCGCCGTGGCCTTCACCTCGAAGATGCCGTCGTCGATCGTCAGCACCGACACGTCGAACGTGCCCCCGCCCAGGTCGAAGATGAGCACGTGGCGCTCGCCCTTGCCGCTGCGGTCCAGCCCGTAGGCGATGGCGGCCGCCGTGGGCTCGTTGATGATGCGCAGCACGTTCAGCCCCGCGATCACCCCCGCGTCCTTCGTGGCCTGCCGCTGCGAGTCGTTGAAGTAGGCCGGCACCGTGATCACCGCGTTGCTCACCGGCTGGCCCAGGTACGCCTCGGCGATCTCCTTCATCTTGCTCAGCACCATGGACGAGATCTCCTCCGGGTAGAACGCCTTGCTCTCGCCCTTGTAGCTCACCTGCACCTTGGGCTTGTCGCCCTCGCTCACCACCTGGAACGGCCAGTGCTTCATGTCGGCCTGCACCACCGGGTCGCCGAACTTGCGGCCGATCAGCCGCTTCGCGTCGAACACCGTGTTCTGCGGGTTCAGCGCCACCTGGTTCTTGGCCGCGTCGCCGATCAGCCGCTCCGTGTCGGTGAAGGCCACGTAGCTGGGCGTCGTGCGGTTGCCCTGGTCGTTGGCGATGATCTCCACCTTGCCGTGCTGGAACACGCCCACGCACGAGTACGTCGTGCCCAGGTCGATGCCGATCGCCGTGCCTTTGGCCATGGCGCTGCTGCCGCGCGCTCTCGGCCGCGCACCGAGCCGGGGGTCTGGGGCCGGCGGGCGAGGAAGGCGGCTGCGGGCCGGGTTCTTGCCGGAAGCGGGAGGCGGACGGCGCCGCGCAGAGTGGGCCTCGGAGGCTGTGGGGCCGCGGGCTTCGCGCTGGGGGTGCGGCCGCCGAGCAGGGTCGCGGTGGTGTGCGCTGCAGTGAGCCGCTGTCGGGGGCCGCCCGGGTTCTGCCGTTCGCCCTGGGCGCCCGCAGCCGCCTTTATCCGTCGCGGCGCGCCCCGCCTGCCGCCGCCTCGGCCAATCAGCGAGCTCGGGGCGGCCGCCGGTCGGGAATCTTCCAGGGGTTTCGCTCGCGCCCCGCCCTCGGGCCCCTAGTACCCGTTAGAGACCGGGGTGCCCGCCCTCCGCGGAACTTTCCAGACGCTTCTGGGAGTCCCTGGAGCGGCCCGGAGCCCCGGGGCGGGGGAGCCGCGGCGGGAGGCGGCTGTGGGCTCGGCCTGCGCGGCGGCGGTGTCCGGGCCCCTTAGTGTTAATGCGGGAACTGCAGGGCGGGTGAGGCTGCGGCCCTGACACTGGTTCCGCGGTTTAAGGTGGGACTGAGGGCTCCGTGGGTGCGCGGACTCCCAGAACGCAGAGGGTGCCCGGCTTTCCCGCAGTTGACGGCGCTCGGCGAGCTGTGGCCGCTCTGAGGGCCCGTGTGTGGGGGCGGTGGTGAAGGGGCGCCTTCGGGTCGCCGTCCCGGGGTCCAGATGGGGGGCGCTGCCCGAGGGCGCTCTGCCCCTCCCTCCGCACCGGCCCCTCCCCGCGGAGCGCTCTCCTCGTAATTTAAAGTGGGAACCAGAGGGAACGGTGCAGTGTAATATTGGAGTGTGGAATAAATGGGCCGGGAGCTTGGAGTTGAAAAGACCGGCGACTTGTGTACAGCAGGTGTTATGATGCGGGGGCTGCTCTGACCGAGGACGGGGTGTGCTGAGGTTGGTGAGGGAAGCGCTGTGTCAGTCGCTCCTCTTACTGGAACTGGACCCGGAGGTTAGCAGAAAAAAAATTTTCCACAGGATGCTGGAGACTTAAGGCTTTGGGAGCTTCTTGGGTTCTTTCAACACCAGCCCCCAGCATGGGTCCGGTTAGCCCCTCCCCCCTTTCTGCCTGCTCCTCAGTTCCTGCTTCATTTTGACATGGTGATTGGGACCATGGTCCCAATTCGATCCGCTTGTCCCTGCGGGGTCTAAGCTGTAAACCACTTTCAGGATAAATGTAGCAGAGTGGTGAGCTCACGGGGTGGGGCCGACCGCTCTGGCTTCCTAACAGCGCACACCCACCACGCACCACAGCTGTTGGCAGGGGCCAAGGTGAGGGGAACCGGCAGGGTGAGGCTGAAGGGCTGACGCCAACTGCTAGTCTGACTCCTGCAGAGCCTCAGGTTTTTGGCTGCACTGAATTCATCCACTAAGGTTTTATCCTGCATCCCCGCCCCGCACGGCCCTCCTTCACGTTTCAGCCACAGTTACATTGGTCACCGGCTTTGCCCTTTTGTCTTTCATCGTTTATGGGAGGCAAGACTCCTTGTTGGGCCCCGAAGACATGAGGGACATTGAAATAATACCGCTGAGTTCACCCCCTGAGAAACACACCTGTCCCGCACCCGCCTGTCTGTGCACAGTGGGAGGGGGCAGTTTTTGACGCAGCAGTCCTGCTCTCCCCCAGTGGCATTTGCAAACTCGCACACACACACACACACACATTCTCTCTCCCTGTGTGTCTCACGCCCACCATGAGAACACTGCTTCGTGGGACCCATGGTATTCAATTAGTGTTCCATGATTTGCTGATCGAAACCTATGCTGCAAGAAATACCTCTCCTGTGTGTGCACGCACCCTTGAGCAGACAGGCAGTGCTTTGAGGAGGGCGCAGCTCCCGAGGGAATCACCTTCTATGGACGGTGACACCTGAGGAATTTTCCGTTTCTCTGTGTGGACTCTGGCCATTGAGGCCAACTAGGGATTGAACCAGATGCCCCCACCTCTGTCACTCCTCCTCTCTGTATAACACTGACTTCCAAATAAATTTAAAAATCTTTAAAAATAAAAGTACCCATGTGGGCACCAGTTCGAGTCCTGGCTGCTCCACTTCTGATCCAGCTCCCTGCTAATTAAAACGGAGAAAGAAACAAAAAAGCTGGTGGGTGGACAGAGAGCAGATGTAAGAACAGTGACGCCACAGAGTGAGCTCAGGGAAGGCAGCCTGCCTCAGCCTGGGGTTAGAAGATCTTTATTTCTCCTCCCTTTTTTATAGTTTCACGAACAATACTTTTTCCTCTAATTAGATTCCTTTTATTTTTATTTTTTTATTCTTATTTATTTATTTTTTTACAGGCAGAGAGGACAGTGACAGAGAGAGACAGAGAGAAAGGTCTTCCTTTGCCATTTTTCACCCTCCAATGGCTGCTGCGGCCAGCGCACCGCACTGATCCGAAGCCAGGAACCAGGTGCTTCCTCCTGGTCTCCCATGGGGTGCAGGGCCCAAGCACCTGGGCCATCCTCCACTGCACTCCCGGGCCACAGCAGAGAGCTGGCCTGGAAGAGGGGCAACCGGGACAGAATCCGGCGCCTCGACTGGGACTAGAACCCGCTGTGCCAGCGCTGCAGGTGGAGGATTAGCCTATTGCCCCGTGATGCAGGCTTATTTTTATTTTTAAAGATTCATTATATTTACTTGAAAATCAGAGTTACATCGAGAAGGAGAGAGAGAGAGAGAGAGAGAGAGAGAGAGAGAGAGAGAGACACCTCAATCCTATGGTTAATTCCAAAATTGGCTGCTATGGCTGGAGCTGCACCGATTCCAATCCAGGAGCCTGGAGCTTCTTTTGGGTCTCCCAAGTGGGTGCAGGGGTCCAAGGACTTCGGCCGTCTTCTACTGCTTTCCCAGGCCAGAGCAGAGAGCTGCATTGGAAGAGGAGCTGCTGGGACTAGAACCGGTGCCCATATGAGATGCCAGCACCGCAGGGGGAGGCTTAGCCCACTACACCACAACACCGACCACCGATTTTATTCATTTTAAAAGCTGGTATATTTCTAAGCCTATCAAGAAGAAAGCAAAGAGCTAAAATATGAAGCCTGCAGGCTGCCTTCTGAACAACTAAATTGCAAAAGCTGCAGTGAGGTGGGAGCCCTGGCCGTACCAGCAGCAAGGACAAGCGTGTGGGAGGCCCGGGTTTGCATCTGCACTCTGCTTCCTTCTGAAGCCATTGTGCTTCTCTTCTTCCCATCAAGAACTTGCACACGAAACACGCCAGTCTCTGTCTGCTTGTCTCAAAGCAGAATTCATGTCTGTTTCCCAGGATGGTGACGTCAGGAATTAAAGGACAGTGCCACATTACCTGTTCAGAGTATGCTCTGGGAAGTTTGATTCGTCTTTTTTTTTTTTTTTTTTTTTTTGAAGGTCCACACCTCACATCTGACATCCCAGTCATTCTATTTTTTAATAAAAGATTCATTAATTTTATTTGAAAAGCAATATAGAGAGAGGGATAGATACAAACAGAGATCTTCCATCCAGTGGCTCACTCCCCAAATCACTGAAATGGCCAGGGCTGGGCCAGGCTGAAGCCAGGAGCCAGAAGCTTCTTCCAGGTCTCCCAGGTGGGTGCAGGGGCCCAGGCACTTGGGCCATCTTCTGATACTTTTCCCAGGTCATCACAGGGAGTTGGATCAGAAGTGGAGCAGCTGGGTCTTGAGTTGGTGCCCATATGGGATGCCAGCATCTCAGATGGTGGTTTAACCGGCTATGCCATGATCTGTGCCTCCCGAAGCCCCGCCGTCATCCTCGTCATTCTTACTGCTGTGAACACAAGGCTGGGACCACCCGAGGACGGTGGCATTACTGTCTGCGGAATCTAAAAAACTACCTTTAGGCACAGGCCATTCATTCCAACCTTTGTATTCTCACAGCTGAGCACAGCGGAACAAAGGTGTTCTGCGGCTTGATTTGGAGACCCAGGTGATAGGTAAGTCCAGCACAGTAACTGGACACACACGTCCTTGCGCTGTTTTACTGGCTCACTAACTTGATTGTTTTGTTCTCTAAAAGGCGGAAAACATGGACCTGGTTTGTGGCATAGCAGCCTGAATGCTGGCATTCAAGTGAGCGCCTGTTTGGTTCTTGGCTGCTCAGCTTCTGATCCTGCTCCCTGCTAACGTACCTGGGGTAGCGGTGGAGGGTAGTTCAAGTACATGGGCCCTGCCACCCACGTGGGAGACCCAGATAGAGCTTCTAACTCCTGGGTTAGTCCTGGCCCATCCCTGGCCATTGAAGTAACATGTGAGCCTGCTGTCATGGTTACTGAGGAGAAGTGCACCTGTGGTCAGGCGGCATCTTAGGAGAGCACTGAGAGCCCTGTTGGTATTCAGACTGCAGATTCTATGGGCACGCTACCTGCGGACCAAGCTACCTTCATAGGCACAGAGGAAGGGGGCGGGAGTAAAGGCCAGGCCAGGGGAGCATCCTCAGCACCTAGGGTATGTGCACCCCCAGGCTCCCCCTCCCCTTCCAGCTTCTCCTAGCCCAGCCCCTAGCTCCCTACAGAACAGACTGGCAGTCAGAATCGGGAGAAACCAGGCACAGCCCCGGGCCTTGGCAAGGCTGGGACGTGGTTCACAGAACCTTCTGTATGCTAATGTTGAGTCCTGACTCAGCCTGATATCCCAGGGCAGGGGTGGGGGTGGGGTTGGGGTGGGGTGCCTGGGGTGGAGTCCTTGTTTGTTGAGGAGTGTTCTAATTATAGCGACAGGACTGTCCTGCCTGCCAGACCTGAGGATTCCTGGCACCGCCAACAATAGGGCAAAGCAGCCCAGGCCTGAGTGACTGGGACTCAGGGTGCCAGGCGGGGAGGTGGGGCCTGGAGCCCATGCCTTCTAAGGCCACTGCCTCTCCTCTGGCTCCAGGCCATTGGCCCCTGCAGATCTGTGGCAGGAAGCGGCTCTGCAAACCCGGGCTGCCCGGGAGCCTACTGCACACCTGTCCCCTGCTGCCCGCTGTGCCCTCTCTCTGGCTGACTCGGGTGGGTCGGGTGGCGGGGTGTGAGGATTCTGCCCCAGCCCCCACTGCACCCCGCTTCAGGAAATGTCCGTTTGGGTAGTGGTGCTAGAAGGCGAGGGGCCGAGCTGCATAGGATCCCCCGGATCACCCAGGGGACACCCAGGGGACAGGCACAGAGACCACCCAGAGGGTCTGCTCACAGATCTCCAATCCCGACTCCTGCTGACCCAGCCCCAGCTTGTCTTTGGGCCCCAAGCCCTGCTCCTTGCTACTTCTCTCACTTAAGAAAGTGAATTTCATGTTGCTGCGGTATCATTTTCTCCATCTTTCTGAGGGTGACCAGCAACGTCTTAGAAGTACATTCCTTATTTATAGAGCAATATGCTGGGCCCTATACTACTGATTTACTAGCATAGCTGCCTGTCTGATGTAGAAGAACCAGGTGATTGGCATCTGAGAAAGTAGCTTATTTTTAAAGATTTCTTTATTTGAAAGCAGAATGGTGAGAGAGAGAGTGAACAGGAGAGACAGAGTTCTGCCATCTACTCGTTCATTCCCCCAGTGCCTTGGATGGCCAGGGTGGGCCAGACCTAAGACAGGAGCCAGGGACTCCATCCAGCTCTCCCACTTGGGTGGCAGGGACTCAAGCACCTGGGCCATCGTTTGTTGCTTCCCAGGTGGATTAGAAGGTGGCTGGATCAGACAGAGCCCCAGGAATCAAACAGGCCCTGAGGGGGACGAGGGTGAGGGGGCAGCCATCTCTGTCACCCATTGGTGACACCCTTGGAGTAGACTCCGCTGATCTGGCTGGCTAGGTGGGTGTTCCCTCCCTCCCTCACCACTCCATGTGCGTCCCTCCACTCAGTCCAAGAGGGTGACCCCCCGAAGCAGAAGACGACCCTGTGGTCAAGGGTGGGTGAGTGGCTGGGCTACCCTGCAAGACCTGCACTGAGTGGTGGGATGTAGGCACCCTGAGAGCTAGCATAGCCTTTCGTGCCACAATGCCTACCCCAGACACTTAATTGAAAATTCTCTCCACACAAATAGTGTTTTTCCTGATGCCCCTTTGCTTCCTCAAAGTCCTTCTGCTACCCCCAACATCACTTCTTCCACGATGGCGCCTAATGATATTGGCTCCTTGCTTGTGGCTTTGGCCTGGCCCAGCCCCAGCCCTTCTGGTCTATGTGGGAGTGAGCCCACAGATGGAACCTCTCTTTCTCTTTTTCTGTCTCTCTGTAACATAGCAATTCAAACAAATAAATCATTTTTTTTTTGACAGGCAGAGTGGACAGTGAGAGAGAGAGACAGAGAGAAAGGTCTTCCTTTGCCGTTGGTTCACCCTCCAATGGCTGCCACGGCCGGTGCGCTGAGGCCGGCACACCACGCTGATCTGAAGGCAGGAGTCTGGTGCTTCTCCTGGTCTCCCATGCGGGTGCAGGGCCCAAGCACTTGGGCCATCCTCCACTGCACTCCCAGGCCACAGCAGAGAGCTGGCCTGGAAGAGGGGCAACCGGGACAGAATCTGGCGCCCCGACCGGGACTAGAACCCGGTGTGCTGGCGCCACTAGGCAGAGGATTAGCCTGTTGAGCCGCGGCGCCGGCCCAAATAAATCATTTTTAAAAGGAGAGTAAAACAAGCACTTAGGTCAATATTATTTCTAAACTCTTTGTTTTTATTTTGTCTTTTAAAAATCTTATTTATTTGAAAGGCAGAGTTACAGAAAGGCAGAGGCAGAGAGAGAGAGAGGTCTTCCATCCACAAGTGCAACACCCAAATGGCTGCAACAGCTGGAGCTGGGCCACTTCTTCAGCGTCTACCACATGGGTGCAGGGGCCCAAGGACTTGGGCCATCTTCTACTGCTTTCCCAGATCACAGCAGAGAGCTGGATGGAAAGTGGAGCAGCCAGAGCTACAACCGGCACCCATATGGGATGTTGGCACTGCAGGCAGGAGCTTTACCCACTATGCTACAGCACCAGCCCAAGTATTTATTTGTTGATTCCCAACCCAATGCCCAATAAACTTTCACTGAATGTTGAAGATAATACAGAATCTTTTGAATAGCACATACTGGTACACGTTGCCTTGGAAGTCAGGAAATGGAAAAGAAACCTAAGAGATGCTTCCTTTCCAGACCAGCCTGGAGATCAGGGTTCACCCACACACTGGTTAACCTGTAGCACTGGGGACTCCTGCCATGGTGTAAATCTTCATGGGATGAAGACTTTGCTATGGGACCCATTAGACCTAGAGTGGCGTTTGTGACTCATTTGCAGATAACAGAGTGACTTTTTCCTCTTTAAAACTTCTTAAAAATATTTACTTAGTTATTTCTACAGCAGTGAGAGAGAGAGAGAGAAAGAGTTCTTCTACCTGCTGGTTCATTCCGGAATGGTCACAACAGCCACGACTGGGCCAACTCAAAGCAGGAGCCAGGAGCTTCATCCAGGTCTCCCACAGGCTGTCAGGGGCCAAGCACTTCCACCATCTTGTGCTGCTTTCCCAGGTGCATTAGCAGGTTGCTGGGTCAGAGGTGGAGCAGCTGGAGCTCACAGGGGATGGTGGTGTTCCAGGCAATGGCTTAACCTACTGTGCCACAACACTAGCCCCACACCAATATTTTAAGACCCAAGCCTTGAGGGTTGTGGCAGGCATTCTCCAAGAAGGAAGCTTGGAGGGCATTACTTCCAGGATGTTAGGAGTTGGGACATAAAGCTTCTCAAAGATTGGAAGTAGGGGTGGGCCTTATGGCCCAGTGGGCTAAACCAAGGGGACTAAGTGCTTAGCACATCTGCATCCATATTGGAGTCCCAGTTCTAGTCCTTGCTACTCCAGGTCCCAGCCAGCTCCCTGCTAGCAATGCCTGGGATGCAGCAGATGACTGACCCGGTGCCTGAGCACCTGCCATCCATGTGAGACCCAGATGGAGTTCTTCGCTCCTGGCTTCTGCCTGGCCCTGGCTGAACTGTTGCATCTGCTTGGGTAGTGAACCACCTCATGGAAGATCTTTCTCCCTCTCCCTGAAACTCTGTCTTCTGAATAAATCAATCTATTATATTTAAAATTTTAAAGTTTATTTGTTTGAAAGGCAGAGTGACACGGGGGAGGGGGAGAACAATACAGCATCAGAGAGAGGTCTTCCATCCTCTGGTTCACTTCCCAAATGGCCATCACAGTCAAAACTGGGCCAGGCAGAAGCCAGGAGCCAGGAGCTTCTTTGGGGTCTCTCATGTGGGAGCAGGGGCCCAAATACTTGCCCCACTGCTTTCCCAGGTGCATTATCAGGGAGCTGGATTACAGTGGAGAAGCTAGGGCTTGAACTGGTACCACAGGTGACAGCTTTACCAACATGCCACAGTGCTGACCCCAATAGATCTATGGACTGGTGTTGTGGCTTAGTGGGTTATCTGCCGCCTGCATCACCAGCATCCTATATGGCCCTCAAATGGAGACCTGGATGAAGCTGCTGGCTCCTGTCTTTGGCCTGGTCTAGCCCAGGCTGCTGTGGTCTTTTAGGGCATGAACCAGCAGATGAAAGATCTCTCTCTGTGTCTCTACTCTCTGTAACTCTGGCTTTCAAATAAATAAAAATTTCTTAGAGTTAACAAGTTTGAACAATTAGCAATTACATTTTCTTTTGACAGGCAGAGTGGAGAGTGAGAGACAGAGAGAAAGGTCTTCGTTTGCCGTTGGCTCCCCCTCCAATGGCCGCCATGGCTGGTGCGCTGCGGCTGGCGCACCGCGCTGATCCAAAGCCAGGAGCCAGGTGTTTCTCCTGGTCTCCCATGCAGGTGTAGGGCCCAAGCACTTGGGCCATTCTCCACTGCACTCCCGGGCCATAGCAGAGAGCTGGAATGGAAGAGGGGCAACCGGGACAGAATCCGGCACCCCGACCAGGACTAGAACCCGGGATGCCAGCACCACAGGCAGAGGATTACCTATTGAGCCACAGTGCTGGCCAGCAATTACATTTAAAAGCAGGTGTAGTGTAGAAGGTTGAGCTGGCACTGCAGGGCACTGGTTGAAGTCCCAACTGCTCTACTTCTGATCCAATTCCCTGCTAATGTGCCAGAGAAAGCAGTAGAAGATGGCCCAAGTCCTTGGACCTCTGCACCCATGTGGGAGACTGAGAAGAAGCTCCTGGCTCCTGGCTTTGGCCTGGCCCAGTTCCAGCTGTTGTGGCTATTTCTCCCTCCCTCTCTCTAACTCTGCCTTTCAAAGTAAATAAAATAAATCTTTTTTAAAAAAGACAGATGTGTTTTAGTTTGTTGGTTGACTGTTTCAGTAACAAAAGATGTTTAACTGTTGATATGCCGTAAATTTTTTTAATATTTATTTACTTTTTGAAAGTCAGGTTTACAGAGAGAGGGAGAGACAGAGCGATCTTCCATCTGCTGGTTCACTACCCGGATGGCTGCAATGGCCAGGGCTGGGCCAAGCTGCAGCCAGGAGTCAGGAGATTTTTCCAGGTATCCCACGTGGCGGGAAGGGGCCCAAGAACTTGGGTGATCTTCTGCTGCCTTTCCCAGGCCATTTGCAGGGAACTGGATTGGAAATGGAGCAGCCGGGTCTCGAACCAGCACCTGTGTGGGATGCAGGCATTGCAGACAGCAGTTCTATCCACTACACCACAATGGCAGCCCTGATATGCCAACAACTTATACTACATCTTGTTGTGAGAACAGATTTTCCCTGAACTCAACATAGACATGATCACATTGCCGTGAGAACCTACAATTCCTCAGAAAAATTTTGAATTTTATAGGAATTAACCTGAGGGAAAAGCAAACAGCTTTATCTCTTTACAAAGCTGTCTCAAAGCACTGAATACAACTGAAGTCTCTCTCTCTTAATCTCTCTCTCTCTCTCTCTCTCTCTCACACACACACACACACACACACACACACACACAAAAGGTCCTTTAATAAAAGAATCTGGCGCCAGCACTGTGGCTTAGCAGGTAAAAGTGCTGCCTGCAGTGCCGGCTCCCATATGGGCACCAGTTTGAGTCCCGGCTCTCCATTTCCAATCCAGCTCTCTGCTGTGGCCTGGGAAAGGAGCAGAAGGTGACCCAAGTCCTTGGGCCCCTGCACCCACGTGGGAGACTGGGAAGAAACTCCTGGCTCCTGGCTTTGGATTGGCGCCGTTCCAGCTGTTGCAGCCACTTTGGGGAGCGAACCAGCAGATGGAAGACTTCTATCTCATTCTCTGTCTTGGCCTCTTCCTCTCTGTAACTCTCTGCCTTTCAAATAAGTAAAGAAATATTTTTAAGACAAAAATAAAAAATTAGTCTAAAAAGGGGGGCAGTGCTGTGGTGTAGCAGGTTGGGCTGCCACCTTGATGCCAGTAAGTGCATGTAAGTGCAGCTTCCTGTCCCGGCTGTCCGGCTTCCGGCCCAGCTCCTTGCTAAAGACCCAGGGAAAGCATCAGAAAATGCACAACGTTTTGGGCCCCTACCACCCACATAGGAGACCTAGATGGAGCTCCTCGCTCCTGGCTTCTGGCCCAGTGCTGGTCATTGCGGCTATCTGGGGAGTGAATCAGTGAATGGAAGATCTGTCTGTCTCTCTCTCCCTTTCTCTCTCTGCCTCTGCTTCTGTATATAACTCTGTCTTTCAAATAAATAAATAATTTTTTTAAAAAAAGAACATTTGTTAGAGTCTTTCTCCATTAATCTGGTTGCAAGTTATTTTAAAGAATACAAAGCTGTGGATGACAAAAATATTTTAAATAATCATGATTAAAATTATAAAGTATAAACCTGATTAACTGATAAGAAGAGGCACTTATGGTCACTCCACACATTACTTTAGAAAGCACTTGAAGGATTTTATAGACACTTTTCCCTGTTTATAAACATTTGTACCTTTTTGGCCTCTGAGTCTTATATATATATATATATATATATATAAGACTTTCTATATATATATATATAAAGATAATCATAATGACTGGTAACAAATAAAAAAGAACATCAGAGTGTTATAACTGAGTCACATTTATGTCAATAGAATAGGTACTTATTCAAAATCAATTTCTTAAAGATTTATTGATTTTATTAAAGATAGAGTTACAGAGAGGGAAAATGATAGAGAAGAAAAGAGAGAGAGAGAGAGAGAATCTTCCATCTGAAGATTCACTCCCCAAATGACGGCACTGGTCCAGGCTGGGTCATGCCGCAGCCAGGAGCCAGGAACTTCCTTTGGGACTCTCAGGTGGGTCCAGGAGCCCAAGCACTTGGGCCACCTTCTACTGCTTTCCCAGGCCATCAGCAGGGAGCCGGATCAGAAGTAGAGCAGCCCGGATTTGAACTGGCGCCCATATGGAATGCTGGTACCACAGGCAGCAGCTTTCTACCCACTACATCAAAAACAATTTTAACTCTTTTTTTTAAAAAAAAAAGATTTATTTATTTATTTGAAAGACAGAGGCAGAGAGAGAAAGAGGTCTTCCATCTACTGGTTCACTCCCCAAATGTTTGCAACAGCTGGAGCTGGACCCATCTGAAGCCAGGAGCCAGGAGCTTCTTCTAGGTCTCTCACTCGGGTATAGGGGCCCAGGCACTTGGTCTATCTTTTGCTGCTTGCCCAAACCACAGCAGAGAGCTGGACTGGAAGTGGAGCAGCTGGGACTTGAACCGGTGCCCATATGGGATGCGGGCACTGTAGGAGGCAGCTTTACTCACTATGCCACAGCACTGGCCCCACCATTTACCTCTTAAACTCTACTCTTTTTGGGCCAGCGCTATGGCATAGAGGGTTAAACCTCCACCTGTAGTGCCACTATCCCATATGGGCACAGGTTTGGGTCATGGCTGCTCTCCTATCAATCCAGCTCCCTGCTAGTGTGCCTGGGAAAGCAGTGGAACAAGCAGTCCCAAGTGCTTGGGACTCTTCACCCACATGAGACCTGGAGGAAGATCCTGGCTCCTGGCTATGGCCAGGCCTAACCCCAGCCAGAGAAGCCATTTGGGGAGTGAATTAGCAGATGAAGAGCTCACTCTCTCTGTCTCTGTCTCTCTCTCTCTCCTCTCTCTCTCTCTCTGCCTTTCAAATAAATAAATCTTTAAAAAAAAGGACTCAACTAGGCCGGTGCCGTGGCTCACTAGGCTAATCCTCTGCCTGCAGCACTGGCACCCCGGGTTCTAGTCCTGGTTGGGGCGCCGGATTCTGTCCCGGTTGCTCGTCTTCCAGTCCGGCTCTCTGCTGTGGCCTGGGAAAGCAGTGGAGGAGTCCCAAGTACTTGGCCCTGCACCTGCATGGGAGACCAGGAGGAAGCACCTGGCTCCTGGCTTCGGATTAGTGCTCTGGCCGTAGCAGCCATTTTGGGGGAGAACCAACGAAAGGAAGACCTTTCTCTCTGTCTCTCTCTCTCACTGTCTAACTCTGCCTGTTAAAAAAAAAAAAAAAAAAAAAAAAAAAAAAAGGCCGGCGCCGTGGCTCAATAGGCTAATCCTCCACCTTGCGGCGCCGGCACACCGGGTTCTAGTCCCGGTTGGGGCGCCGGATTCTGTCCCGGTTGCCCCTCTTCCAGGCCAGCTCTCTGCTATGGCCAGGGAGTGCAGTGGAGGATGGCCCAGGTGCTTGGGCCCTGCACCCCATGGGAGACCAGGAAAAGCACCTGGATCCTGGCTCCTGCCATCGGATCAGCGCGGTGCGCCGGCTACAGCGGCGGCCATTGGAGGGTGAACCAACGGCAAAGGAAGACCTTTGTCTCTGTCTCTCTCTCTCACTGTCCACTCTGCCTGTCAAAAAAAAAAAAAAAAAAAAAAAAAAAAAGGCCGGCGCCGCGGCTCACTAGGCTAATCCTCC
The DNA here is from genome assembly GCF_051225735.1 of Oryctolagus cuniculus. NCBI lineage: Eukaryota > Metazoa > Chordata > Mammalia > Lagomorpha > Leporidae > Oryctolagus > Oryctolagus cuniculus. Next base: position 138,965,931 of record NC_142871.1, read on the forward strand.
GCCTAGCGGCGCCGGCATACCGGGTTCTAGTCCCGGTTGGGGCGCCGGATTCTGTCCCGGTTGCCCCTCTTCCAGGCCAGCTCTCTGCTGTGGCCAGGGAGTGCCATGGAGGATGGCCCAGGTGCTTGGGCCCTGCACCCCATGGGAGACCAGGAAAAGCACCTGGCTCCTGGCTCCTGCCATCGGATCAGCGCGGTGCGCCGGCTACAGCGGCGGCCATTGGAGGGTGAACCAACGGCAAAGGAAGACCTTTGTCTCTGTCTCTCTCTCTCACTGTCCACTCTGCCTGTCAAAAAAAAAAAAAAAAAAAAAAAGGCCGGCGCCGCGGCTCACTAGGCTAATCCTCCGCCTAGCGGCGCCGGCATACCGGGTTCTAGTCCCGGTTGGGGCGCCGGATTCTGTCCCGGTTGCCCCTCTTCCAGGCCAGCTCTCTGCTGTGGCCAGGGAGTGCCATGGAGGATGGCCCAGGTGCTTGGGCCCTGCACCCCATGGGAGACCAGGAAAAGCACCTGGCTCCTGGTTCCTGCCATCGGATCAGCGCGGTGCGCCGGCTACAGCGGCGGCCATTGGAGGGTGAACCAACGGCAAAGGAAGACCTTTGTCTCTGTCTCTCTCTCTCACTGTCCACTCTGCCTGTCAAAAAAAAAAAAAAAAAAAAAAAGGCCGGCGCCGCGGCTCACTAGGCTAATCCTCCGCCTAGCGGCGCCGGCATACCGGGTTCTAGTCCCGGTTGGGGCGCCGGATTCTGTCCCGGTTGCCCCTCTTCCAGGCCAGCTCTCTGCTGTGGCCAGGGAGTGCCATGGAGGATGGCCCAGGTGCTTGGGCCCTGCACCCCATGGGAGACCAGGAAAAGCACCTGGCTCCTGGCTCCTGCCATCGGATCAGCGCAGCGCGCCGGCCGCGGCGGCCATTGAAGGGTGAACCAACGGCAAAGGAAGACCTTTCTCTCTGTCTCTCCCTCTCACTGTCTCTAACTCTACCTCTCAAATAAATAAATGAAATCTTTTTTTAAAGAAAAAAGTTAGCACAGGAAATCATTGCACTAAGTTGGAACAGTTTAACAATGTCAGCCCATGAAAGAGCTTACAGCAAAACCCTCATTATTTTGACAGAGGATCAGATTTTAATCTTATATCAGTGTATCTTTGATATTAGTGTTAAGTTTTTGAAAACCCTGCAAACAATATTTTAAAACTATAGCCAATGTTACTACACGTACTCCTTCAGATTTATTTTTCTCAAACCTTTTGTGACTTATTCAAACCTTTGCAACTTCCTTAAGTCTTTAGATATTTTTAAGTAGTCTTGAATTATTTTCCACACATGGACAATTTATAAAAACATATTGGTTGGGGCCGGTGCTGTGGCATAGCAAATAAAACTGCTGCCTGCAGCGCTGACATCCCATATGGGCACTGGTTCAAGTCTCGGCTGCTCCACTTCCGATCCAGCTCTCTGCTATGGCCTGGGAAGGCAGTAGAAGATGGCCCAAGTCCTTGGGCCCCTACACCCACCTGAGAGACCTGAAAGAAGCTCTTGGCTCCTGGCTTCGGGTCAATTCAGCTCCGGACATTGTGGCCATCTGGGGAGAGAACCAGCGAATGAAAGACCTCTCTGTCTCTCTCTCTGCATCTGCCTTTCAAATAAATAAGTATTTATTTGAATAAATAAGTATTTATTTGAAAGGCAGAGTTACAGAGAGAGGTAGAAACAGAGAGGTCTTGCATCCACTGGTTCACTCCCCAGATGGTTGCAACGGCCAGAGTTGTGCTGACCCAAAGCCAGTAGCCAGGAGCTCCTTCTGGGTCTCCCACGAGGGGACAGTGGCCCAACGACTTGGACCATCTTCTACTGCCTTTCCAGGCAATAGCAGAGAGCTGGATCGAAAGTGAAGCAGCCGGGACTCGAACCGGCACCCATATGGGGTGCTGGTGCTGCAGGCAGTAGCTTTACCCCATATGCCACAGCAGCAGCCCTGTATGGTTTTAAATAACTGATAAGAGTGAAATATGGTGTTTCCTGTCTAGCAAATACAAGTACAAATATGTGATAAGAATTTTGAAAATATCTTTACCCATTTTTCAAAAAAAGTTTAAAGCAGATTATCAAACATTCATCTAAGTTACATAACCCACAGGCATTTGAATTGATGCTTTTTTTTTTTTTTTTTTTTTTTTGGACAGGCAGAGTTAGACAGTGAGAGAGATAGAGAGAAAGGTCTTCCTTTTTTCATTGGTTCATCCCCCAAATGGCCACCATGGTCGGCGCGATGCACCGATCCGAAGCCAGGAGCCAGGTGCTTCTTCCTGGTCTCCCATGCGGGTGCAGGGCCTAAGCACTTGGGCCATCCTCCACTGCACTCCCGGGCCACAGCAGAGAGCTGGACTGGAAGAGGAGCAACCAGGACAGAATCAGTGCCCCAACCAGGACCAGAACCTGGTGTGCCGGCGCCGCAGGCGGAGGATTAGTCAACAGAGCTGCAGCGCTGGCCGAATCAATACTTTTTTAAAAAAGAGTTATTTATTTATTAGAACGTCAGAGCTACATAGAGAGAGAAGAGAGACAGAAAGAGAGGTCTTCCATTCGCTGGTTCACTCTCCAATTGACCGCAACAGCCGGAGCTGCGCTGATCCAAAGCCAGGAGTCAGGAGCTTCTTCCAGGTCCCCCATGTGGGTGCAGTAGCCCAAGGACTTGGGCCATCTTCTACTGCTTTCCCAGGCCATAGCAGAGAGTTGGATCGGAAGAGGAGCAGCTGGGACTCGAACCGGCAACCATATGGGATGCCTAACTGCAGGCAGCGACCTCATCCACTATGCCACGGCACCGGCCCCAGATCAATGCTATTTTTTTTTTTTTAACACCTCTGCATTAGCTCACTTTGGTGTGACAGCATAAACCTTGTATACACAGAATTTCCCCACTGCCCCCTCCTTTTTGTAAAAGATTTTTATTTATTTATTTGACAGGTAGAGTTACAGACAGTGAGAGAGAGAGAGTGAGAGAGAAAGGTCTTCCTTCCATTGGTTCACTCCCTAAATGGCCACAATGGCCAGAGCTACGCCGATCCGAAGCCAGGAACCAGGTGCCTCCTCCTGGTCTCCCACGTGGGTGCAGGGGCCCAAGGAATCGGGCCATCCTCCACTGCCCTCCCGGGCCATAGCAGAGAGCTGGACTGGAAGAGGAGCAACTGGGACTAGAACCCGGCACCCATATGGGATGCCGGCACCTCAGGCAGAGGATTAACCTAGTGTGCCTCGGCGCCCCCCCCCCTTTTTTTTTAATGAAACAGCTTTAAGCTGGGAAACCATGACAGAAACCAGAGCTCCATAAGTAACCGTTTTTCATTTGACCTCAGGGAGGTCAGTGGCCAGGCAGTGTTACAGTAATTCAATAACGTTTTCTTTCATAGGTTTAAAAACTAAGTTTTTTTTTTAATTTTGCAAAATACATTATAAAGATTATACAAATGGGTCTCTGGTCAGCCATATTCATTTTGGTCAGACCTGTTTAAACAAATTACAAAGCAAGTTTTCAAGGTACAAAACAATTTTTTAAGGCAGTGGTTTTTTACTTTTTTTTACTTTTTTTATTTATTTAGCTCCAAAAGGAAGAAGTCCCTTTGACCCCAATGCAAGCAAATTTGCATGAAACATATTACTGTGGCATCATCAGGCATGAGATTGCTATAAACCAGCCATGGAGGCTGCAGCTGAGGTGCAGGGGTGAGTGGGGACCTTTGAGGCCCTTCTACAAGCACAACAGAAGTTTGGCTATATAACCTGATAATGGATTTAAAAAGAAGATTCATTTATTGGAAAGGCAGAGTTACAGAGAGGCAGAAACAGGGAGAGAGAAGCCTTCCATCCCCTGGTTCACCCCCAGACGGCTGCAACGGCAGGAGATAGACCAATCCACATCCAGGAGCCAGGAGCTTCTTCTGGGTCTCCCAAGGGGTGCAGGGACCAAGGACTTGTTCCATCTTCTACTGCTTTCCCAGGCCATAGCAGAGAGCTCAATAGGAAGTAGAGTATCCAGAATTTGAACTGGTGCCCATATGTGATGCTGGCACTGCAGACAGTGGCTTTACCCGCTACTCCCAGCGCCGGCTCTGTGATAGTGGATTTCTAAGTTATCCTTTGGGGAATGATTAGAGCTGACAACGTATCAGAGGAGAGAGTTAGAGAGAGACAGGGTGAAATGTCTAGATTCTTCAGGAGGCTAGCTCTCTCCACCCTCTAGTTTGCAACCAGGCTAGTTAGTGCAGCAGAAAAGGCAAGATGTTTTTTCTTTAGGTTCTGGGGGTCAAAAGAGTTCCAATAGTTAGAATACACCCCAAAGAGTGCCAGCTAGAGATGACTTTTTCCCATCTGTAACGAGAGGATAAAAACAAAGGTATTGGGGCCAGCATTGTGGCATAGTGGTTAGGCCACCTGTGACACCAGTGTCCCATATGGGTGCTGATTCAAGTCCCAGCAGCTCCACTTCCGATCCAGGGCCCTGCTAATGGCCTGGGAGAGCAGTGGAGGATGATCAACTACCTAGGCCGCTGCCACCACTCAAAGAAGCTCCTGGCTCCTGGTTTCGGCCTGGTCCAGTACTGGCTGTTGTGGCCATCTGGGAAGTAAGGCAGCAGATGGAAGATCTCTCTCTGTCTCTCCTGCTCTCTGTAACGCTGACTTTCAAAATAAATCACTCTTCTTGTATGGTGTCCCAAAGCTTTTACTTGTCCTTAGTTTGAAACATCTCTCAAAACTCCAACCTGTGGGACCAGATGAGCCCTGAACACCATAGTGAGGGAGGGGGCTACAGGAGCTAATACGCATGCTCAGACCCTCCTTGCCTGTGGTCTGGGGATTCCAACACCAGGTCTGAGGGACTGGGAGCAGCACCAGGTGCCCTGCCGGCATCACCCTCCTGGCTTCAGTGAATAGGAACAGCTGTCTTGTGACGCCCAGCTTTGAGCCATGTGCTATATGCCTGAATTTGGAAGTGAGCTTTCTTGAAGAGTCTCAACTAATAGCCTCAGGGCCGAAGTTTGGATGGAGGGCACTGGACCTTGCTACTAGACTAAAATAAGCAGAAGAGGGCATAAAGATCGTCGTAGGATTGTAATTTTTCCTAATGAGGGCCATTTTAGTCACTTTTAACTGGTTGACAGGGGCCTGGTATATTTGAAGAAAAATGACCATGGGGACCAGCGCCGTGGTGTAGCGGGTAAAGCCGCCACCTGGAGTGCTGGCATCTCATGTAGGCACCAGTTGGAGTCCTGGCTACTCCATTTCCGATCCAACTCTCTGGTGTGGCCTGGGTAAGTAGAAGATGGCCCAAGTCCTTGGCCCCTGCACCCATGAGGAAGACCCAGATGGAGCTCCTGGCTCCTGGCTTCGGATTGGCCCAGCTCTGGCCATTGCAGCCATTTGGGGAACGAAGCAGTGGATGGAAAACCCCTTCCCTCTGCCTCTGCCTTTCAAATAAATAATTAAAATCTTAATAAAAAAAAAAAGAAGAAAAAAAGCAACTATGAAGGAGAGTGAGGTTTCCAAAATGCAGAGGCAGAAGCAGGCGCTTCCTCACCCTTCTGATAATGATCGGAGTCACCAGGGATGTGACAGGAACTTGGAGCCAGTCGGTTCTTTGTCTCATGGCGATATAGACTTACACGAGGGACAGTAAGAGAGCAGAGTGAGCAAAGTGAAAGTTTTGTTGAGAAGTAGAGACTCCTGCTTGCCAGGAGGGGTCCCAAGGGAGGGATCCATCCAGGTCTAGTGTTGGGAGCTTCCATAAGGCGTGCATGTCAAGCGATCAGTTCTGCTAGAGTTTTGCTCTTCAGGGGTCCGTTTTGTTTTCCTATGCCTGTTGTGTAGCAGTCGAGGGTCCTGACCAGATAACAAATGCTATCGTGTCAACCCTTTTGAGCTGTGAGAGCTGAGAGACTTTGCCGACCTGACCAGGGGAGGCAGGTGGTGCCTGTCTGCTCAGTGGCTGAGCACTGAGACCTCAGCTCTGTGCTGGGTTCTGGTGTGACACCGAGCCTAGGTCCTCACACGGTGACCTGTGGCTGCGACCCATTGCGCTCCCTATCAATCTTCTCATTTTCTTGGGGCAACGACTTTTGTCCAGTCAGCGAAGGCAGGTTTCCTACAAACACCTGGTTCCAGAGTCCCCCAGGAGTGTTTGCTCACGGCCTGCTAACCTTGCCGTTTCTCACAGTGAGAATTAACAAAGTCAGACCTAAAAGGCCCAAGAACAGTGCCTGCCACATTGGAGCAGTCAACTTTCAAAAAAAATTTTTTTATTGTTTTATTTATTTGAAAGGCGGAGTAACAAAGAGAGAGGGAGAGAGAGAGATTTTCCAGCCCTTGGTTCAGCCCCAATTGGCCACAATGGCTAGGGCCAGGCCAGGCCTAAGCAGGAGCCAGGAGCTGCATCCCAGCCTCCCACGTGGGTCAGAGGCCCAAGCATGTGGGCCACCCTCTGCTGCTTTCCCAGGCATAGCAGCAGGGAACTGGACTGGGGGTGGAGCAGCCCTGACTGGAAACAGTGCCCTGTGGAATGCCAGCATCACAGGCAGCAGTTTTACCTGCTAAACCACGGTGCCAACACCCTCTACTTTGTTAATTTTTTTATTTTTATCAGGGAAACAGATTTCACATGTTTTATATATACAGATTTAGAGGAATAGTGATACTTCTACGCAACCCTCCCTCCCACCCACACTCCCACCATTCATCCTCCTGTGTATTTTTTAAAGATTTTATTTATTTATTTGAGAGGTAGAGTTACAGAGAGTGAGAGGGAGAGACAGAGAGAAAGGTCTTCCCTCCGTGGGTTCACTCCCCAGAGAGCCATAACCGCCAGAGCTGCACCGATCCGAAACCAGGAGCCAGGTGCTTCTCCCTGGTCTCCCACGTGGGTGCAGGGACCCAAGCACTTGGGCCATCTTCTCCTGCTTTCCCAGGCCACAGCAGAGCGCTGCATTGGAAGAGGGGCAGTAGGGACTAGAACCGGCTCCCAGATGGGATCACTGCCCCACAGGCGGAGGATTAACATACTGCACCGCGGAGCCAGCATCCATCCTCCTTTCTTACTTTTTTTGTTTATTGTGTGTAATGACATATTTTCAGTTTATTTTATAATTATAAGCTTAGCACCCCACTAAATAAGGAATCCAACAAATAGTAAGAAGGAGAAAACCTCTTTTCCTCAACACTATATCAAGGGCTAGAAACAATAATTGTTTCTTTTTTTCAATTTTATTTACATTATACAAGTTTCTTGTATTTCATATATATAGATTTAGGAACATGGTGATAGTTCTCTCCCTCCTGCCTACACTCCAACCCATCTTCCTCCTCCCTCTCTCATTCTCTTAATTTTTTTACTCATTATTTTAAAGGCAGAGTTACAGAAAGGCAGAGGCAGGGAGGGAGAAAGAGAGAGGGAGGTCTTCAATCAGTTGGTCACTCCCCAAAATGCCACAATGGCCAGAGCTCTACTGCTCTGAAGCCAGGAGCTTGGAGCTGCTTCTGGGTGCTCACCTGAGTGCAGGAACCCAAGCACTTGGGCCATCTTCTACTGTTTTCCCAGACCCTAGCAGAGAGCTGGATTGGAAATGGCTGCACTGGCCAGGGCTGGGCCAGGCCAAGCTCAGGAGCCAAGAGGTTCCCCTGGGTCTCCTACCTGGGAGCAGAGGCCAAGCATTTTCCACTGCTTTCCCTGGTGCATTAGCACCATTTAGCTGGCTTGGGAGTGGAGCAACCAAGATTCAAACCTGTGCCCCCAAGACATGCTGACAAGCAGCGGCTTAACCCAGTACACCACAGGGCCAGCCCTAGGCATCATATTCTGAAATGATCTTTTCCCAAGGGGGTCCCTGTGATACTGAAGTGGTAGGTGACAGACGCTAGGAATGAGGCATTTCTACTTCGGTATCATCAGAATTAGCTTCAGGCCAAGGCATCATGCCGACCCATTTTAGAAGTGGAGAGCAGGTGTCAGAGCAGCTAAGGGACTTCCGTATCACTGGGCACGCCAGGGCTCCAGCACCATCCCCTCACTGTCCATTTGACTCTCCTACTTGATGTGTAGTCCGAAGAATCATCAGGGCACTGAATGAAGCAGGCACAGTTACAGGAAAGAGCAGCGTGAATCTCCCGCTCAGCCACCTCTTGTTCTTTATTTTCTAACTTAATTTTATTAAGGCTTCTTAATATGGAGAACAGGGATTTTAATGGGAAAAATAACTTGTTACCCTTGCACGCCAGAATGGGGAGAACGCCTGTTGTTCTTCCCACTTCTCAGGAACACCCCTCCCACTGACCTAGTTAGGGGGTGTCTTTACAAGGCTTTACCTGCACACCCTCCGTGAGCTACCCAGCCGGCCTCACTCAGCACAGTGGTCTATGGTGGCCACGCCCCCATCCCAAAACCCACACCCAATCATTCACCCAAGGACTCAGTTTTTTCAAAAGGATCACAGTGCAGCGTAACCTTCCTTGTCCAGCCCCAGGTCCTGACCTGAGGGAGGCAGGAGGCCTCCAGTTCCACACACCGTGAGCTAACGGCTCACCACCTTCTGACCACATAAAATAGAGAAACCAGCAAGACACCATTCAGATTTATGGAGGTTTATTTTCCTTGAAGTAACAAATAAAATTGGCTTCATTAGTACAAATGTGCAAAAAATATGACTATACACCGTCGCTACATTTAAAACTGGAAGCAGTAAGTTCAGCAGCAGTGAAAACTCTAGTCCCCGATGCAAAGAACACATGGAGCTCAGAGCTGAGGCACAGCAGCATACAAGGGAAGGGAAAGTCCAGAGTCGCAGCCACCTCTCAAAGTAAACGTGGGATGTCCCACCAAGGGCCCCTAATCGACCTCCTCGATGGTGGGCCCGGACCCAGGGCCGCCCCCGCCGCCTGCAGCCCCGAAGCCCCCGCCGGCCCCGGCCCCGGCCCCGGCCCCGGGGCCGCCCGCACCCTGGTAGAGCCCGCTGATGACCGGGTTGCACACCTGCTCCAGCTCCTTCCGCTTGTGCTCGAACTCGTCCTTGTCGGCCAGGGTGTTGGCGTCCAGCCAGGAGAGGACCTCCTGGCACTTGTCCAGCACGCGCCGCTTGTCCGCCTCGCTGATCTTGCCCTTGAGCCCGTCGTCCTCCACGGCGCTCTTCATGTGGAAGGCGTAGGACTCGAGCGCGTTCTTGGCCGCCACGCGCTCGCGCTGCACCTCGTCCTCGGCCTTGTACTTCTCGGCCTCCTGCACCATGCGCTCGATCTGCTCCTTGCTCAGGCGGCCCTTGTCGTTGGTGATGGTGATCTTGTTGGCCTTGCCCGTGCTCTTGTCGGTGGCCGTGACGTGCAGGATGCCGTTGGCGTCGATGTCGAAGGTGACCTCGATCTGCGGCACGCCGCGCGGCGCCGGCGGGATGCCGCTGAGCTCGAAGCGCCCCAGCAGGTTGTTGTCGCGCGTCATGGCCCGCTCGCCCTCGTACACCTGGATCAGCACGCCGGGCTGGTTGTCCGAGTACGTGGTGAACACCTGCGTCTGCTTGGTGGGGATGGTGGAGTTGCGCTTGATCAGCGGCGTCATCACGCCGCCCGCCGTCTCCAGCCCCAGCGACAGCGGCGCCACGTCCAGCAGCAGCAGGTCCTGCACCTTCTCCGACTGGTCGCCCATCAGGATGGCCGCCTGCACCGCCGCCCCGTAGGCCACCGCCTCGTCCGGGTTGATGCTCTTGTTGAGGTCGCGCCCGTGGAAGAAGTCCTGCAGCAGCTTCTGCACCTTGGGGATGCGCGTGGAGCCGCCCACCAGCACCACGTCGTGGATCTGCGCCTTGTCCAGCTTGGCGTCGCGCAGCGCCTTCTCCACGGGCTCCAGCGTGCCGCGGAACAGGTCCGAGCACAGCTCCTCGAACCGCGCCCTGGTGATGGACGTGTAGAAGTCGATGCCCTCGAACAGCGAGTCGATCTCCAGGTTGGCCTGCGTGCTGGACGACAGGGTCCTCTTGGCGCGCTCGCACGCCGTGCGCAGCCGCCGCACCGCGCGCTTGTTGCCGCTCAGGTCCTTCTTGTGCTTCCGCTTGAACTCCTCCACGAAGTGGCCCACCAGCCGGTTGTCGAAGTCCTCGCCGCCCAGGTGCGTGTCGCCCGCCGTGGCCTTCACCTCGAAGATGCCGTCGTCGATCGTCAGCACCGACACGTCGAACGTGCCCCCGCCCAGGTCGAAGATGAGCACGTGGCGCTCGCCCTTGCCGCTGCGGTCCAGCCCGTAGGCGATGGCGGCCGCCGTGGGCTCGTTGATGATGCGCAGCACGTTCAGCCCCGCGATCACCCCCGCGTCCTTCGTGGCCTGCCGCTGCGAGTCGTTGAAGTAGGCCGGCACCGTGATCACCGCGTTGCTCACCGGCTGGCCCAGGTACGCCTCGGCGATCTCCTTCATCTTGCTCAGCACCATGGACGAGATCTCCTCCGGGTAGAACGCCTTGCTCTCGCCCTTGTAGCTCACCTGCACCTTGGGCTTGTCGCCCTCGCTCACCACCTGGAACGGCCAGTGCTTCATGTCGGCCTGCACCACCGGGTCGCCGAACTTGCGGCCGATCAGCCGCTTCGCGTCGAACACCGTGTTCTGCGGGTTCAGCGCCACCTGGTTCTTGGCCGCGTCGCCGATCAGCCGCTCCGTGTCGGTGAAGGCCACGTAGCTGGGCGTCGTGCGGTTGCCCTGGTCGTTGGCGATGATCTCCACCTTGCCGTGCTGGAACACGCCCACGCACGAGTACGTCGTGCCCAGGTCGATGCCGATCGCCGTGCCTTTGGCCATGGCGCTGCTGCCGCGCGCTCTCGGCCGCGCACCGAGCCGGGGGTCTGGGGCCGGCGGGCGAGGAAGGCGGCTGCGAGCCGGCTGCTTGCCGGAAGCGGGAGGCGGACGGCGCCGCGCAGAGTGGGCCTCGGAGGCTGTGGGGCCGCGGGCTTCGCGCTGGGGGTGCGGCCGCCGAGCAGGGTCGCGGTCGCCTGCGCTGCAGTCAGCCGCTGTCGGGGGCCGCCCGGGTTCTGCCGTTCGCCCTGGGCGCCCGCAGCCGCCTTTATCCGTCGCGGCCGCGCCCCGCCTGCCGCCGCCTCGGCCAATCAGCGAGCTCGGGGCGGCCGCCGGTCAGGAATCTTCCAGGGGTTTCGCTCGCGCCCCGCCCTCCTGCTCCCCGGGACCCGTTAGAGACCGGGGCGCCCGCCCTCCGCGGAGGGAACTTTCCAGACGCTTCTGGGAGTCCCTGGAGCGGCCCGGAGCCCCGGGGCGGGGGAGCCGCGGCGGGAGGCGGCTGTGGGCTCGGCCTGCGCGGCGGCGGTGCCCGGGCCCCTTAGTGTTAATCGGGAACTGCAGGGCGGGTGAGGCTGCGGCCCTGACACTGGTTCCGCGGTTTAAGGTGGGACTGAGGGCTCCGTGGGTGCGCGGACTCCCAGAGCGCAGAGGGTGCCCGGCTTTCCCGCAGTTGACGGCGCTCGGCGAGCTGTGGCCGCTCTGAGGGCCCGTGTGTGGGGGCGGCGGGGAAGGGGCGCCTTCGGGTCGCCGTCCCGGGGTCCAGAAGGGGGGCGCTGCCCGAGGGCGCTCTGCCCCTCCCTCCGCACCCGGCCCTTCCCCGCGAAGCGCTCTCCCCATAGTTTAAAGTGGGAACCGTAGAGAACGGTGCAGTGTAATTTCGGACAGTGTTTTTCACTTCATTGTGGACTATCTGGCCAGGGTGTTTGGAGTTGTATAGACCCGCGACCGACCGCATGGACAGTAGGTTTTAGGATGCGGGTTCGGCGCTGCACGAGGACGGGGTGTGCTGAGGTGGGGGAGGGCAGCGCTGCCCAGTCGCTCCTCTCTGATTCTGTCTGGACCCGGAAGTTAGTAGAAAAATAATTTTTCCACAGGATGCTGGAGATTTAAGGCTTTGGGAGCTTCTTGGGTTTTTTCACCCCTCCTTCCCCCAGCATGGGTCCGGTTAGCCCCTCCCCCCTTTCTGCCTGCTCCTCAATTCCTGTTTCACTCTACTTGGTGATTGGTACCATGGGTCTGAACTCAGTAGTCCCAATTCGATCCGCGTGTCCCTGTGGGCCCTAATCTGTGAACCACTTTCAGGATAAGTGTAGCAGAGTGGTGATCTCGAAGGGTGGGGCCGACCACTCCCGGCTTCCTAACAGCGCACATCCACCACGCACACAGCTGTTGGCAGGGGCCAAGGTGAGGGGAACCGGCAGGGTGAGGCTGAAGGGCTGACGCCAACTGCTAGTCTGACTCCTGCAGAGCCTCAGGTTTTTGGCTGCACTGAATTCATCCACTTAGGTTTTTATCCTGCATCCCCGCCCCGCACGGCCCTCCTTCACGTTTCAGCCACAATTACATTGGTCACCGGCTTTGCCCTTTTGTCTTTCATCGTTTATGGGAGGCAAGACTCCTTGTTGGGCCCCGAAGACATGAGGGACATTGAAATAATACCGCTGAGTTCACCCCCTGAGAAACACACCTGTCCCGCACCCGCCTGTCTGTGCACAGTGGGAGGGGGCAGTTTTTGACGCAGCAGTCCTGCTCTCCCCCAGTGGCGTTTGCAAACTCGCACACACACACATTCTCTCTCCCTGTGTGTCTCACGCCCACCATGAGAACACTGCTTCGTGGGACCCATGGTATTCAATTAGTGTTCCATCATTTGCTGATCGAAACCTATGCTGCAAGAAATACCTCTCCTGTGTGTGCACGCACCCTTGAGCAGACAGGCAGTGCTTTGAGGAGGGCGCAGCTCCCGAGGGAATCACCTCCTACAGACGGTGACACCTGAGGAATTTTCCGTTTCTCTGTGCGGACTCTGGCTGCACATTCCCCACACTTTCACTGTCAATGCCAAGTGTTATCACGTGTGAGACCCTTAGTCTGACCCCTCCCTCTGGGAGCAGTCTCACCATCAGCCCCACCACTGGCACTTCTGAATTCTCTGCTGTCTGCTCCACACACCTGCATTTTAGAAGACTTCTCTGCTGGTCTGAAGCAGATGGCACCCAGGGCATCTCCGCTGGCCGCCAGGCAGGCGTGGTGATGAGGCTCTGCCACTGCTGCTGCTGCTGGGTGGCAGAGAACGTCCACTGGGCGTGTCCTCCGGGAACCAGACCGTCGTGCACACACTGTGGCCGCATCTGAGTCCTGTGACCGCCCTAACGTTTGTGTACAGTTTCTCTGCACGGATGGGCCTGGAAAGCCACTCATCTATAGAACATATTCTGTGCCTATTTCTTGACAGGAAGAGGTCATCTAGATTTTGCCTTTTAGACTGAGGGGGTCCCACGGCGGAAGCCCAGTGACAGATTTGGTTGCTATATAGGGTGACTACAAGAACCCCAGGGAGAAATTAATTGGGTAAATTATGGAATTAGATTTCTGTTGGGTGTGATAGTTGGAAGGAATGAGGCTCAGCTCTCCTAAGCTGGAGGGCTATCAGGCACTGCGAAGAAGCATCTTGTGCGGCTGGCACTGGGGTGCAGTGGGTAAAGCTGCTGCCTGCAGGCCGGCATCTCACAAGTGCGCCAGTTTGAATCCTGGCTGTTCCACTTGCCATCCAGCTGTCTGCTATGGCCTGGGAAGGCAGTAGAAGATGACCTAAATCCTTGGGCCCCTGCACTTGCATGGGAGACCTAGAAGTCCTGGCTCCTGGCTGAGGATTGGCACAGCTCTGGCCATTGCAGGCAATTGGGGAGTGAACCAGCGGATGGAAGACACCCCCACCTCTCTGCCGCCCCTCCTCTCTGCATAACTCGGACTTCCAAATAAATAAGTAAATAAATAAATCTCTAAAAAAAGTATCCGTATGGGCACCAGTTGGAGTCCTGACTGCTCCACTTCCAATCCAGATCCCTGCTAATTAAAACAAAGACACAAGAAACAAACGAATAAAGCGGGGTGTGTGTGTGTGGACAGAGTATGGAGGGCAAGAACAGTGACTCCACAGAGTGAGCTCGGGGAAGGCAGTCTTCCTCAGCCTGTGGTTAGAGAGTCGTTATTTCCCCCCCCCGCTTTTTTATAGTTCCTCAAACAATAGTTTCCCCCTCCATTCTATTCCTTTTATTTTTTATTTTAAAAAGATTTATTATATTTACTGAAAGAGTTACACAGAGAGAAAAGGAGAGGCAGAGAGAGAGGGAGAGATCTTCCATCTGCTGGTTCACTCTCCAAATGGCCAAAACAGCTGGAGTTGTGTTGATCCGAAGCCAGGAGCCAGGAGCTTCTTCAGGACCTCCCACGTGGGTACAGGGGCCCAAGGACTTCGGCTGTCTTCTACTGCTTTCCACGCCATAGCAGGGAGTTAGATCGAAGAGGAGCAGCCTGGGCTTGAACCGGTGCCCATATGAGATGCCAGCTTAGCCCACTACACCACAACCCTGGCCCCTGATTCTACTCATTTTAAAAGCTGGTATATTTCTAAGTCTATCCAGAAGAAAGCGAAAGTGTTAAAATATGAAGCCTGCAGGCTGCCTTCTGAACAACTAAATTGCAAAAGCTGCAGTGAGGTGGGAGCCCTGGCCGTACCAGCAGCAAGGACAAGCGTGTGGGAGGCCCGGGTTTGCATCTGCACTCTGCTTCCTTCTGAAGCCATTGTGCTTCTCTTCTTCCCATCAAGAACTTGCACACGAAACACGCCAGTCTCTGTCTGCTTGTCTCAAAGCAGAATTCATGTCTGTTTCCCAGGATGGTGACGTCAGGAATTAAAGGACAGTGCCATATTGCCTGTTCAGAGTATGCTCTAGGAAGTTTGATTCGTCTTTTTTTTTTTTTTTTTTGAGGGTCCACACCTCACATGTGACATCCCAGTCATTTCACTTTTTTCCTTTTTTTTTTTTTTTGACAGGTAGAGTGGACAGTGAGAGAGAGAGACAGAGACAAAGGTCTTCCTTTGCCATTGGTTCACCCTCCAATGGGCGCCGCAGCCAGTGCGCTGCGGCCAGTGCACTGCAGCCAGTGCGCTGCAGCCAGTGCACCGCGCTGATCCGAAGGCAGGAGCCAGGTGCTTCTCCTGGTCTCCCATGGGGTGCAGGACCCAAGCACTTGGGCCATCCTCCACTGCACTCCCGGGCCACAGCAGAGAGCTGGACTGGAAGAGGGGCAACCGGGACAGAATCCGGCGCCCCGACCAGGACTAGAACCTGGTGTGCCGGCGCCACTAGGCAGAGGATTAGCCTGTTGAGCCGGGGCACCGGCCTCTACTTAAAAAAAAAAATATTTTATTTGAAAAGCAAAGTTACAGAGATAGAGAGAGAGGGATATCTGGAAAGAGAGATCTTCCATCCAGTGGTTCACTCCCCAAATCATTGAAATGGCCAGGGCTGGGCCAGGCTGAAGCCAGGAGCCAGAAGCTTCTTCCAGGTCTCCCAGGTGGGTGCAGGGGCCCAGGCACTTGGGCCATCATCTGATACTTTTCCCAGGTCATCACAGGGAGTTGGATCAGAAGTGGAGCAGCTGGGTCTTGAGTTGGTGCCCATATGGGATGCCAGCATCTCAGATGGTGGTTTAACCGGCTATGCCATGATCTGTGCCTCCCGAAGCCCCGCCGTCATCCTCGTCATTCTTACTGCTGTGAACACAAGGCTGGGACCACCCGAGGACGGTGGCATTACTGTCTGCGGAATCTAAAAAACTACCTTTAGGCACAGGCCATTCATTCCAACCTTTGTATTCTCACAGCTGAGCACAGCGGAACAAAGGTGTTCTGCGGCTTGATTTGGAGACCCAGGTGATAGGTAAGTCCAGCACAGTGACTGGACACACACGTCCTTGCGCTGTTTTACTGGCTCACTAACTTGATTGTTTTATTCTCTAAAAGGCGGAAAACATGGGCCTGGTTTGTGGCATAGCAGCCTGAAATGCTGGCATTCAAGTGAGCGCCTGTTTGGTTCCTGGCTGCTCAGCTTCTGATCCTGCTCCCTGCTAATGCACCTGGGGTAGCGGTGGAGGGTAGTTCAAGGACATGGGCCCTGCCACCCACATGGGAGACCCAGATAGAGCTTCTAACTCCTGGGTTAGGCCTGCCCAGCCCTGGCCATTGAAGTAACATGTGAGCCTGCTGTCACGTTACTGAGAACTACAGCTGTGGCCAGGCGGCATCTTGGGAAAGCACAGACGTGCGTTTGAGTCCCTGTTTCTCACCCTCTCATCTTCTGGGAATGGTGGATGGGGCTTTTCTGGACATGGAGCTCCTGAAAATCCTCCCAGGAGCTTAGCAGAGCAGCGCTATCGATCTCAGTGTCCCCTTGGTGTATGGGAGGGGGGGACTCCTTGAGCAGCCCCAGGGAGAGGGCTGAAGCCCATCTCGCAGTTCCTAGAGGAAAAGCTGTGACTCCAGGTGCAATGGCTGCTCAGCTTTCAGACCTTGTTGCCTCCGTTCCTTGTAAAAAATCATTTTCTTTTCCAATCTTCATCCTTTTCAGCTCTTACACTCACAGGCTGCTATGTATAAGCTACCTTCATAGGCAGAGAGGAAGGGGGCGGAGTAAAGGCCAGGCCAGGGGAGCATCCTCAGCACCTAGGGTATGTGCCCGCCACGGTCTCCCCCTCCCCCTTCCAGCTTCTCCTAGCCCAGCCCCCACCTCCCTACAGAACAGGCTGGCAGTCAGAATCGGGAGAAACCAGGCACAGCCCCGGGCCTTGGCAAGGCTGGGACGTGGTTCACAGAACCTTCTGGATGCTAAATGTTGAGTCCTGACTCAGCCTGATATCCCAGGGCAGGGGTGGGGTTGGGGTTGGGGTGGAGTGCCTGGGGGTGGAGTTGGGGTTGGGGTGGGGTGCCTGGGGTGGAGTCCTTGTTTGTTGAGGAGTGTTCTAATTATAACCACAGGACTGTCCCTCCTGCCTGACCAGAGGATTCCTGGCACCACCAACAGTGGGGCAAAGCAGGCCAGGCCCAAGCGACTGGGACACAGGGCGCCGGGCCGGGAGGCAGGGCGCCGCGGAGCTGGGACCTGGAGCCCGTGCCTTCTGCAGGCCGCCGCCTCCCCGCCCCCTCCAGGCCCTGGGCCCCCTGTGGACCTGTGGCAGGGAGCAGCTCTGCATCCCCGGGCTGCCCAGAAGCCGCCTGTGCACCTGCCCCCTGCTCCCCCCCGGTGCCCTCTCCCTGGCGGACACGGGTGGGCGGGCCGCGTGGGGCGAGGATTCCGCCCCTGCCCCCACTGCGCCCTGCTTCAGGAAGCGTCCGTTTGGGTAGCGGTGCTAGGAGAAGGCGAGGGGCCGAGCTGCACGGGATCCCCCAGGGACACCCCGGGGGCACGCCGGGGACAGGCGCAGAGACCACCTGGAGGGGTGACCCCAATCCCGGCTCCTCACTGACCCAGCCCCAGCTTGTCTTTGAGCCCCAGCCCTGCTGCTTGCCACTTCTCTCACTTTTAAGAAAGTGAATGTCCTATTGTTCCGGTATGGTTTTCTCCATCCTTCTGAGGGTGACCAGCAAGGTCTTAGAAGTATATTCGTTTTTAACAGAGCAATATGCTGGGCCCTATACTACTGATTTACTACCATAGCCACCTGCCTTCTGTGGGCTGACATGGGAAGAACCAGGTGATTGGAATCCTGAAGGTAGCTTATTTTTAAAGATTTCTTTATTTGAAAGGCAGAGTCGTGAGAGAGAGAGAGAGAGAGAGAGAGAGAGAGAGAGAACAGGAGATACAGAGTTCTTCCATCTACTCGTTCATTCCCACAGTGCCTTGGATGGCCAGGGTGGGCCAGACCTAAGACAGGACCCAGGGACTCCATCCAGCTCTCCCACTTGGGTGGCAGGGACTCAAGCACCTGGGCCATCGTTTGTTGCTTCCCAGGTGGATTAGAAGGTGGCTGGATCAGACAGAGCCCCAGGAATCAAACAGGCCCTGAGGGGGCGAGGGTGAGGGGGCAGCCATGTCTGTCACCCATTGGTCCTCGGGGTGGACTCCGCTGATCTGGCAGGCTAAGCGGGTGTCCCTCCTTCCCTCACCACTCCATGTGCGTCCCTCCACTCAGTCCAAGAGGGTGACCCCCCGAAGCGGAAGACGACCCTGTGGTCAAGGGTGGGTGAGTGGCTGGGCTACCCTGCTAGTCCTGCCCTGAGTGGTGGGATGTAGGAGAGTGGCGTGGCCTGCTGTGCCACAATGCCCACCCCAGACAATTGATTGAAAATTCTCTCCACGCCTATCGTGTTGCTCCTGATGCCCCTCTGCTTCCTCAGATTCCCTCTGCTGCCCCAACGTCACTGCCTCCATGACGGCTCCTAATGATCTTGGCTCCTTGCTGGTGGCTTTGGCCTGGCCCAGCCCCAGCCATTGTGGTCTATGTGGGACTGAGCCAGCAGATGGAACCTCTCTCTTTCTGTCTCTCTGTAACTCAGCCTTTCAAACAAATAAGTCTTTTTTAAAACAACAGTAAAACAAGTACTAGTGTCAATATTACAGCACTTTTTATTTTTTAAAAGATTTATTTATTTGAAAGGCATAGGGAGAGAGAGAGAGAGAGAGAGAGAGAGAGGTCTTTCATCCACTGGCTCAGACCTTAAATGGCTGCAACAGCTGGAGCTGGGCCACTTCCTCCACGTCTCCCACACTGGTGCAGGGGCCCAAGGACTTGGGCCTTCACCCACTGCTTTCCCAGATCATAGCAGAGAGCTGGATTGGAAGTGGAGCAGCGAGAACTGGAACCAGCACCCATATGGGATGCTGGCACTGCAGCGGCAGCTTTACCGCCTATAGCACAGCGCTGGCCCCAGCACTTTAATTGTTGATTCGTAACCCAATGCCCAATCAACTTTCACTGAATGTTGAAGAAAATACAGAATTTTGGGAATGGCACATACAGGTAAACTCTGCTTTGGAAGTCAGGATATGGAAAAGCTAGGGCACAAAACTTCTCAAAGACAAAGAAGTAGGGGTGGGCCTTATGGCCCAGTGGGCTAAACCAAGGGGACTAAGTGCTTAGCACATCTGCATCCATATTGGAGTCCCAGTTCTAGTCCTTGCTACTCCAGGTCCCAGCCAGCTCCCTGCTAGTAATGCCTGGGATGCAGCAGATGATTGGCCAGGTGCCAGAGCACCTGCCATCCATGTGAGACCCGGATGGAGTTCTTGGCTCCTGGCTTCTGCCTGGCCCTGGCTGAACTGTTGCATCTGCTTGGGTAGTGAGCCACCTACTGAAGATCTTTCTCCCTCTCCCTGAAACTCTGTCTTTTGAATAAATCAATCTATTAGTTTTAAATTTTTAAAGATTTATTTATTTATTTGAAAGGCAGAGTGACACACACACAGAGGGAGAGTGAGAGAGTGACAGAGAGAGAATGATCTTCCATCCTCTGGTTCACTCCCCAAATGGCCATAAACAGCCAGAACTGGGCCAGGCAGAAACCAGGAGCCAGGAGCTTCTTTGGGGTCTCCCACGTGCATGCAGGGGCCCAAGCACTTGGACCATGCCCCACTGCTTTCCCAGGTGCATTAGCAGGGAGCTGGATTGGAGTGGAGCAGCCAGGACTTGAACTGGTACCATAGGT
The DNA here is from genome assembly GCF_051225735.1 of Oryctolagus cuniculus. Taxonomy (NCBI): domain Eukaryota; kingdom Metazoa; phylum Chordata; class Mammalia; order Lagomorpha; family Leporidae; genus Oryctolagus; species Oryctolagus cuniculus. The sequence continues at coordinate 138,985,451 of NC_142871.1, forward strand.
GACAGCTTTACCAACATGCCACAGCACTAGCCCCAATAAATCTGTGGGCTTCTGTTGTGGTTTAGTAGGTTAATCCACCACCTGCATCGCCAGCATCCTATAGGCCCTCAGATGGAGACCTGGATGAAGCTTCTGGCTCCTGCCTTTGGCCAGGTCCAGCCCTGGCTGTTGTGGCCTTCTGGCTGTGAACCAGCAGATGGATGATCTCTCTGTCTCTCCTCTCTGTCTGTAACTCTGCCTTTCAAACAAAGTTTTTTAAAAGAAGTGTTCCCGGCCGGCGCTGCAGTTCACTAGGCTAATCCTCCGCCTGTGGCGCCAGCACCCCGGGTTCTAGTCCCGGTCGGGGCACCGGATTCTGTCCCGGTTGCCCTTCTTCCAGGCCAGCTCTCTGCTGTGGCCCGGGAGTGCAGTGGAGGATGGCCCAAGTGCTTGGGCCCTGCACCCACATGGGAGACCAGGAGAAGCACCTGGCTTCTGGTTTCAGATCAGTGCGGTGCGCCGGCCACAGCACACCAGCCGGGGCGGCTATTGGAGGGTGAACCAATGGCAAAGGAAGACCTTTCTCTCTCTCTCTCTCTCTCTCTCTCTCTCACTGTCCACTCTGCCTGTTAAAAAAAAATAAAGATTTATTTATTTATTTGATAGAGTTACAGAGAGAGAAGGAGAGGCAGAGAGAGAGAGAGAGAGAGAGAGAGAGAGAGAGGCCTTCCATCTGCTAGTTCACTCCCTAATTGGCCACAACGACAGGAGCTGTGCTGATTCAAAGCAAGGAGCCAGGAGCTCCTTACAGGTCTCCCATGTGGGTGCAGGGGCCCCATAGCAGAGAGCTGGATCAGAAGTGGAGCAGCTGGGTCTTGAGCTACGAGCATATGGGATGCTGGCACTGCAGGCGGTGGCTTTACCCACTATGCCACAGCGCCGGCCCCAAGATTATCTTAATAAAACACTAACTTTGTGTCTCCTTGTTAAGAGTTCGCACATGAGGCCAGCAGTGTGGTGCAGCAGGTTAATCCTCCACCTGTGGCGCTGGCACCCCTTAGGGGCACCGGTTCTAGTCCCGGCTGCTCCACTTCCAATCCAGCGCTCTACTGTGACCTGGGAAGGCAGAAGGTGGCCCAAGTCCTTGGGCCCCTGCACTCTCGAGGAAGACCTGGAGGAAGATCCTGGCTCCTTGCTTTGGATCAGCCCAGCTCCAGACGTTGTGGCCATTTGGGTAGTGAACCAACGAATGCAGAACTTTCTCTGTCTCTCCCTCTCACTGTTTGTAATTCAACCTCTCAAATAAATACATAAAATCTTTAAAAAATGCACAAAATCATCGCATTGATTTGGAACAATTTAACAATGTCAGCGCATAAAAGAGCTTACAGCAAACCCTCATTATTTTGAAAGAGGATCATATTTTAATCTTACATCAGTGTACCTTTATACTAATGTTAAGTTTTTGAAAACCCCGCTAATAGTATTTAAAAACTTATAGTCAATATATTTTTTAAAGATTTATTTTATTTATTTGAAAGACAGAGTTACAGAGAGAGGTAGAGATAGAGAGAGAGGTCTTCCATCTGCTCATTCACTCCCCAGTTGGCCGCAATGGCCAGAGCTGGGCTTATCCAAAGCCAGGAGCCAGGAGCTTCTTCCGGGTCTCCCACGTGGGTGCAGGGGCCCAAGGACTTGGGCCATCTTCTACTGCTTTCCCAGGCCATAGCAGAGAGCTAGATGGGAAGAGGAGCAGCTGGGACTAGAACCGGCGCCCTTATGGGATGCCGACGCTTCAGGCCAGGGCTTTAGCCTGCTGCACCACAGCGCTGGCCCCTATAGTCAATATTACTACACGTACTCCTTCAGATTTATTTTTCTCAAACCTTTTGTGACTTATTCAAACCTTGGCAACTTCCTTAAGCCTTTAGTTGTTTTTAAGTAGTCTTGAATTATTTGTCATACATGGACAATTTATAAAAACATGTTGGTTGGGGCCGGCACAGTGGTGTAGCAAGTAAAACAGCCACCTGCAGCGCCGGCATCCCATATGGGCACCGGTTCAAGTCCCAGCTGCTCCACTTCTGATCCAGCTCTCTGCTGTGGCCTGGGAAGGCAGTGAAAGATGGCCCGTGTGCTTGGGCCCCTGCACCATGTGGGAGACCTGGAAGAAGCTCCTGGCTCCTGGCTCCTGACTTCAGATGGGCACAGCTGTTGCGGCCAACTTGGGAGTGAACCAGCGGATGGAAAACCTCTCTCTCTTTGTCTCTCTCTGCATCTGCGTTTCTGTAACTCTGCCTTTCAAATAAATAATCTTTTGAAAACACATGCTTGCTAATAAATCCCAGTAGTCCTTTTCCCATAGAATTTAAGTTGCTATAACTTAAGTGTGCATTCAGAGACATTTATCAACGTGCCTGGGACAGTGCAAGCGGCATTATCTCTGTTACCTTTACCCATTTTATACTTGGCCATTATACATAGATGACTTAGGAGACTGACATATTAGACAGAGCTCTCACTTTCAATCATTTTCCTGTCAAAGAAAACTCTATAGGCTAGCTCTTTGTACTTAACACATAGAACACAATAAACATTAGAGCGTTACCTGAATTTTTACTATTTTACAAAATATTTTTATGTTTTTTAATGATTTATTTATTTATTTGAAAGGCAGAGTTACAGAGAGGCAGAGGTAGAGAGAGATGTTCCATCTGCTGGATCACTTCCCAGATGGCCATAAAGGCCAGAGCTGGGCCGATCTGAAGTCAGGAGCCAGGAGCCAGGAGCTTCCTTTGGGTCTCCCAGGTAGGTGCAGGGACCCAAGTACCTGGGCCATCTTCCACTGCCTTCTCAGGCCAAGCAGAGAGCTGGGTAGGAAATGGAACAGCCGGGACTCGAACCAGCGACCATACAGGATGCTGGCACTACAGGCAGCGGCCTCACCTGCATTGCCACAGCACCGGCCCCAGATCAATGCTGTTTTTGAACCTCTCTGCATTAGCTCACTTTGGTGTCACAGAATAGGCTTGTATACACAGAATTTCCCCACCTTCCCACCTTGTTTTCTTAATAAAACAACTTTAAGCTGGGAAACAGTGACATAAACCAGAGCTCCGTAAGTGACCAATTTCATTTGACCTCAGGGAGGACGGTAGCCAGGCAGTGTCACAGTAAAGCACTAACGTTTTCTTTCATAGGTTTAAAACGAAGGTTGTTTTTAAATTTTGCATAATGCATCATACAGGATATAAAAATGGGTCTCTGCTCACCCCCCTCATTCTGGCCAGACCTGTTTAAACAAATTACAAAACAAGATGGCAAGGTCCAAAGCAAGTTTTTTCAGGCAGTGAGTTATTTATTTATTTACTTACTTACTTAATTACTTACTTACTTAGATCAAAGGGAGAAGTCCCTTTGACCCCAAAATGTAACCAAATTATCATGAAGCATATGACCCTGGCTTCATCAGGCGTGAGATTGTTATAAACCAGCCACAGAGGCTGCAGCTGAGGTGCAGGGGAGAGTGGACCTTTTAGGTCCTTCTACAAGCACAAGAAGTCAGCTCTACAACCTGATAATGGATTTCTTAAAAAAAAAAAAAAGATTTATTTATTTGAAAGGCAGAGTTACAGAGAGGCAGAGGCAGGGCGAGAGAGAACTTCCATCTGCTGTTTCACTCCCCAGTTTGCCCCAACAGCAGGAGATGGACTAATCCAAACCCAGGAGCCAGGAGCTTCTTCCAGGGCTCCTACACAGGTGCAGGGGTCCAAGGGCCATCATCGACTGCTTTCCCAGGCCAGGGCAGAGAGCTCTATAGGAAGTGGAGTACCCAGGTGGACTCGTGCCCATATGTGAGGCTGGCACTGCAGGCAGCGGCTTTACCCGCTACTAGGCCAGAGGACCTGCTCTGTGATAGTGGATTTCTAAGCTAAACTTTGGGGAATGATCAGAGATGACAACATATCACCACAGAAAGTAGAGACTGAGGCAGGGTGAAATGTCTAGATTCCTTAGGAGGCCAGCTCTCTCCACCCTCCAGTTTGCAACCAGGCTAGTTAGTGCAACAGAAAAGATAAGACATTTCTTCTTTAGGTTCTGGGGGTCAAAAGAGTCCCGATAGTTAGAATACACCCCAAAGAGTGCCAGCTGGAGATGACTTGTTTCCCATCTGTAACGAGAGGATAAAAACAAAGATATTGGGGCCAGCATTGTGGCATAGTGGTTAGGCCACCTGTGACACCAGTGTCCCATATGGGTGCTGATTCAAGTCCCAGCAGCTCCACTTCCGATCCAGGGCCCTGCTAATGGCCTGGGAGAGCAGTGGAGGATGACCAACTACCTAGGCCGCTGCCACCACTCAGGGAGACCCAAAAGAAGCTCCTGGCTCCTGGTTTCGGCCTGGACCAGTACTGGCTGTTGCCAGTACTGTGCCAGTACTGGGAAGTAAGGCAGCAGATGGAAGATCTCTCTCTGTCTCTCCTGCTCTCTGTAACTCTGACTTTCAAAATAAATCACTCTTCTTGTATGGTGTCCCAAAGCTTTTACTTGTCCTTAGTTTGAAACATCTCTCAAAACTCCAACCTGTGGGACCAGATGAGCCCTGAACACCATAGTGAGGGAGGGGGCTACAGGAGCTAATACGCATGCTCAGACCCTCCTTGCCTGTGGTCTGGGGATTCCAACACCAGGTCTGAGGGACTGGGAGCAGCACCAGGTGCCCTGCCGGCATCACCCTCCTGGCTTCAGCGAATAGGAACAGCTGTCTTGTGACCCCCAGCTTTGAGCCATGTGCTATATGCCTGAATTTGGAAGTGAGCTTTCTTGAAGAGTCTCAACTAATAGCCTCAGGGCCGAAGTTTGGATGGAGGGCACTGGACCTTGCTACTAGACTAAAATAAGCAGAAGAGGGTGTAAAAGATCGTGGTAGGATTGTAATTTTTCCTAATGAGGGCCATTTTAGTCACTTTTAACTGGTTGACAGGGGCCTGGTATATTTGAAGAAAAATGACCATGGGGGCAGCACTGTGGTGTAGCGGGTAAAGCCGCCACCTGGAGTGCTGGCATCTCATGTAGGCACCATTTGGAGTCCTGGCTACTCCATTTCTGATCCAACTCTCTGATGTGGCCTGGGTAAGTAGAAGATGGCCCAAGTCCTTGGCCCCTGCACCCATGAGGAAGACCCAGATGGAGCTCCTGGATCCTGGCTTCGGATTGGCCATTGCCATCCCATATGGGTGCTCATTCAAATCCTAGCTGCTTCACTTCTGATCCAGCAGCAGAAGATGGCCCAGCAGATGGACCACTGCACTCAAGTGGGAGAACTGGAGGAAGCTCCTGGCTCCTGGCTTCAGATTGGCCCAGCTCTGGCCATTGTGGACATTTGGGAAGTGAACCAGCAGATGAAGGTCTCTCTCTCTCTAATTCTACCCTTCAAATAAATAAATAAATAAATAAATCTTTAAAAAATTATTAAGATCCAGCTCTGGCCATTGCAGCCATTTGGGGAATGAAGCAGTGGATGGAAGACCCCTTCCCTCTGCCTCTGCCTTTCAAATAAATAATTAAAATCTTAATAAAAAAAAAAAAAAGAAGAAAAAAGCAACTATGAAGGAGAGTGAGGTTTCCAAAATGCAGAGGCAGAAGCAGGCGCTTCCTCACCCTTCTGATAATGATCGGAGTCACCAGGGATGTGACAGGAACTTGGAGCCAGTCGGTTCTTTGTCTCATGGCGATATAGACTTACACGAGGGACAGTAAGAGAGCAGAGTGAGCAAAGTGAAAGTTTTGTTGAGAGGTAGAGACTCCTGCTTGCCAGGAGGGGTCCCAAGGGCGGGATCCATCCAGGTCTAGTGTTGGGAGCTTCCATAAGGCGTGCATGTCAATCGATCAATTCTGCTAGAGTTTTGCTCTTCAGGGGTCCGTTTCGTTTTCCTATGACTGCTGTATAGCAGTCGAGGGTCCTGACCAGATAACAAATGCTATCGTGTCAACCCTTGTGAGCTGTGACAGCTGAGAGACTTTGCCGACCTGACCAGGGGAGGCAGGTGGTGCCTGTCTGCTCAGTGGCTGAGCACTGAGACCTCAGCTCTGTGCTGGGTTCTGGTGTGACGCCGAGCCTAGGTCCTCACATGGTGACCTGTGGCTGCAACCCATTGCGCTCCCCATCAATCTCCTCATTTTCTTGGGGCAACGACTTTTGTCCAGTCAGCGAAGGCAGGTTTCCTACAAACACCTGGTTCCAGAGTCCCCCAGGAGTGTTTGCTCACGGCCTGCTAACCTTGCCGTTTCTCACAGTGAGAATTAACAAAGTCAGACCTAAAAGGCCCAAGAAAGTGCCTGCCCCATTGGAGCAGTCAACTTTCAAAAAAATTTTTTTTATTGTTTTATTTATTTGAAAGGCGGAGTAACAAAGAGAGAGGGAGAGAGAGCGAGATTTTCCAGCCCTTGGTTCAGTCCCAAATGGCCACAATGGCTAGGGCCAGGCCAGGCCTAAGCAGGAGCCAGGAGCTGCATCCCAGCCTCCCACATGGGTCAGAGGCCCAAGCATGTGGGCCACCCTCTGCTACTTTCCCAGGCATAGCAGCAGGGAACTGGACTGGGGGTGGAGCAGCCCTGACTGGAACCAGTGCCCTGTGGAATGCCAGCATCACAGGCAGCAGTTTTACCTGCTAAGCCACAGTGCCAGCACCCTCTACTTTGTTAATTTTTTTATTTTTATCAGGGAAACAGATTTCACATGTTTTATATATACAGATTTAGAGGAATAGTGATACTTCTACGCAACCCTCCCTCCCACCCACACTCCCACCATTCATCCTCCTGTGTATTTTTTAAAGATTTTATTTATTTATTTGAGAGGTAGAGTTACAGACAGTGAGAGGGAGAGACAGAGAGAAAGGTCTTCCCTCCGTGGGTTCACTCCCCAGACAGCCGCAACGGCCAGAGCTGTACCGATCTGAAACCAGGAGCCAGGTGCTTCTCCCTGGTCTCCCACGTGGGTGCAGGGACCCAAGCACTTGGGCCATCTTCTCCTGCTTTCCCAGGCCACAGCAGAGCGCTGCATTGGAAGAGGGGCAGTAGGGACTAGAACCGGCTCCCAGATGGGATCACTGCCCCACAGGCGGAGGATTAACATACTGCACCGCGGAGCCAGCATCCATCCTCCTTTCTTACTTTTTTTGTTTATTGTGTGTAATGACATATTTTCAGTTTATTTTATAATTATAAGCTTAGCACCCCACTAAATAAGGAATCCAACAAATAGTAAGAAGGAGAAAACCTCTTTTCCTCAACACTATATCAAGGGCTACAAACAATAATTGTTTCTTTTTTTCAATTTTATTTACATTATACAAGTTTCTTGTATTTCATATATATAGATTTAGGAACATGGTGATAGTTCTCTCCCTCCTGCCTACACTCCAACCCATCTTCCTCCTCCCTCTCTCATTCTCTTAATATTTTAAAGAATTATTTACTCATTAATTTAAAGGCAGAGTTACAGAAAGGCAGAGGCAGGGAGGGAGAAAGAGAGAGGGAGGTCTTCAATCAGTTGGTCACTCCCCAAAATGCCACAATGGCCAGAGCTCTACTGCTCTGAAGCCAGGAGCTTGGAGCTGCTTCTGGGTGCTCACCTGAGTGCAGGAACCCAAGCACTTGGGCCATCTTCTACTGTTTTCCCAGACCCTAGCAGAGAGCTGGATTGGAAATGGCTGCACTGGCCAGGGCTGGGCCAGGCCAAGCTCAGGAGCCAAGAGGTTCCCCTGGGTCTCCTACCTGGGAGCAGAGGCCAAGCATTTTCCACTGCTTTCCCTGGTGCATTAGCACCATTTAGCTGGCTTGGGAGTGGAGCAACCAAGATTCAAACCTGTGCCCACATGACATGCTGACAAGCAGCGGCTTAACCCAGTACACCACAGGGCCAGCCCTAGGCATCATATTCTGAAATGATCTTTTCCCAAGGGGGTCCCTGTGATACTGAAGTGGTAGGTGACAGACGCTAGGAATGTGGCATTTCTACTTTCATATCATCAGAATTAGCTTCAGGCCAAGGCATCATGCCGACCCATTTTAGAAGTGGAGAGCAGGTGTCAGAGCAGCTAAGGGACTTCCGTATCACTGGGCACGCCAGGGCTCCAGCACCATCCCCTCACTGTCCGTTTTGGACTCTCCTACTTGATGTGTAGTCCGAAGAATCATCAGGGCACTGAATGAAGCAGGCACAGTTACAGGAAAGAGCAGCGTGAATCTCCCACTCAGCCACCTCTTGTTCTTTATTTTCTAACTTAATTTTATGAAGGCTTCTTAATATGGAGAACAGGGATTTTAATGGGAAAACAACTTGTTACCCTTGCACGCCAGAATGGGGAGAATGCCTGTTGTTCTTCCCACTTCTCAGGAACACCCCTCCCACTGACCTAGGTAGGGGGTGTCTTTACAAGGCTTTACCTGCACACCCACCTTGATCTACCCAGCCGGCCTCACTCACTCAGCACTGGTGGCCACGGCCCCATCCCAAAACCCACACCCAATCATTCACCCAAGGACTCAGTTGTATCGAAAGGATCACAGTGCAGCGTAACCTTCCTTGCCCAGCCCCAGGTCCTGAATGAGTGAGGCAGGAGGCCTTCAGTTCCACACACCGTGAGCTAACGGCTCACCACCTTCTGACCACATAAAATAGAGAAACCAGCAAGACACCATTCAGATTTTATGGAGGTTTATTTTCCTTGAAGTAACAAATAAAATTGGCTTCATTAGTACAAATGTGCAAAAAATATGACTATACACCGTCGCTACATTTAAAACTGGAAGCAGTAAGTTCAGCAGCAGTGAAAACTCTAGTCCCCGATGCAAAGAACACATGGAGCTCAGAGCTGAGGCACAGCAGCATACAAGGGAAGGGAAAGTCCAGAGTCGCAGCCACCTCTCAAAGTAAACGTGGGATGTCCCACCAAGGGCCCCTAATCGACCTCCTCGATGGTGGGCCCGGACCCAGGGCCGCCCCCGCCGCCTGCAGCCCCGAAGCCCCCGCCGGCCCCGGCCCCGGCCCCGGGGCCGCCCGCACCCTGGTAGAGCCCGCTGATGACCGGGTTGCACACCTGCTCCAGCTCCTTCCGCTTGTGCTCGAACTCGTCCTTGTCGGCCAGGGTGTTGGCGTCCAGCCAGGAGAGGACCTCCTGGCACTTGTCCAGCACGCGCCGCTTGTCCGCCTCGCTGATCTTGCCCTTGAGCCCGTCGTCCTCCACGGCGCTCTTCATGTGGAAGGCGTAGGACTCGAGCGCGTTCTTGGCCGCCACGCGCTCGCGCTGCACCTCGTCCTCGGCCTTGTACTTCTCGGCCTCCTGCACCATGCGCTCGATCTGCTCCTTGCTCAGGCGGCCCTTGTCGTTGGTGATGGTGATCTTGTTGGCCTTGCCCGTGCTCTTGTCGGTGGCCGTGACGTGCAGGATGCCGTTGGCGTCGATGTCGAAGGTGACCTCGATCTGCGGCACGCCGCGCGGCGCCGGCGGGATGCCGCTGAGCTCGAAGCGCCCCAGCAGGTTGTTGTCGCGCGTCATGGCCCGCTCGCCCTCGTACACCTGGATCAGCACGCCGGGCTGGTTGTCCGAGTACGTGGTGAACACCTGCGTCTGCTTGGTGGGGATGGTGGAGTTGCGCTTGATCAGCGGCGTCATCACGCCGCCCGCCGTCTCCAGCCCCAGCGACAGCGGCGCCACGTCCAGCAGCAGCAGGTCCTGCACCTTCTCCGACTGGTCGCCCATCAGGATGGCCGCCTGCACCGCCGCCCCGTAGGCCACCGCCTCGTCCGGGTTGATGCTCTTGTTGAGGTCGCGCCCGTGGAAGAAGTCCTGCAGCAGCTTCTGCACCTTGGGGATGCGCGTGGAGCCGCCCACCAGCACCACGTCGTGGATCTGCGCCTTGTCCAGCTTGGCGTCGCGCAGCGCCTTCTCCACGGGCTCCAGCGTGCCGCGGAACAGGTCCGAGCACAGCTCCTCGAACCGCGCCCTGGTGATGGACGTGTAGAAGTCGATGCCCTCGAACAGCGAGTCGATCTCCAGGTTGGCCTGCGTGCTGGACGACAGGGTCCTCTTGGCGCGCTCGCACGCCGTGCGCAGCCGCCGCACCGCGCGCTTGTTGCCGCTCAGGTCCTTCTTGTGCTTCCGCTTGAACTCCTCCACGAAGTGGCCCACCAGCCGGTTGTCGAAGTCCTCGCCGCCCAGGTGCGTGTCGCCCGCCGTGGCCTTCACCTCGAAGATGCCGTCGTCGATCGTCAGCACCGACACGTCGAACGTGCCCCCGCCCAGGTCGAAGATGAGCACGTGGCGCTCGCCCTTGCCGCTGCGGTCCAGCCCGTAGGCGATGGCGGCCGCCGTGGGCTCGTTGATGATGCGCAGCACGTTCAGCCCCGCGATCACCCCCGCGTCCTTCGTGGCCTGCCGCTGCGAGTCGTTGAAGTAGGCCGGCACCGTGATCACCGCGTTGCTCACCGGCTGGCCCAGGTACGCCTCGGCGATCTCCTTCATCTTGCTCAGCACCATGGACGAGATCTCCTCCGGGTAGAACGCCTTGCTCTCGCCCTTGTAGCTCACCTGCACCTTGGGCTTGTCGCCCTCGCTCACCACCTGGAACGGCCAGTGCTTCATGTCGGCCTGCACCACCGGGTCGCCGAACTTGCGGCCGATCAGCCGCTTCGCGTCGAACACCGTGTTCTGCGGGTTCAGCGCCACCTGGTTCTTGGCCGCGTCGCCGATCAGCCGCTCCGTGTCGGTGAAGGCCACGTAGCTGGGCGTCGTGCGGTTGCCCTGGTCGTTGGCGATGATCTCCACCTTGCCGTGCTGGAACACGCCCACGCACGAGTACGTCGTGCCCAGGTCGATGCCGATCGCCGTGCCTTTGGCCATGGCGCTGCTGCCGCGCGCTCTCGGCCGCGCACCGAGCCGGGGGTCTGGGGCCGGCGGGCGAGGAAGGCGGCTGCGAGCCGGCTGCTTGCCGGAAGCGGGAGGCGGACGGCGCCGCGCAGAGTGGGCCTCGGAGGCTGTGGGGCCGCGGGCTTCGCGCTGGGGGTGCGGCCGCCGAGCAGGGTCGCGGTCGCCTGCGCTGCAGTCAGCCGCTGTCGGGGGCCGCCCGGGTTCTGCCGTTCGCCCTGGGCGCCCGCAGCCGCCTTTATCCGTCGCGGCCGCGCCCCGCCTGCCGCCGCCTCGGCCAATCAGCGAGCTCGGGGCGGCCGCCGGTCAGGAATCTTCCAGGGGTTTCGCTCGCGCCCCGCCCTCCTGCTCCCCGGGACCCGTTAGAGACCGGGGCGCCCGCCCTCCGCGGAGGGAACTTTCCAGACGCTTCTGGGAGTCCCTGGAGCGGCCCGGAGCCCCGGGGCGGGGGAGCCGCGGCGGGAGGCGGCTGTGGGCTCGGCCTGCGCGGCGGCGGTGCCCGGGCCCCTTAGTGTTAATCGGGAACTGCAGGGCGGGTGAGGCTGCGGCCCTGACACTGGTTCCGCGGTTTAAGGTGGGACTGAGGGCTCCGTGGGTGCGCGGACTCCCAGAGCGCAGAGGGTGCCCGGCTTTCCCGCAGGAGACGGCGCTCGGCGAGCTGTGGCCGCTGTGAGGGCCCGTGTGTGGGGGCGGCGGGGAAGGGGCGCCTTCGGGTCACGGTCCCGGGGTCCGGAAGGGGGGCGCTGGCCGAGGGCGCTCTGCCCCTCCCTCCGCACCCGGCCCTCCCCGCGGAGCGCTCTCCTCTTAGTTTCAAGTGGGAACCGGAGAGAACGGTGCAGTGTAATTTCGGACACTTTTTTTCACTTCATTGTGGAATATCCGGGCCGGGAGCTTGGGGTTGAAAAGACCTTCGACTCCGTGGACAGCAGGTGTTAGGATGCGGGGGCAGCTGTGACCGAGGACGTGGAGGCTGAGGTGGGGTGTGAGGGGCAGCGCTGTGTCAGTCGCTCCTATTACCTGGGACTGGACCCGTAGGTTAGCAGAAAAATTTTTTTCCCACAGGATGCTGGCGACTTCAGGCTTTGGGAGCTTGTTGGGTTCTTTCACCCCTCCTCCCCCCAGCAGGGGTCCGGTTAGCCCCTCCCCCCTTTCTGCCTGCTCCTCAATTCCTGCTTCATTTTGACATGGTGATTGGGCCATGGTTCTTAACTCCTAGTCTCAATCCGATCCGGGTGTCCCTGTGGGCCCTAATCTGTGAACCACTTTCAGGATAAGTGTAGCAGAGTGTGAGCTTGCAGGGTGGGGTCGACCACTCCCTGCTTCCTAACAGCGCACATCCACCACGCACCACAGCTGTTGGCAGTGGCCAAGGTGAGGGGAACCGGCAGGGTGAGGCTGAAGGGCTGACGCCAACTGCTAGTCTGACTCCTGCAGAGCCTCAGGTTTTTGGCTGCACTGAATTCATCCACTTAGGTTTTTATCCTGCATCCCCGCCCCGCACGGCCCTCCTTCACGTTTCAGCCACAATTACATTGGTCACCGGCTTTGCCCTTTTGTCTTTCATCGTTTATGGGAGGCAAGACTCCTTGTTGGGCCCCGAAGACATGAGGGACATTGAAATAATACCGCTGAGTTCACCCCCTGAGAAACACACCTGTCCCGCACCCGCCTGTCTGTGCACAGTGGGAGGGGGCAGTTTTTGACGCAGCAGTCCTGCTCTCCCCCAGTGGCGTTTGCAAACTCGCACACACACACATTCTCTCTCCCTGTGTGTCTCACGCCCACCATGAGAACACTGCTTCGTGGGACCCATGGTATTCAATTAGTGTTCCATGATTTGCTGATCGAAACCTATGCTGCAAGAAATACCTCTCCTGTGTGTGCACGCACCCTTGAGCAGACAGGCAGTGCTTTGAGGAGGGCGCAGCTCCCGAGGGAATCACCTCCTACAGACGGTGACACCTGAGGAATTTTCCGTTTCTCTGTGCGGACTCTGGCTGCACATTCCCCACACTTTCACTGTCAATGCCAAGTGTTATCACGTGTGAGACCCTTAGTCTGACCCCTCCCTCTGGGAGCAGTCTCACCATCAGCCCCACCACTGGCACTTCTGAATTCTCTGCTGTCTGCTCCACACACCTGCATTTTAGAAGACTTCTCTGCTGGTCTGAAGCAGATGGCACCCAGGGCATCTCCGCTGGCCGCCAGGCAGGCGTGGTGATGAGGCTCTGCCACTGCTGCTGCTGCTGGGTGGCAGAGAACGTCCACTGGGCGTGTCCTCCGGGAACCAGAACGTCGTGCACACACTGTGGCCGCATCTGAGTCCTGTGACCGCCCTAACGTTTGTGTACAGTTTCTCTGCACGGATGGGCCTGGAAAGCCACTCATCTATAGAACATATTCTGTGCCTATTTCTTGACAGGAAGAGGTCATCTAGATTTTGCCTTTTAGACTGAGGGGGTCCCACGGCGGAAGCCCAGTGACAGATTTGGTTGCTATATAGGGTGACTACAAGAACCCCAGGGAGAAATTAATTGGGTAATTTATGGAATTAGATTTCTGTTGGGTGTGATAGTTGGAAGGAATGAGGCTCAGCTCTCCTAAGCTGGAGGGCTATCAGGCACTGCGAAGAAGCATCTTGTGCGGCTGGCACTGGGGTGCAGTGGGTAAAGCTGCTGCCTGCACCGCTGGAATCACAATGGGCTCCGGTTTGATTTCTGGCTGTTCCACTTTCCATACAGCTCCCTGCTAATTAAAAAGAAAGAAACAAAAAAGCAGGTTGACAGAGAGTGGAGGGCAAGAACAGTGACTCCACAGAGTGAGCTCAGGCCTTCCTCAGCCTGGGGTTAGTTGGACTTTATTTCTTCTCCCATTTTTATAGTATCTCAAACAGTACTCTTTTCCCCCTCAATTCTATTCTTTTTATTTTTAAAAGAAGCTTCTTCTTTTTAAAAGGAGCTTCTTCTGGGTCTCCCACGTGGGTGCAGGGGCCCAAGGACTTCAGCTGTCTTCTGCTGCTTTCCCAGGCCAGAGCAAAGAGCAGAATTGGAAGAGGAGCCGCTGGGACTAGAACCGGTGCCCATATGAGATGCCAGCACCATAGGTGCTTAGTCCACTACATCACAACACCGGCCCCCAATTAAATTTATTTTAAAACTGGTAAATTTCTAAGTCTATCCAGAAGAAAGCGAAAGTGTTAAAATATGAAGCCTGCAGGCTGCCTTCTGAACAGCTAAATTGCAAAAGCTGCAGTGAGGTGGGAGCCCTGGCCGTACCAGCAGCAAGGACAAGCCTGTGGGAGGCCCGGGTTTGCATCTGCACTCTGCTTCCTTCTGAAGCCATTGTGCTTCTCTTCTTCCCATCAAGAACTTGCACACGAAACACGCCAGTCTCTGTCTGCTTGTCTCAAAGCAGAATTCATGTCTGTTTCCCAGGATGGTGAGGTCAGGAATTAAAGGACAGTGCCATATTGCCTGTTCAGAGTATGCTCTAGGAAGTTTGCTCTGTCTCTACCCTCCCTTTTTTTTTTTTTTTTTTGGAGGTCCACATCTCACATGTGACATCCCAGTCATTCCATTTTTTAATAAAAGATTCATTTATTTTATTTGAAAAGCAAAGTTACAGAGATAGATAGAGAGGGATATATACAAACAGAGATCTTCCATCCAGTGGCTCACTCCCCAAATCACTGAAATGGCCAGGGCTGGGCCAGGTTGAAGCCAGGAGCCAGAAGCTTCTTCCAGGTCTCCCAGATGGGTACAAGGGCCCAGGCACTTGGGCCATCTTCTGATACTTTTCCCAGGTCATCACAGGGAGTTGGATCAGAAGTGGAGCAGCTGGGTCTTGAGTTGGTGCCCATATGGGATGCCAGCATCTCAGATGGTGGTTTAACCGGCTATGCCATGATCTGTGCCTCCCGAAGAACCGCCGTCATCCTCGTCATTCTTACTGCTGTGAACACAAGGCTGGGACCACCCAAGGACGGTGGCATTACTGTCCGCGGAATCTAAAAAGCTGTCTTTAGGCACAGGCCATTCATTCCAACCTTTGTATTCTCACAGCTGAGCACAGCGGAACAAAGGTGTTGGCATTATTTGGTCATCCAGGTTATACGTAATCCAGAACCCGTGACTGGACACTAGTCTTTGCACTGTTTTACTGGCTCACTAACTTGATTGTTTTATTCTCTAAAAGGCGGAAAACATGGGCCTGGTTTGTGGCATAGCAGCCTGAAATGCTGGCATTCATGTGAGCGCCTGTTTGGTTCCAGGCTGCTCAACTTCTGATCCTGCTCCCTGCTAATGCACCTGGGGTAGCGGTGGAGGGTAGTTCAAGGACATGGGCCCTGCCACCCATGTGGGAGACCCAGATAGAGCTTCTAACTCCTGCGATAGACCTGGCCAGCTCTGGCCATTTAAGTGACATGTGAGCATGTTGTCACGTTACTGAGGAGAAGTGCACCTGTGGTCAGGCGGCATCTTGGGAGAGCACTGAGAGCCCTGTGTGTAGACTGCACATTCCATGGCTGTGGGTTTGAGTCCCTGTTTCTCACCCTCTCATCTTCTGGGAATGGTGGATGGGGCTTTTCTGGACATGGAGCTCCTGAAAATCCTCCCAGGAGCTGAGCAGAGCAGCGCTATCGATCTCAGTGTCCCCTTGGTGTATTGGAGGGGGGGACTCCTTGAGCAGCCCCAGGGAGAGGGCTGAAGCCCATCTCGAAGTTCCTAGAGGAAAAGCTGTGACTCCAGGTGCAATGGCTGCTCAGCTTTCAGACCTTGTTGCCTCCGTTCCTTGTAAAAAATCATTTTCTTTACCAATCTTCATCCTTTTTAGCTCTTACACTCACAGGTGCTATGTATAAGCTACCTTCATAGGCAGAGAGGAAGGGGGCGGGAGTAAAGGCCAGCCAGGGGAGCATCCTCAGCACCTAGGGTATGTGCCCCTCCCCACTCCCCCTCCCCTTCCAGCTTCTCCTAGCCCAGCCCCCCCTCCCTACAGAACAGGCTGGCAGTCAGAATCGGGAGAAACCAGGCACAGCCCCGGGCCTTGGCAAGGCTGGGACGTGGTTCACAGAACCTTCTGGATGCCAAATGTTGAGTCCTGACTCAGCCTGATATCCCGGGCAGGGGTGGGGTTGGGGTTGGGGTTGGTGCCTGGGGTGGAGTCCTTGTTTGTTGAGGAGTGTTCTAATTATAACGACAGGACTGTCCCTCCTGTCTGACCAGAGGATTCCTGGCACAGCCAACAATAGGGCAAAGCAGACCAAGCCTGAGCAACTGGGACGCAGGGGGCCAGACTGGGAGGCGGGGCCGCTGCGGAGCTGAGACCTGAAGCCCGTGCCTTCTTGGGCCTATGCCTTCTGCCGCCTCCAGGCCCTTTGCCCTCTAAGGACCTTTGGCAGGGAGCGGACCCGGATCCCCAGTCTGACCCAGGAGCCAATTGTGCACCTGCCCTCTGCTCCCTCCCCCCCCCCCCGCCCCGTGCCCTCTCCCTGTCGGACAGGGGCGGGTGGGCTGCGTGGGGCGAGGATTCTGCCCCTGCCCCCTCTGCACCCCGTTTCAGGAAGCGTCCGTTTGGGTAGCGGTGCTAGGAGAAGGCGAGGGGCAGAGCTGCACGGGATCCCCCGGGGACACCCAGGGGGCACCCCGGGGACAGGCGCAGAGACCACCTAGAGGGGTGACCCCAATCCCGGCTCCTCACCGCCCCAGCCCCAGCTTGTCTTTGAGCCCCAGCCCTGCTCCTTGCCACTTCTCTCACTTTTAAGAAAGTGAATGTCCTATTGTTCCGGTATGGTTTTCTACATCTTTCTGAGGGTGACCAGCAAGCTCTTAGAAGTATATTCGTTTTTAACAGAGCAATATGCTGGGCCCTATACTACTGATTTACTACCATAGCCACCTGCCTTCTGTGGGCTGACATGGGAAGAACCAGGTGATTGGAATCCCAAAGGTAGCTTATCTATAAACACTTATTAACAGATTATAAACACATTTATTTGAAAGGCAGAGTGGTCAGAGAGAGAGAGGGAGAGAGACAGAGTTCTGTCATCTACTCGTTCATTCCCCCAGTGCACTTGGACGGCCAGGGTGGGCCAGACCTAAGACAGGAGCCAGGGACTCCATCCAGCTCTGCCACTTGGGTGGCAGGGACTCAAGCACCTGGGCCATCGTTTGTTGCTTCCCAGGTGGATTAGAAGGTGGCTGGATCAGACAGAGCCCCAGGAATCAAACAGGCCCTGAGGGGGATGAGGGTGAGGGGGCAGCCATGTCTGTCACCCATTGGTCCTCGGGGTGGACTCCGCTGATCTGGCAGGCTAAGCGGGTGTCCCTCCTTCCCTCACCACTCCATGTGCGTCCCTCCACTCAGTCCAAGAGGGTGACCCTCCCCAAGAGGAGGACTGCTCTGTGGTCAAAGGTGCGTGAATGGCTGGGCTACCCTGCAAGACCTGCACTGAGCGGTGGGATGTAGGCACCCCGAGAGCTGGTGTAGCCTACTGTGCCACAATGCCCACCCCAGACATTTGATTGAAAATTCTCTCCACGCCTATCGTGTTGCTCCTGATGCCCCTCTGCTTCCTCAGATTCCCTCTGCTGCCCCAACGTCACTGCCTCCACAATTGCTCCTAATGATCTTGGCTCCTTGCTGGTGGCTTTGTCCTGGCCCGGTCCCAGCTGTTGTGGTCAATGGGGAAGTGAGCCTGCAGAAGTCTGTGTAACTCAGCCTTTCAAACCAACACATCATTTTTAAAAGGACTGTAAACTAAAGCACTAGTGTCAGCATTACATAAAAGCACTTTTCTTTGTTTTTTTTTTTGTTTTTTTTTTGTTTTTTTTTTTTTTGTTTTTAAGAATTTTTATTTAAAAGGCAGAGTTGAAGAGAGAGAGAGAGAGAGAGAGAGAGAGAAGTCTTCCATCCACTGGCTTACTCCCCAGTTGGCTGCAACAGCTGAAGCTAGGCCTCTTCTTCAGCGTCTCCCACATGGGTGCCAGGGCCCAAGCATTTGGGCCATCTTCCACTGCTTTCCCAGATCATAGCAGAGGCTGGATCGGAAATGGAGCAGCCAGAACTCAAACCCGCACCCATAGGGAATGCCGGCAATGTAGCGGCGGCCTTACCCCCTACACCCCAGCGCTGGCCCCAGGACTTTATTTTTTGATCCCAACTCAATGCCCTATAAACTTGGATGGAATCTTTAAGAAAATACAGAATTTTTGGAATGGCACATACAGGTACACTCTGCTTTGGAAGTCAGGAAATGGAAATGAAACCTAAGAGATGATTCCTTTCCAGCCCAGGCTAGAGAGGCACGGCTCACACACACCCACACACCGGTTAACCTGTAGCACTGGGGACTCCTGCCGTGGTGTAAATCTCCATGGGATGAAGCCTCTGCTATGGGACCCATTAGACCTACAGCAGCATTTGTAACTGTCATTTGCAGATAACAGAGTGACTTTTTCCTCTTTAAAACTTCTTAAAAATATTTACTTAGTTATTTCTACAGCAGTGAGAGAGAAAGAGAGAGAGAGAGAGAGAGAGAGAGAGAGAGAGTTCTTCTACCTGCTGGTTCATTCCGGAATGGTCACAACAGCCACGACTGGGCCAACTCAAAGCAGGAGCCAGGAGCTTCATCCAGGTCTCCCACAGGCTGTCAGGGGGCCAAGCACTTCCGCCATCTTGTGCTGCTTTCCCAGGTGCATTAGCAGGTTGCTGGGTCAGAGGTGGAGCAGCTGGAGCTCACAGGGGATGGTGGTGTTCCAGGCAATGGCTTAACCTACTGTGCCACAACACTAGCCCCACACCAATATTTTAAGACCCAAGCCTTGAGGGTTGTGGCAGGCATTCTCCAAGAAGGAAGCTTGGAGGGCATTACTTCCAGGATGTTAGGAGTTGGGACATAAAGCTTCTCAAAGACTGGAAGTAGGGGTGGGCCTTATGGCCCAATGGGCTAAACCAAGGGGACTAAGTGCTTAGCACATCTGCATCCATATTGGAGTCCCGGTTCTAGTCCTTGCTACTCCAGGTCCCAGCCAGCTCCCTGCTAGCAATGCCTGGGATGCAGCAGATGACTGACCCGGTGCCTGAGCACCTGCCATCCATGTGAGACCTGGATGGAGTTCTTGGCTCCTAGCTTCTGCCTGGCCCTGGCTGAACTGTTGCATCTGCTTGGGTGAACCACCTCATGGAAGATCTTTCTCCCTCTCTGTCTCTCTGTCTTTTGCATAAGTAAATCTATTAGTTTTAAAATTTTAAAGTTTATTTATTTATTTATTTGAAAGGCAGAGTGACACACACACAGAGGGAGAGTGAGAGAGTGACAGAGAGAGAGGTCTTCCATCCTCTGGTTCACTCCCCAAATGGCCATCACAGTCAAAACTGGGCCAGGCAGAAACCAGGAGCCAGGAGCTTCTTTGGGGTCTCCCACGTGCATGCAGGGGCCCAAGCACTTGGACCATGCCCCACTGCTTTCCCAGGTGCATTAGCAGGGAGCTGGATTGGAGTGGAGCAGCCAGGACTTGAACTGGTACCATAGGTGACAGCTTTGCCAACATGCCACAGCACTGGCCCCAATAAATCTATGGGCTTCTGTTGTGGCTTAGTAGGTTAATCCACCACCTGCATCGCCAGCATCCTATAGGCCATCAGATGGAGACCTGGATGAAGCTCCTGGCTCCTGCCTTTGGCCAGGTCCAGCCCTGGCTGTTGTGGCCTTCTGGCTACGAACCAGCAGATGAAAGATCTCTCTGTGTCTCTCCTCTCTGTCTGTAACTCTGGCTTTCAAATAAATAAAAATTTTTAAAAGAAGTGATCCCTAGGCAACTGTACTTGGAGGCCATTGTTAAGTGTTGCTTTATCTGTTCTTTAGGCAGCAGTTATCTTGTCCAAGTGCCAGCACAGCATCACGTTGCTGGGAACTGTGTTTCTAGAACATTCTGACAGGCATTAAGGACAAAGTTCAAACAGGGAAACATATACCAAAGCCAAGAAGACTATACCAAATAAAGTTTGTTGTTAAAAATAATGAACAGAAAAAAAAAAAAAAAAAAAGGCTGGCACCACAGCTCACTAGGCTAATACTCCACCTGCATTGCCGGCACGCCAGGTTCTGGTCCCGGTCAGGGCACCGGATTCTGTCTTGGTTGCTCCTCTTCCAGTCCAGCTCTCTGCTGTGGCCCGGGAAGGCAATGGAGGATGGCCCAGGTGCTTGGGCCCTGCACCCACATGGGAGACCAGGAGGAAGCACCTAGCTCCTGGCTTCGGATCAGCGCAGCGGGCTGGCAGTAGCGGCCATTTAGGGGGTGAACCAACAGAAGGAAGACTTTTCTCTCTGTCTCTCTCTCTCTCTCTCACTGTCTAACTCTTCCTGTAATAATAATAATAATAATAATAATAATAATGAACAGGGTTATCCTTAATCAAAGGTAGAAAGCTCTCAAGGTTAGCAAGCTTGAAACAATTAGCAATTACATTTAATAGCAGCTGTAGTGCAGTGGGTAAGCTGGCACTGCAGGGTGCTGGTTGAAGTCCCAGCTGCTCCACTTCTGATCCAATTTCCTGCTAATGTGCCAGAGAAAGCATCAGAAGATGGCCCAAGTCCTTGGACCCCTGCACCCATGTGGGAGACTGAGAAGAAGCTCCTGGCTCCTGGCTTTGGCCTGCCCCAGTTCCAGCTATTGTGACTACTTCTCTCTCTCTCTCTCTCTCAATTCTGCCTTTCAAAATAAATGAAATAAATCTTTTTAAATAAAGATAGATGTGTTTTAGTTTGTTGGTTGACTATTTGTATTAAGTATAGTAACAAAAGATGTGTAACTATTGATATGCCAACAATTTTTTTTTTAGGATTTATTTACTTATTTGAAAGAGTTACAGAGAGAGGGAGAGACAGAGCGATCTTCCATCTGCTGGTTCACTATCCAGATGGCTTCAATGGCCAGGGTTGGGCCAGGCTGAAGCCAAGAGCCAGGGGAGTTTTCCAGGTATCCCACCTGGCGGGAAGGGGCCCAAGAATTTGGGTAATCTTCTGCTGCCTTTCCCAGGCCATTTGCAGGGAGCTGGATTGGAAATGGAGCAGCCGGGTCTCGAACCAGCACCTGTATGGGATGCAGGCATTGCAGACAGCAGTTCTATTCACTACACCACAATGCCAGCCCTGATATGCCAATAACTTATACTACATCTTGTTGTGAGAACAGATTTTCCCTGAACTCAACATAGATATGATTACCTTGCCATGAGAACCTACAATGCCTCAGAAAAATTTTGAATTTTATAGTAATTAACCTGAGGGAAAAGCAAACAGCTTTGTTTACAACAGCAAACAGCTTTCTGTTTACAAAGCTGTCCCAAAGCACTGAGTACAACTGAAGTAACACAGACACACACACACACACACACACACACCCCAAGGTCTTTCAATAAAAGAATTTGGTGCCGGCACTGTGGCTTAGCAGGTAAAGCCAACGCCTGCAGTGCCAGCATTCCATATGGGCACCAGTTCAAGTTCCTGCTGCTCCACTTCCGATCCAGCTCTCTGCCATAGCCTGGGACAGCAGTAGAAGATGGCCCAAGTCCTTGGGCCCCTGCACCCACGTGGGAGACTGGGAAGAAACTGGCTGCTGGCTTTGGATTGGTGGCATTCCAGCTGTTGCAGCCACTTTGGGGAGTGAACCAGCAGATGGAAGACTTTTGCCGCATTCTCTCTCTCTGCCTCTTTCTCTCTGTAACTCTCTTCCTTTCAAATAAATAAAGATATATTTTTAAAATGAAAATAAAAAAGTAAGAGTCTGTTGTGTTCTGCATTGCCCAGACAGAAAGAACCAGCAAGACTCACTGAAATACAAGGAACAAAGGGACTTTATTTGTAGGTCCAGCATGCTGGGGCCCCGGCCTCCCATGCAGTGCAGTGCTGGGAGACCAAGACCCCCTTCTCTTTGTTCCCGGAGTTTTTATAGTCCCGGAGTAAACAAGTATTGCGTCCGCATTCCTTCCTTCCCCTGGCCCTGCAGGACCAAGGACTGCCCACCTTATTGGTTGCCCCACCTGGTCCTGCCGGACCAAGGACTGCCCAGTGTCAGGTTTTATCTTTTCATACCAGGTGCATCCTGGGCCTAGCCAGTTCCTTTGTCTTGTGAGAAGCCTGTCATGGCGGGGCTCTGGTCTCTCACAGGTCTAGAAGGGTGGGGCAGTGCTGTGGTGTAGCAGGTTGGGCTGCCACCTTGATGCCAGTACTCATGTAAGTGCAGCTTCCTGTCCCAGCTGTCCAGCTTCCAACCCAGTTCCCTGCTAAAGACCCAGGGAAAGCATCAGAAAATGGACAAAGTTTTGGGCCCCTACCACCCACATAGGAGACCTAGATGGAGCTCCTCGCTCCTGGCTTCTGGCCCAGTGCTGGTCATTGTGGCTATCTGGGGAGTGAACCAGTGAATGGAAGATCTCTCTCTCTCTCTCTCTCTCTCTCTCTCTCTCTCTGCTTCACTATAACTCTTTCAAATAAATATATATATATTTTTTTTAAAAAAAAAGAACATTTGTTAGTCTCCATCAATCTGATTGCAGGTGATTTTAGAGAATAATAACTGCAGATGATAAAAAACCATTTTAAATATTCCAGGACGCTGGGTCAGAAATCTTCCAGGGGTTAAGGCTCGCGCCCCGCCCTCCTGCTCCCCGGGACCCGTTAGAGACCGGGGCGCCCGCCCTCCGCGGAGGGAACTTTCCAGACGCTTCTGGGAGTCCCTGGAGCGGCCCGGAGCCCCGGGGCGGGGGAGCCGCGGCGGGAGGCGGCTGTGGGCTCGGCCTGCGCGGCGGCGGTGCCCGGGCCCCTTAGTGTTAATCGGGAACTGCAGGGCGGGTGAGGCTGCGGCCCTGACACTGGTTCCGCGGTTTAAGGTGGGACTGAGGGCTCCGTGGGTGCGCGGACTCCCAGAGCGCAGAGGGTGCCCGGCTTTCCCGCAGTTGACGGCGCTCGGCGAGCTGTGGCCGCTGTGAGGGCCCGTGTGTGGGGGCGGCGGGGAAGGGGCGCCTTCGGGTCACCGTCCCGGGGTCCAGATGGGGGGGGGGGCGCTTCCGGAGGGCGCTCTGCCCCTCCCTCCGCACCCGGCCCCTCCCCGCGGAGCGCTCTCCTCATAGTTTAAAGTGGGAACCGGAGAGAACGGTGCAGTGTAATTTTCGACACTGTTTTTCATTGCAGTGTGGAATATCGGGCCAGGGTGCTTGGAGTAGAAAAGACCCGCGACCCCGTGGACAGCAGGTGTTAGGATGCGGGTGCGGCTCTGACCGGGGACGAGGAGCGCTGAGGTGGGGGAGGACAGCGCTGCCTCAGTTGCTCCTCTTTGATTTGTCCTGGATCCGGGTTTTAGCAAGAAAAATGATAAATAATTAGGGTCTGGCGCTGCTGCGTAGGAGGTAAAGCTACCGCCTGCAGAGCCAGCATCACATGTGAGTGCCAATTAGAGTCCTGGCTGTTCCACTTCCTATGGAGCTCTCCTCTCCGGCCTGGAAGAGCAGTAGAAGATGGCGCAAGTCCTTGGGCCCCTGCACCCACGTGGGAGACCCGGAAGAAGCTCCTGGCTCCTGGCTTCTGATGGCGCACTTCAGGAGTTAACTAGTGGATGGAAGGCATCCTCTCCTTTTCCTCTTCCTCTTCCTCTTCCTCTCTGCCTGCCTGTAAATCTGCCTTTCAAATAAAGATATCTTTTAAAAATATTCATACACCATTTGCGGACTTGAAGGTTTTGGGGGCTTCTCGGGTTCCTCACCGTTCCCAGTGTGGGGTCTCCCTTCTGAATTTTTGGTTCATTTTGGTTACTGACGGGGGCCAGCATTAATTAGAGTCCCAGTTTGAGCTTCTGCCTGTGGTTGTGCCACTAAATTCCTCAACACCTTTATTGTAAATGTTAAGGAGTGGAGAGCTCACAGGGTGGGGCGGGCTGCTCCGGCTTCTTGAACAGCAAACAGGCACCACAGCTGTTTGGCAGGGGTCCTGGTGAAGCACATTGTCTGGGCAAGCGGAAGGGTTGAAGCCAGATTCTGGTTTAGCTCCTGTAAAACCGCGGGTTGTTTGTTAATTCACCCATTCAGGTTTTATCCTAGAGACCAATGCCCCGCGTGTCTCCCTCTTGTTTTAACAGAACATTTAGTAATTTATTTTGCCCTTTTGGCCTTTGTCCTTTGGGAGATGGCAAGATCCCCTGTTAGGCGCCTGAAATGAAAAAGTGAGGGACGTTAAAGTAACAGTACTGAGTTCACATCCCATGGAAAAAAATTAACCCATTGCTAGAGCATATTTTTAATTTATCTTTTTTTAAAGATTTATTTATTTGAAAGGCAGAGTTACAGAGAGGCAGAGGCAGAGGGGGGGGGTGTATCTTCCATCCGCTGGTTAACTTCCCTATGGCCACAGATCCAAAGCCAGGAGCCAGGAGTTTCTTCCAGGTCTCCCTCATGGGTGCAGGAGCCCAAGGACTTGGACCATCCTCTACTGTTTTCCCAGGCCATACCAGAGAGCTGGATCAGAAGAAGAGCAGCTGGGACTCAAACCAGCACCCATATGGGATGCTGGCACTGCAGGCGGCAGCTTCACCCGCTATGCCACAGCGCCGGCCCAACTATACCATTTTGTCTTCTGCACAAGTGACAGGAGGCAGTTTTTGATGATTGTCTACTTCCTTTCAATTGGCATTTTCAGACTCTTTCTCTTACCCCCCTCTCCCAACCCCCCACCCACCCACAATCAAAACACTTCTTTCTGGGATCCAAGGATATCCAATAGTTTATTTCCACATTTGCTGATATAAACCCATATTGCAAGAGATAACAATTCTGCGGTGTGCAGGTGCACACTTGTGCAGGTAGAGAATACTTTGGCAATCAGATGCAGCTCCCAAGTGAGTCACCTCCCCAGTCTGGTCAGACAAGTCAAACCTGAGGAATTTTCCATTTCTCTGTATGGTCTCTGGCTGCAGATTCCCCCACGCTTTCATCCTCAATGCCTAGTGTTATAGACCCTAAGTCTCACCCCTGCCTGTGGAATCTTTCTCACCATCCACCACCACCACCACTGGCACTTCTGAATTCTCTTCTTTCTACTCCACAAATTTGCAATTCAGAGTTCGAAGCCGATGGCATCTAGCACATCTCCTTCGGCAGGCAGGCGGGGTGATGAGGCTCTGCTACTGCTGCTGCTGGGGTGGCAGAAAACCTCCACCGGGCGTGTCCTCCGGGAACCCGCCGATCGATCGTCTACTCCTGTGGTCAAGTCTACAGTATTATAGTTGACCTACTTTCTGTGTACCGTTTGTCTCTATGGATTGACCTGGGAAGCTACACATCGACATTCCGTGTCTGTTTCTCGACAAGAGGGTCATGTGGATTCTGTCTTTTGGGCTGGATGGTTCCCAAGACAGAAGCCCAGTGACGGGCTTGATTGCTATCTAAGGTGACTACAAGAACCCCAGGAAGATTTTAATCTGATTAATTATAAAGTTAGACTTTTTAAGATGGGTTTGGAGTTTAGAAGATGGGTGGGCTGTCAGGTACTTTTAGGGGGGAAGGGGACCAGCGAGAAGAGGGCAAGAACAGTGACTTCCACAGCAGCGAGAGGGTTCGGGGGGCAGCGCCTTCCTCCACCTCATGTTACAGGATCTTCTTTCCTTCTCTCACCTTTTACTCATAGTTTCTCCAACAGTATTGCTTTCTCCTCGAGTGCATGCATTTGGTATAATTCTAAATTTATCCAGAAGAAAGCAAAAGAGTTAACATAGGAGGCCCACAGGCAGCTGTTCTTAAAAACTAAATTGCAAAAGCTGCAGTGATATGGGAGCCCTGATATTTCCAGCCACGTCAAAAAAACTAAATAAAACAACAACAACAACAACAACAAAAGCCTGGGTTTTTATCTGCTTGCTGCTTCCTTGTTGAAGCTGCTTTTCTTATCCTTTTCCAATCAATCATTAAACAGATAAGTCTCCATCTGCTTATCTTTAAAGCCTGTTTCAGAATATGCACTCAGAAGTTTGCTCCGCCCACCCCTCCTTTTTTTTTTTTTTTTTTTTTTGCAGGAGATCTCACACTGTTGCATCTGACAACCCAGTCGTTCCTACTGAGGCTGGGAACCACTACCAGGAGCATCGAGTTACTTTCAGCTGAACCTAAAAACTGTTATAAGATCTCTAGGCACAGGCCATTCAATTCAAACTTTCCATGTTCACAGTGAGCACCAGGATCAAGGAGGTTCTGAGGCTTGATCTGGTCACCCAGATGACAGGTAAACTTCAGTGAGGGGACCTACGTGTCCTTGCACTGTTTTACAGGCTCCCTAACCTGAGTGTTTCATTCTCTAAAAGGAGGAAAACAGGGGCTGGCTGTGGCTCAGCCCCCATATGAGCAACATTCCAGTCCAGGCTGGTCTGCTTCTGATCCAGCACCCTGCCAATGCAGCTGGGAAAGTAGCAGAAAACAGTCCAAGTTCACGGGCCCTGTCGTCCACTTGGGGTACCCGGATGGAATTCCAGGCTCCTGGCTCCAGCCTCCAGCCTTGGCCCAGCCATGACTATTGCAGCCATTTTGGAGAGTGGATGGTAATGAAAGACCACTTAGTCTCTCTATGTGTGTCTTTCCCCCTCTGTGGGTACTCTGCCCTTCAAATAATAAAGGAAAGCTTTCAAAACAAACGTAAATAAGAGGAGGCAAACAAATAGGCACAGAGGAAGGGGGCGGGAGTAAAGCCAGGCCAAGGGAGCATCCTCAGCACCTAGGGTATGTGCCCCCCACAGTCTCCCCCTCCCCCTTCCAGCTTCTCCTAGCCCAGCCCCCACCTCCCTACAGAACAGGCTGGCAGTCAGAATCGGGAGAAACCAGGCGCAGCCCCGGGCCTTGGCAAGGCTGGGAGGTGGTTCACAGAACCTTCTGGATGCTAAATGTTGAGTCCTGACTCAGCCTGATATCCCAGGACAGGGGTGGGGTTGGGGTTGGGGTTGGTGCCTGGGGTGGAGTCCTTGTTTGTTGAGGAGTGTTCTAATTATAGCGACAGGACTGTCCTGCCTGCCTGACCTGAGGATTCCTGGCACCGCCAACAATAGGGCAAAGCAGACCAAGCCAGAGCAACTGGGACACAGGGGGCCGGGCCGGGAGGCAGGGCGCCGCGGAGCTGGGACCTGGAGCCCGCGCCTTCCGCGGGCCGCCGCCTCCCCGCCCCCTCCAGGCCCTGGGCCCCCTGTGGACCTGTGGCAGGGAGCGGCTCTGCATCCCGGGCTGCCCGGAAGCCGCCTGTGCACCTGCCCCTGCTCCTCCGCGGTGCCCTCTCCCTGGCGGACACGGGTGGGCGGGCCGCGTGGGGCGAGGATTCCGCCCCTGCCCCCACTGCGCCCCGCTTCAGGAAATGTCCGTTTGGGTAGCGGTGCTAGGAGAAGGAGAGGGGCCGAGCTGCACGGGATCCCCCAGGGATACCCAGGGGGCACCCCGAGGACAGGCGCAGAGACCACCTAGAGGGGAGACCCCAATCCCGGCTCCTCACCGACGCAGCCCCAGCTTGACTTTGAGCCCCAAGCCCTGCTCCTTGCCACTTCTCTCACTTTTAAGAAAGTGAATTTTAGGGGCCAGCTTGTGGTTAAGCCCACCGCTGGTTTCCTCCACTCTGGTCCAGCTCCTTTCTAATGTGCCAGGGAAAGCCCAGGTGGGAGACCAGGATAAAGCTCTGTGCTCTTGGCTTCCTTGTAGCCATTTGGGGAGTGACCAGTGGTTGGGAGATCTCTGCCTCTGTCTCTCCCTCCATCCATCTTGGTTACTTTTTTTTTTTTTTTTTTTTTGACAGGCAGAGTGGACAGTAAGAGAGAGAAACAGAGAGAAAGGTCTTCCTTTGCCGTTGGTTCACCCTCCAATGGCCGCCACAGCCGGCGCACTGCGGCCGGCGCACGGCACTGATCCGATGGCAGGTGCCAGGTGCTTCTCCTGGTCTCCCATGGGGTGCAGGGCCCAAGCACTTGGGCCATCCTCCACTGCACTCCCTGGCCACAGCAGAGAGCTGGCCTGAAGAGGGGCAACCGGGACAGAATCCGGCGCCCCGACCGGGACTAGAACCCGGTGTGCCGGCGCACAAGGCAGAGGATTAGCCTAGTGAGCCGCGGTGCCAGTGTGGTTACTTTTCCTTTCAAATAAAAAAATGAACATTTAAAAGGAAAAAAAAAAAAAAAAGAAAAGGTGAATTTTGTGTAGCCCTGGTACTTTTCTCAGAATCTTTTCTTTTTGAAGATTTTATTTATTTGAAAGGCAGAATCAGAGACAGAGGCACACAGAGAGACATCTTCCACAGCTGGTTCACTCCCCAAACAGCCACGGGCCGGTGGGGGGGGTGGGGTTAAGGTCAGTCTGAAACCAGCAGCCAGAAGTTTGTTCCGGATCTCCCACTAGGTGCAGGGACCCACGCATCTGGGCCATCTTCCCCTGCTTTTCCCTGGGCACACTGGCAGGGAGCTAACCTGCCGCGCCACAGCAGTGGCCCTTTTTGTAATCTTTTGAAGATCAGGAATCTTTCAGGAGTATACAGTTATGAACAAAGCAGTATTCTGTGTTCAGATGCCTTATACAACTATTCTTAACTACCATGTCTCCTGCCTTCCGAGGACTAGCATAGGAAGACCTAGGTGCTTGGAATCAGGGAAGATATTTGATTTTTAAAGATTTGTGTATTTGGGGCTGGCACTGTGGCAGAGCCATTTAAAGCCCAGACTTGCAGCACCAGCATCCCATATGGGCACCAGTTCAGGTCCCAGCTGCGCTGCTTCTGATCCAGCTCCCTGCTAATGCACCTGGGAGGGCATGGGAGGATGGTTGAAGTCTTTGGGCCACTGCACCCAAGTGGGAGACCCGGAAAAAGCTCCTGGCTGCTGGCTTCTGGCCTAGCCCTGGCTGATGCAGCCATATGGGGAGTGAACTAGCAGATGGAAGACTTCTCTCTCTACCTCTCTTTACCTCTGTCTTTACAATACATAAAATAAATCTTTTTTTAAAAAAAGATTTATGTTGAAAGACCAGAATTGTGGCATAAGCCACCGTTTGCTGTGCTGGCATCCCATATGGGTGCTGGTTTGAGTTCTGGCTGTTCCACTTCTGATCCAGCTCCCTGTTAATGCACCTCGGAGGGCATCAGAGGATGCCCCAAGTACTTGGGCCCCTGCACCCATGTAGGACACTTAGATGAAGCTCCTGGCTGCTGGCTTCAGCCTGGCCTAGCCCTGGCTGTTGTGGCCATTTGGGGAGAGAACCAGTGGATGGAAGATATCTCCCTCTCTCTCTCTGCCATAAATACATAAATAAACAGAGAGAGAGAGAGAGATGTGTTTATTTGAAAGCATGACAGAGAGAGGGGGGAGAAAAACAGAGAGAGCCTCCATCTGCTTGTTCATTCCCCAAAAGCCTAATATGGCCAGCGTGGGCCAGGCCTAGGATAGGAGACAGAAACTCCATCCGGGTCTCCCACTGGGTGACAACGACTCAAGCCCCTGAGCCATCATTTGCTGCTTTTCAGGTGCATCAGCAGATAGCTGGATTGGAAGCAGAGTGCCCAAGGATTAAAGGGGCCCAGAGATATGGGGTGGGTGTCCCAAGAGGTGGCTTAGCCTGCTGTGCCACAACACCCACCTCAGGTATTCAAATTCCTTTCCACACGTATAGTTATTTTTCCTGATGCTCCTCTTTCTTAAAGTCCCTCTGCTACCCCAAACATCACTTCTTCCATAGATGGCATTGAATAGTTTTTGCTAATTCTACCATTCCCTCAACTTGACTTCCATGAGGTTATAAAGTGAACATACTCTGCTAGGGTACACAGGCAGGTAATAACTGTCAGTTTTTTAAACACATCTGGATAACCTTAACTGATCTGATGATCATAGGAGCTCTTTTCTCAACTCAAAGTTACTTTAATCTCTATCTCTTATGAGAAGTATTTGGTAGCTCCTTACCAATTTGCACCCCTTCCTAACCACCCTCTCCCAACCCCAAAGGAATAGTATTGGCTGCTGGCTTAACAAGTCACTCTGTTATCTTCAGGCCAGAGTCACAAATGCTACTGTAGGTCTAGTGGATAGAGGGCATCCTCTAACAACTGCTTGTACCCGAGACTGATGTACACTGTGACAAGATCCCCAGTGCTACAGTTTAACTACTGTGTGGGTGAACTGTGCCTCTATGGGCTCTATAGGAAAGGAAGCATCTCTTAGATTTCTTTTCCAGTTCTCCACTGCCAAAGCAGAGTGCACCTGTATGTGCCATTCCTGAAATTCTGCATTTTACTCAACATTCAGTGAAAGTTTGTTGGGCTTTGGGTTATGTACCAATAAATAAAGTGCTTTTATGTTATGTTGATAGTAGTGATTTTTTTTTTCAAAAGAAGTATTTACTTATTTGAAAGGCAGAGTTAGAGAGAGAGAGAGAGAGAGAGAGAGAGAGAGAGAATCTTCCATCTGTTGGTTCACTTCCAAATACCCTCAATGGCCATGGCTGAGTCAAGCTGAAGCCCGGAACCTGGAACTCCATCTCGACCTCTCATGTGCGTCCAGGGGCCCCAAGACTGGGCCATTTCCAGCTGCTTTCTCAGGCCCATTAGTACAGAACTGGATAGGAAATGGAACAGGCGGGGACTCGAATCAGTGCCCATATGGAATGCTGGCCTCACAGGCAGAGGCTTAACCCTCTGTGCCACAAGGAGGGCCCCTGTTGTACTGTCCTTTGTTGAAAAATTCACTAATATAAAATTAACCATTTTGAAGTGTGCCATTCACTAGTATTTATTTTGTTTTTATAAAGATTTATTTATTTATTTGAAAGGCAGAGTTACAGTGAGGCAGAGGCAGAGAGAGCATGAGAAAGCAAAAGCAAGAGCGAGAGAGAGAGGTCTTCCATCAACTGGTTCACTCCCCAGATGGCTGCAATGGCCAAAACCATGCCAATCTGAAACCAGGAGCCAAGAGCTTCTTCCAGGTCTCCCACACAGGTGCAAGGGCCTAAGGATTTGGGCCATCTTTTACTGCTTTCCCAGGCCATAGCAGAGAGCTGGATCAGAAGTGGAGCAGCCAGGACTCAAACCGGTGCCCATAGGGGATGCCGGCACTGCAAGCAATGGCTTTACCCGCTACACCACAGCGCCGGCTCTGTTCAGTGGTATTTAGTACCTTTACAATGTTATCCAATTATCACTTCTATGTAGTTGCAAGACACTTTCTTCCTTTCAGATACAACCAATTTTTATATTTAAAATGTTTTTTAAAGTTTTATTTATTTGAAAGGCAGAGTGATTAAAAAGGGGAAGGGGGACACGGGAGAGACAGAGATTTCCCATCTGCCGGCTCACTTACCAAATGGCTGCCACAGCCAGGGCTGGGCTGGGTTGAATCCAGGAGCCTGGGACTCTGTCCATTTCTCCTGCATGGGTGTCTGGCAGCCAAGCATTTGGACCATCTTGTGCTACTTCCCCAGGTAAATTCACAGCGAGCTGGGTAAGAGGTGGAGCAGCTGGAGCTCACATGGGATGATGGCAGCCCAGGCCATGACTTAAGCTGTTGCAATACACCAGTCCTACAACCAAGTTTCAAAGAGGTTTACTACCTAAAGCTGTGGAGGGCGTTACTTCTAGGATGTCTGCATACAGGGCATAAAGCTTCTCAAAGGCAAAGAAGTAGGGGTGGGCCTTATGGCCTAAAGGGTTAAACTGCTACTTTGCAGGTCTGTATTCCAGGTTGGAGTCCCAGTTCAAATCCCAGATACTCCAGTTCCCCAGCAGCTCCTTGCTAATAATGCCTGGGACGTAGCAGATGCTGAGTTAAGTGTTTCAGCCCAGACCACCCACACGAGAGACCCAGATGAAGCTCCTGGGTCCTGGCTTCTGCCTGGTGCAGGCTCACTGTTGCATCCAACTGCACAGTGAGCCGGCTCATGAAAGATCTCTCTTGCTCCCTCTCTGTCACTCTACCTTTCAAAAAATAAACGTTTTTGTTTTATTTTTTAAAGATTAATGTATTGGATGGCACGGTGGCCCAATAAATGGAATGGAAGACTTTCTGTTTCTTCCTCTCTCTGTCTCTGTAACTCTACCTCTCAAATAAATAAATTCTCAAGAAAAAAAAAAAAACAGAGAAGTATCCTGTATTGCGATCAGTGGAGAAGGAAGGAGTGAATACAGAATCGCAGTGGTGGTGGTTGACAGGGAGGATAATTGTTGATGTGGAGGCGGAGGCGGCTTTCAGAGGGAGAAGGTGAGACCAAGGACTCTGAAGTGATAACACTCCCCAATTAGATGAAAGTGCGGGGAATCCCCAACCAGAGGCCGCACACGCAAATGGAAAGTTCCTCAAGTCCGACCCGTCTCACTAGACTACGTGCTGATTCACTCTGGAGCTGCGTGTGTCTCGCAGCAGCACGGCCTGCCTGCACAGCGCGTGGAAGTGCACGCGCGCGCGCACACACACCCACACACACACAGGATCCTTACCGCTTGCAACATAGGTTTAGATCAGCAAATGGTGGCATACATAATTGAACGTCCTTGGATCCCAACAAAAATATTTGGATTGTAGAAATGAAAGCAGAGACAGGCACAAAGAGACAGAGAGAAGAAGAAACACTGAGAGACAGCCAGGCAGTACCTGAAAATGCCAGCTGAGCGGAAGCAGGCTTCCTCCCGCTTGTGCACGATACGTGTGTGTGTACAGCAGAGGGTTTGATTTGTTCATGGGCGTCAACACTACTACAATGTCCCTCACAGTTTCTATTCGGGTGCCTAACCAGGGACCTTGCATCCCCACAAAGGATGAAGAACAAAAAAGGCAAATTACCAAGTGTAACTGCGTTCACATAGGAGGAAGGGGATATTCAGAGCATTGGTATGCAGGATAAAAACCTAAGTGGGTGACTTCAATGCATGACAAATCACCCGGTATTACAGAGCTAGAACTGGAATTTGCCCTGCAACCCCTTCTGCCTCGCCCTCAAGTCTGCCAAAACCAGGCCCCGACGAACCGTGGTGACCCACAGTATTGGCTGTAAAAGCCTGAACGTTCTGCCAAGCCAGCCACCACTTAGTTGCTTTTAGTCTGAAAGAGAACAGTGTAGATGACACGAAGGCAGATGATCGAACGGGGGGCTCAGGTTGATGAACCTGGGCCCCCCTAACCAAGGGAAAATAAACGAGGAATCAAAGTAAGGCAGAAAGGAGGGAGGGGCTGAGGGGACCAGGCTGGGGGTGGGGGGCGACAGGAGACACCACCCAGGCTTTAAAGATCTCAAACGTTCTGTGGAAATTTTTTTTCCTGCTAACCTCCGGGTCCAGTCACAGGCAAAGAGGAGCGACTCACTGAGCGCTACCTCTTACACCTCAGCACTCCCCGTCCTCGGTGGAGCCGCACCATCATCCTAACACCTGCTGTCCACGGGGTCGCAGGTCTTTTCTACTCCAAGCACCCTGGCCTCAATATTCCACACTGCAATGAAAAACAGTGTCCGAAATTACACTGCACCGTTCTCTACGGTTCCCACTTTAAACTATGAGGAGAGCGCTCTGCGGGGGTGGGCCGGGTGCGGAGGGAGGGGCAGAGCGCCCTCGGCCAGCGCCCCCCCCCCATCTGGACCCCGGGACGGCGACCCGAAGGCGCCCCTTCCCCGCCGCCCCCACACACGGGCCCTCAGAGCGGCCACAGCTCGCCGAGCGCCGTCAACTG
Source organism: Oryctolagus cuniculus (assembly GCF_051225735.1). NCBI lineage: Eukaryota > Metazoa > Chordata > Mammalia > Lagomorpha > Leporidae > Oryctolagus > Oryctolagus cuniculus. The sequence goes on from NC_142871.1 coordinate 139,019,073, forward strand.
AGGGAAAGCCGGGCACCCTCTGCGCTCTGGGAGTCCGCGCACCCACGGAGCCCTCAGTCCCACCTTAAACCGCGGAACCAGTGTCAGGGCCGCAGCCTCACCCGCCCTGCAGTTCCCGATTAACACTAAGGGGCCCGGGCACCGCCGCCGCGCAGGCCGAGCCCACAGCCGCCTCCCGCCGCGGCTCCCCCGCCCCGGGGCTCCGGGCCGCTCCAGGGACTCCCAGAAGCGTCTGGAAAGTTCCCTCCGCGGAGGGCGGGCGCCCCGGTCTCTAACGGGTACTAGGGGCCCGAGGGCGGGGCGCGAGCGAAACCCCTGGAAGATTCCTGACCGGCGGCCGCCCCGAGCTCGCTGATTGGCCGAGGCGGCGGCAGGCGGGGCGCGGCCGCGGCGGGTAAAGGCGGCTGCGGGCGCCCAGGGCGAACGACAGGACCCGGGCGGCCCCAGACAGCGGCTGACTGCAGCGCAGGCGACCACGACCCTGCTCGGCGGCCGCACCCCCAGCGCGAAGCCCGCGGCCCCACAGCCTCCGAGGCCCACTCTGCGCGGCGCCGTCCGCCTCCCGCTTCCGGCAAGCACCCGGCCCGCAGCCGCCTTCCTCGCCCGCCGGCCCCAGACCCCCGGCTCGGTGCGCGGCCGAGAGCGCGCGGCAGCAGCGCCATGGCCAAAGGCACGGCGATCGGCATCGACCTGGGCACGACGTACTCGTGCGTGGGCGTGTTCCAGCACGGCAAGGTGGAGATCATCGCCAACGACCAGGGCAACCGCACGACGCCCAGCTACGTGGCCTTCACCGACACGGAGCGGCTGATCGGCGACGCGGCCAAGAACCAGGTGGCGCTGAACCCGCAGAACACGGTGTTCGACGCGAAGCGGCTGATCGGCCGCAAGTTCGGCGACCCGGTGGTGCAGGCCGACATGAAGCACTGGCCGTTCCAGGTGGTGAGCGAGGGCGACAAGCCCAAGGTGCAGGTGAGCTACAAGGGCGAGAGCAAGGCGTTCTACCCGGAGGAGATCTCGTCCATGGTGCTGAGCAAGATGAAGGAGATCGCCGAGGCGTACCTGGGCCAGCCGGTGAGCAACGCGGTGATCACGGTGCCGGCCTACTTCAACGACTCGCAGCGGCAGGCCACGAAGGACGCGGGGGTGATCGCGGGGCTGAACGTGCTGCGCATCATCAACGAGCCCACGGCGGCCGCCATCGCCTACGGGCTGGACCGCAGCGGCAAGGGCGAGCGCCACGTGCTCATCTTCGACCTGGGCGGGGGCACGTTCGACGTGTCGGTGCTGACGATCGACGACGGCATCTTCGAGGTGAAGGCCACGGCGGGCGACACGCACCTGGGCGGCGAGGACTTCGACAACCGGCTGGTGGGCCACTTCGTGGAGGAGTTCAAGCGGAAGCACAAGAAGGACCTGAGCGGCAACAAGCGCGCGGTGCGGCGGCTGCGCACGGCGTGCGAGCGCGCCAAGAGGACCCTGTCGTCCAGCACGCAGGCCAACCTGGAGATCGACTCGCTGTTCGAGGGCATCGACTTCTACACGTCCATCACCAGGGCGCGGTTCGAGGAGCTGTGCTCGGACCTGTTCCGCGGCACGCTGGAGCCCGTGGAGAAGGCGCTGCGCGACGCCAAGCTGGACAAGGCGCAGATCCACGACGTGGTGCTGGTGGGCGGCTCCACGCGCATCCCCAAGGTGCAGAAGCTGCTGCAGGACTTCTTCCACGGGCGCGACCTCAACAAGAGCATCAACCCGGACGAGGCGGTGGCCTACGGGGCGGCGGTGCAGGCGGCCATCCTGATGGGCGACCAGTCGGAGAAGGTGCAGGACCTGCTGCTGCTGGACGTGGCGCCGCTGTCGCTGGGGCTGGAGACGGCGGGCGGCGTGATGACGCCGCTGATCAAGCGCAACTCCACCATCCCCACCAAGCAGACGCAGGTGTTCACCACGTACTCGGACAACCAGCCCGGCGTGCTGATCCAGGTGTACGAGGGCGAGCGGGCCATGACGCGCGACAACAACCTGCTGGGGCGCTTCGAGCTCAGCGGCATCCCGCCGGCGCCGCGCGGCGTGCCGCAGATCGAGGTCACCTTCGACATCGACGCCAACGGCATCCTGCACGTCACGGCCACCGACAAGAGCACGGGCAAGGCCAACAAGATCACCATCACCAACGACAAGGGCCGCCTGAGCAAGGAGCAGATCGAGCGCATGGTGCAGGAGGCCGAGAAGTACAAGGCCGAGGACGAGGTGCAGCGCGAGCGCGTGGCGGCCAAGAACGCGCTCGAGTCCTACGCCTTCCACATGAAGAGCGCCGTGGAGGACGACGGGCTCAAGGGCAAGATCAGCGAGGCGGACAAGCGGCGCGTGCTGGACAAGTGCCAGGAGGTCCTCTCCTGGCTGGACGCCAACACCCTGGCCGACAAGGACGAGTTCGAGCACAAGCGGAAGGAGCTGGAGCAGGTGTGCAACCCGGTCATCAGCGGGCTCTACCAGGGTGCGGGTGGCCCCGGGGCCGGGGCCGGGGCCGGCGGGGGCTTCGGGGCTGCAGGCGGCGGGGGCGGCCCTGGGTCCGGGCCCACCATCGAGGAGGTCGATTAGGGGCCCTTGGTGGGACACCCCACGTTTATTTTGAGAGGTGGCTGGGACCCCGGACTTTCCCTTCCCTTGTGTGCTGCTGTGCCTCAGCTCTGAGCTCCACGTGTTCTTTGCATCGGGGACTAGAGTTTTCACTGCTGCTGAACTTACTGCTTCCAGTTTTAAATGTAGCAACGGTGTATAGTCATATTTTTTGCACATTTGTACTAATGAAGCCAATTTTATTTGTTACTTCAAGGAAAATAAACCTCCATAAAATCTGAATGGTGTCTTGCTGGTTTCTCTATTTTATGTGGTCAGAAGGTGGTGAGCCGTTAGCTCACGGTGTGTGAAACTGGAGGCCTCCTGCCTCAGGTCGGGACAGGGGGTTGACAAGTTAGTTGTACTGCACTGTGATCCTTTTGAGTAAAACTTTAGCTGTATGTGTGTGGAAGGAGGGAGTCCCAACAACCCTTCTGCCCTGATTGGTTTTTGCCTAGCTGGTTGCCTCAAGGTGGATGTGCAGGTGGAGGCATGTATAGATGCCCCCCATACAAACTGGTGGGTTTTCCTCTAGACATGGGCAACAAGAAGTCAGTTGAGTCATGTTTCTCATTCCTGTAACTGTACAGATTAGAACCTTGATAACTGATCTGATTCAACATGAAGTAGAAAGAATGTCTGAAATTGGCAATGGAGAAACAATGGCTCAAGCCCTGGCCTGCCCAATTATGAAGTGCCTGAACCACTGGATACCTAGTGCTTGTTTTAAAAATGGTTTGGTCTGATGCCTTGTTGTAAAATTAATTCTACATGGATGCTGAAGTAGAAATGTCATACACCTAGCAGTTGTCACCTACAATTCAGGTACCAAAGTGAACACCTTAGGAACACGTCTCTTTAGAATATGGTGCCTCAACAGCAAGGATTGTGCAGTTTGTGAAGCTTGGCTGTCATACACACACACACACACACGCACACACACACTTCCCAGAGCCTCTGCTTCTTATCCACCCTCCTGCTAATGCATCCTTGGAGTCAGGATTTTTTGGCCCAAGTACTTGAGTCCCTGTCACCCAAAGAGGGAGACCAGGATGGAATTCCTGGCTCCTGGCTTCAGCCTGGGACAGACCTGGTTATTGTGGCCATTTGCTCAGTGAACCAATGGATAGAAGTTAGCATGTCTCCATCTCACTCTCTGTTATTCTGCCTTTTAAATAAATAACACTTTTTTTTTTAAAGCATTTTATACAAGGGTTAAGCCATTGCCTACAGGTCAGGCATCCCATATCGCAGCACTAGTTGGAGTCCTGATTGCTCTTCTTCTGATCCAGTTTCTCGCTAATGTCCTTAGGAAAGCACCCAAAGATAGTGCTTGGGCCCCTGGCACCCACATGGGAGATCCTGATGGAACTCCAAGCTCCTGATTTTGGTATGGACAAGCCCTAGCCATTGCAGCCATTTGGGGAGCGAATCAGCAGAAGGCAAATCTCTCTTTGTCTCTACCTCTCTGTCTCTGACACTCAACCTCTCAAGTAAATAAAATCTTTAAGACATGTCAAAGGTATATATTTTAAAATTTTTAAAAAGCATTTTAAAAGTTTGCACCAATGTAACAGGCAACAGGCAGTGTACTTGGGCCTGTTATGTGTTATTTTATTAATCCTCAGTATACCACACTTCCTTATATACTGCTCTCAAAGGTGAATATACAGGGAGACTTAAAATTATTAGCTTAACTGAAGCTACTAAAAGTTAGAAAACAAAACAAAACAAAAAACACACTGCTTATCCAACTCAGAATTTCTTGGAAACTTCTTCCAAGTTCATAGGGTTTTGTTGTGCATGCCTGGTAGTACATTATACTTCTTTTTTTTTTTTTAATTTTCATTTACTTATTTGAGAGGCAGAGTTACAGAGAAGCAGAGGCAAAGAGAGAGAGACATCTTCCAGCCTCTGGTTGAATCCCCAAATTGCTGCAACATCCAGAGGTGGGCCAATCCAAAGCTAGGAGCTTTCTCTGGGTCTCCTATAAAGCTGCAGGGGACCAAGCACTTGGATCATCTTCCTCTGCTTCCCCAGGCCACAGCAGAGAACTGGATTGAAAGTGGAGCATCCAGGACTCGAATCTGCACCCACATGGGATGCTAGCACTGCAGACAGCAGCCTCACCTGTTACACCACAGCACGTGCCCCAGTACATTATATTTCTATCCTAGATTTTTATAACCAGTTATCTTTTGCTTATATTTTGCATAGTACTAAACAATTATGCCAAATAAGATTGATGATAAAAATTTAGCACAAACATCTGTTAATTTTGAAGAAATCCAAAATCCTGAACCAGTAAGAACTACACACAGACCTCCCTCCCATGTATTTCTTTGCATTTTTAAAATAAGAGTTTTGAGGTCTGGTGCTGTGGTAAAGCTGCTACCTGCAGTGCCAGCATCCCATATTGGGCACTTGTTTGAGTCCCAGCTGCTCCACTTCTGATCCAGCTCCCTGCTACTGTGCCTGGGAATGCAGTGGAGGATGGGCCAAGTCCTTGGGCCCCTGCACCCATGTGGGAGATCTGGAAGAAGCTCCTGGCTCCTGGCTTTGGATAAGCGCAGCTCTGGTCATTACAGTCATTTGGGGAGTGAACCAAAGATTCTCTCTCTGTCTCTCTCTGTCTCTCTCTCTCTCGCTCTCCCCCCTCTAATAAATTAATTATTTAAAGGCTGAATTACAGAGAGGCAGAGAGAGAGGTATTCTATCTGCTGGTTCACTCCCCAAATGGCTGCAATGGCCAGAACAGGACCAATCTGAGGCCAGGAGCTGGACCAATCTGAAGCCAAGAACCAGAAACTTCTTCCAGGTCTCCCACGAGGACTGGCAGTGAAGCAGCCAGGACTTGAACCGGCACCCATATGGATGCCAGTTCCACAGGTGGAGGCTTAGCCCACTGCGCCACAGCACCAGCCCCTTCTATGATTTGAAACAAATGGCATCACATCTTTACCTCCTCGAAGGTGGCCATGGTGATAAGGCTCTAAATCTTGGTGCTGCTGGGGTGGCAGAAAAAGATCTACTGGAAATGTCCTCCACGCATCAGACAGTCCTCTTCACATAATTGATCTACATTTTGTGTAAAGTTTCTCTCTTTGGATTGGCCTGGAAATCCACCATCAATCTTCTATTTCTTCACAAGTAGAGGGTCATCTGAATTTTGTCTTTTAGACTTGATCCTTCCCAAGGCAGAAGCCCAGTGGCAGGTTTGATTGCCCTCTAGGGTGACTGTAAGGACCCCAACAGCATTTTAATTATATTATTACAGAAATAGATTTTTATTAGGTTTGGTGTATGGAAGGAATGAAGCTCACCTTTCACAAGCTGTGTGGGCTGTCAACTGCATTTTTTTAAAGATTTATTCATATGTATTTGAAAGGCAGAGTTACAGAGAGAGAGGGGGAGAGAGAAAGGGGGGAGAGAGAGAGAGAGCGAGAGAGAGCTTCTGTTTGTTGGTTCACTCTGCAAATGGCCACAAGTGCCAAGGCTGGGCCAGGCCAAAGCCAAGAACATCGGCCCTATCTGTGTCTCCCATGTGGGTAGCAGGGGTCCAAGCACCTGGGCCATCTTTTTATTTTTTTTTTTTATTTTTTTTTATTTTTTTTTATTTTTAATTTTTTTAATTTCTTGACAGGCAGAGTGGACAGTGAGAGAGAGAGACAGAGAGAAAGGTCTTCCTTTGCCGTTGGTTCACCCTCCAATGGCCGCCGCGGCCGGCGCGCTGCGGCCGGCGCACCGCGCTGATCCGATGGCAGGAGCCAGGAGCCAGGAGCCAGGTGCTTATCCTGGTCTCCCATGGGGTGCAGGGCCCAAGCACCTGGGCCATCCTCCACTGCACTCCCTGGCCATAGCAGAGGGCTGGCCTGGAAGAGGGGCAACCGGGACAGAATCCGGCGCCCCGACCGGGACTAGAACCCGGTGTGCCGGCGCCGCTAGGCGGAGGATTAGCCTAGTGAGCCGCGGCGCCGGCCAAGCACCTGGGCCATCTTTCATTGCTTTCCTGGGTGCATTGGCAGGGAGGTAGATCATAAGTGGGGCAGCCAGGACTCCTCCTGGCACTCAAAGGAGATGGCAGCATCTCAGGCTGCAGCTTAACCCATTGCACCACAATGCTGGCCCCATGTCAAGTAGTTTTTTTTTCCTAAATATTTGTTTATTTATTTGAATGGCAGAGTTACAAAGAGGCAGAGAGAGAGAGAGAGAGAGAGAGAGAGAGAGAGATCTTCCATCTGCTGGTTCACTTCCCAGATGGCTACAACAGTCAGAGCTGCACTGATCCAAAGCTAGGAGCCAGGAGCTTCTTGTGGGTCTCCCACGCAGGTGCAGGGGCCCAAGGACCTGGGCTATCCTCTACTGCTTTACCAGGCCATAGCAGAGAGCTGGATGGAAAGTGGAGCAGCTGGGACTCAAACCGGCACCCATGTGGGATGCCAACACTGCGGGTGGTGGCTTTACCCACTAAGGCACAGCGCCGGCCCCAGCTCTATGCATTTTTTTGAATGATTTATGTATTTATTTATTTATTTATTTGAAAATCAGAGTTACACAAAGACAGGAAGAGTCAGAGAGAGAAAGAGATATTCCGTCTGCTCATTCACCACCACACCACCCCCTCAATGGCCACAGTGGCCAAGGCTGGGCCAGGCGGAACCAGGAGTCAGGAGTTTCTCCCAGATCTCCCATGTGGGTTCAGGGATATAAGCACTTGAGTCTCCTTCTCCTTCTCCTTCTCCTTCTCCTTCTCCTTCTCCTTCTCCTTCTCCTTCTCCTTCTCCTTCTCCTTCTCCTTCTCCTTCTCCTTCTCCTCCTCCTCCTCCTCCTCCTCCTCCTCCTCCTCCTCCTCCTCTTCCTCCTCCTCCTCCCCCTTTTTGCATTTTAAGTTTTTATTTAGCGAAAAAGATGCATGAGAGAGGGGTAAATTTGGGTTCATACTGAGTACCAGGAACCAGCCACATGGAGGAGCATCTAGGCCAGGAAGCCCCAAAGGCCACACGCCCTGGGGGTGCAGGTGAGCCTTCTTCTTGCTGCTGCTTTCCCAGGCACATTAACAGGAACTGGATCAGAAGTGGAGCAGCTGGGGTTGCTCCACTTGGAATGCTGGCATTGCAGGTTGCGGCTTACCCTCTGTGCCACAGGCTGGCCACACACCCCAGTTATTCTTATTGAGGTGCATACAAGGTTGGGGATTTAGGGTCGGAGCTGTAGTGCAGCAGGTTAAGTCACTGCCTGCAATGGCAGCATTCCATGTAAAAGCCTGTTTCAGTCCTGGCTTTCTCCACTTCTGATGCACCTTCCTGCTAATGCACCTGGGAATGTAGAGGAGGATGGCCCAACTGGTTGGGCCCTGCCACCCACATGGGAGACTCAGATGGAATTCCAGGATAGTAGTTTGTGCCTCGTCCAGCCCTGGCTGTTGTGGCCATTTGGGAAGTGAACCAGCCGATCCATCACTCTTCCCCCCACCCCCCCACCCCACAACCCTGACTTTCAAGCAAATAACTAAATCTTCTTTAAAAAAGAAAAGGTTGGCGGCTGGCACCGTGGCTCAACAGGCTAATCCTCCACCTAGCGGCGCCGGCACACCGGGTTCTAGTCCCGGTCGGGGCGCCAGATTCTGTCCCGGTTGCCCCTCTTCCAGGCCAGCTCTCTGCTGTGGCCCGGGAGTGCAGTGGAGGATGGCCCAAGTACTTCGGCCCTGCACCCCATGGGAGACCAGGAGAAGTACCTGGCTCCTGCCTTTGGATCAGCGCAGTGCGTCGGCAGCAGCGCGCCGGCCGCAGCGGCCATTGGAGGGTGAACCAATGGCAGAGGAAGACCTTTCTCTCTGTCTCTGTCTCTCACTGGCCACTCTGCCTGTCAAGAAATTAAAAAAATAAAAAAAAAAAAAAGAAGAAAAGAAAAGGTTGGAGACCACTACCAGGAAAATAGAATTATGGACAGCTAAACCTAAAAACTGTTGTAAGATCTATAGTAGGCCACTCAGCCCAACCTTTCTGTTTTCAAAGGTGAGCGCCAAGGATCAAAGAGGTTCTGATGGGCCAGCGCTGTGGAGTAACAGATAAAACCACCATTTGTAGTGCCAGCACCCCACATGGGCACCGGTTCGAGACCCGGCTGCTCCACTTCCAATCCGGCTCTCTGTTATGGCCTGGGAAAGCAGTAGAAGATGGCCCAAGTGCTTGGGCCCCTGCACCCAGGTGGGAGTCCTGGAAGAAGCTCCTGGCTCCTGGCTTCGGATTGGCACAGCTGTGGCCTTTGTGGCCAATTGGGGAGTGAACCAGTGGATGGAAGACTTCTCTCTCTCTCTCTCTCTCTCTCTCTCTCTCTCTCTCTGCCTCTCCTTCTCTCTCTATAACTTTGACTTTCAAAGTAAATAAATAAAATTTTTTAAAAAATGAAAGAGAGAGGCCGGCGCTGCGGCTCAATAGGCTAATCCTCTGCCTGCGGCGCCGGCACACTGGGTTCTAGTCCCAGTCAGGGCGCCGGATTCTGTCCCAGTTGCTCCTCTTCCAGGCCAGCTCTCTGCTGTGGCCCGGGAAGGCAGTGGAGGATGGCCCAAGTCCTTGGGCCCTGCACCCGCATGGGAGACCAGGAGCAGCACCTGGCTCCTGCCTTGGGATCAGCGCAGTGTGCCGGCCGCAGCAGCCATTGGAGGGTGAACCAATGGCAAAGGAAGACCTTTCTCTCTGTCTCTCTCTCTCACTGTCCATTCTGCCTGTAAAAAAAAAAAAAAAAAAAAAAAAAAAGAAAGAAAGAAAAAGAAAGAGAGAGAGAGAGAGGTTCTGAGGCTTGATCAGGGTCACCCGGATGACAGGTAAGTACAGCATCAGTGAGGGGACCTACGTGTCCTGGCACTGTTTCACAGGCTCCCTAACCTGATTGTTTCATTCTCTAAAAGGAGGAAAACAGGGGCTGGGGTTGTGGCTCAGCCACCTGTAATGCCAGCATCTCACATGAGCAACACTGCAGTCCTGGCTGGTCTGCGTCTGAGCCAGCGCCCTGCCAATGCATCTCGGAAGGCAGCAGAAAACAGCCCAGAAGCTGATATGGGGCACAGCAGGTTAAGCTGACGCCTGCAGGGCAAGCATCCCGTACGGACACTGGTTCAAGTCTCAACTGCTCTACTTCTGACCCAGCCCTCGGCTAACACACCTGGGAAAGCAGTGGAAGATGGCCCAAGTGCCTGGGTCCTGCCACCCACAGGGGAGACCTGGAAGAAATTCCTGGCTCCTGACTTTGACCTGGCCCAGTCCTGCCATTGCAGTCTTTTGGGGGGAGAACCAGCTGACTGAAGATCTCTTTCTCTCTTCACTCTAAAACTGCCTAATAAAAAAGATTAAAAATAAGTACCTGGGCCCTGCCACCCCCATGGGAGACTTGGATGAAGCTCCAGGCTCCTGGCTTCCACCTGGCCAAGGCCTGGCCCAGCTGTGGACACTGCAGCCATTTGGGGAGCAAACAGTGGTTGAAAGTTCTCTCTCTGCCGCTGTCTTTCCTACTTTCTTTGTAAATCAGTAAATCTTTAAGAATGAATAAATAAGAGGAGGCAAACAAATGGACACAGAGGAAGGGGGGGGGGGGTAAAGGCCAGGCCAGGGGAGCATCCTCAGCACCCAGGGTATGTGCCCCTCCCCGCTCCCCCTCCCCTTCCAGCTTCTCCTAGCCCAGCCCCCACCTCCCTACAGAACAGGCTGGCAGTCAGAATCGGGAGAAACCAGGCACAGCCCCAGGCCTTGGCAAGGCTGGGACGTGGTTCACAGAACCTTCTGGATGCTAAATGTTGAGTCCTGACTCAGCCTGATATCCCAGGGCAGGGGTGGGGTTGGGGTTGGGGTTGGTGCCTGGGGTGGAGTCCTTGTTTGTTGAGGAGTGTTCTAATTATAACGACAGGACTGTCCCTCCCGCCTGACCAGAGGATTCCTGGCACAGCCAACAATAGGGCAAAGCAGCCCGAGCCTGAGCAACTGGGACACAGGGGCCGGGCCAGGAGGCTGGGCCGACCTCGGAGCTGAGAGCATTTCCCAAGGGTTTTGCAAACAGATTTCAGGAAGGACTCGGACCCCAGAAAGCGGGCCGCTTTGGGGCTCCTGAGCCCTATGAGGCGGGTGGCGGGGCGCGAGGAGGGAAGCCCCGCCTTCCCCCCCGCGCCGCGCCCTTAGCGAGCGCGCACCCTACTGGATGGGAGCGGTGACCTGGAGCCCGCGCGCCTTCCGCGGGCCGCCGCCTCCCCGCCCCCTCCAGGCCCTGGGCCCCCTGTGGACCTGTGGCAGGGAGCGGCTCTGCATCCCGTGCTGCCCGGAAGCCACCTGTGCACCTGCCCCCCTGCTCCCCCGCGGTGCCCTCTCCCTGGCGGACACGGGTGGGCGGGCCGCGTGGGGCGAGGATTCCCCCCCTGCCCCCACTGCGCCCCGCTTCAGGAAATGTCCGTTTGTGTAGCGGTGCTAGGAGAAGGTGAGGGGCCGAGCTGCACGGGATCCCCCGGGGACACCCAGGGGGCACCCCGGGGACAGGCGCAGAGACCATCTGGAGGGGTGACCCCAATCCCGGCTCCTCACCGACCCAGCCCCAGCTTGACTTTGAGCCCCAAGCCCTGCTCCTTGCCACTTCTCTCACTTTTAAGAAAGTAAATGTCGTGTTGTTCCGGTATCGTTTTCTCCATCTTTCTGAGGGTGACCAGCAACGTCTTGGAAGCATATTCGTTACTAATAAAGCAATATTCTGCGCCCTATACAACTGATTTACTACAGTAGCCTCCTGCATTCCGGAGGCTGTGGGAGTCGCGCCCCAGGTTGCTCTCCCCGGAGACTGGGCATTGGCTCTTGACCGAAGCTCTAGTTCACGGGTTCCGTGTGTCGTGTTCATCTGTGGTTCCTGCGCGCCGTGGGTCGTCTTAGCCAATCCCCGAGCCGGGTGGCCACGCTACTATTCCAGGGGGTTCCGCCTCGCATCAGTCGGGTTCCCAGAAACCAGAGACCACGGGGCGGCCCCTGGGACGCCACACCGGATTCCACAGGAGCCCTTAGGGGAAGGGGAGGCGTGGGACAGCGGTTGTGGACTCTGTCTCCCGCCAGCCTCTCCCTGCGAAGCGCACAGTAGCGTGGCTGGGCCTGTAACACAGGCGCTGGGGGCGGGCGAGGGCGCCGTCCGGAGGAGGCCGGCGGCCGGTGGCGGGTGGGGGTGTGTGTGATGACGCCCTGAGGCGGGGTTTAGGCCGGCGTGCTGAGGCAGCCTCCTCTATTCACGTTACAATGGGGGCGCTGCCTTTGACCTCATGGCCATTTTGGAGTCAGTGTAACTTGACTGGATCTGGCTCAAAAGCTGTAGAGCCGGGCGGGGTGGGGGGTGGGGGGACGCCACCTGAGCAGTTTGGATGTTTTGGGAGCCACCACTCACAGGGGCTCCATAACTTGAAATTTTCAAACTGGATCGAAGACGGAGAGACACTCGGTGAGCCGGGAAGGGCTGATTGGAATAGGATGGGAATGGTTAAGGTTTAGTTAAGTCCTTGTTGGAAAAATTAATGACAATTTTGTTATTTGGGTTTAAGTCTGAGGTGTGGGGGTGTTGCCAATCAGGGAATGAAGGTCCTTTTTTATTTTTAAAAAAGATGTGTTTATGTATTTGAAAGGCAGAATTACAAAGAGAGATGGAGAGACAGAGAAAGAGAAAGAGATCTCTCTTCTGGTTCACTTCCAAAATGGCTGCAACACTTGGGGCTGGGCCGGTCTGACGCCAGGAGTTTCCGTCAGGTCTCCCACATGCATACAGGGGCCCTAGGACTTGGGCCATCCTCCGCTGCTTTCCCAAGAGCATTAGCAGGGAGCTGGATCATAAGTGGAGCAGTCAGGACGTGAACCAGCACCCAGCTTCTCTGGCAACACCTTAACCCTCTACACCACAACTCCAGCCCCTGGAGGTTGTTTTTGGGGAAAAAAATATTAATTTTATTTGAAAGGCAAAGTGACAGAGAGAGGGACAGAGGGAGATAGAGCGAGCAAGCGAGAGCACTTGCATCCTCTGGTTCGCTCCCAAAATGCAGGCAGGTAGCCAGAAGCTCCACACAATCTCCTCCATGGGTGACAGGAACCCAAGCTCTTGGGCCATCATTCCCTGGCTTTCCAGGTGCATTAGCAGGAAGCTGGATCTGAAGCCAAGGAGCTAGAACTCCAATGAGCTTTCTGAAATGGAATGTGGGGGCCCCAAGTGCTACCTTATCCAGCTGAGCCACAATGCACACTCCTACGAGGGTCCCTGTAAAGAACTCCAGGGTGACTCGGAGCTGCAAGAAACCAGGAGAGGACATGGGAAGATCCTAACTTCCCCTCCTGTTTTTTTTTTTTTTAAAGATGTATTTATTTATTTGAAAGGCAGAGTTACAGAGAGGCAGAGGCAGAGAGAGAGGGAGGGAAGGGAGGGGGGGAGGGAGAGAAAGAGAAGTCTTCCATCCACTGGTTCACTCCCCAAATGGCTACAATGGCTGGAGCTTGACCAATCTGAAACTAGGTGTCAGGAGATTCTTCTGGGTCTCCCACGAAGGTGCAGGGGCCCAAGCACCTGGGCCATCTTCTACCGCTTTCCCAGGCCATAGCAGAGAGCAGTAGTGGAGCAGCTGGGACTTGAACCAGTGCCCATATGGGATGCTGGCATTGAAACCAAAGCTTTACCCTATATGCCACAGCGCCAGCACCCCCTCTTACTTTTTATTTAAAAAGATTTATTTATTTGGGGCCGGCACTGTGGTGCAACAGGGTTAAAGCCTTGGCCTGAGCACCGGCATCCCATATGGGCACCAGTTCTAGTCCTGGCTGCTCCTCTGCCGATCCAGCTCTCTGCTGTGGACTGGGATAGCAGTAGAAGATGGCCCAAGTCCTTGGGCCCCTGAACCATGTGGGAGACCCAGATGAAACTCCTGGTTCCTTGCTTTGGATTGGCACAGCTCCAGCCATTGCAGCCATCTGGGGAGTGAACCAGCGGATGGAAAACCCCTCTCTCTCTCTGCATTTCCTTTTCTTCTCTGTGTAACTCTGACTTTCAAGTAAATAAATAAATCTCTCTCTCTCTCTCTTTTTTTTTTTACAGGCAAAGTGGACAGTGAGAGAGAGAGAGAGAGAGAGAGAGAAAGGTTTTCCTTTTACCGTTGGTTCACCCTCCAATGGCCGCCATGGCTGGCGCGCTGCGACCGGCACACCGCGCTGATCCGAAGCCAAGAGCCAGGTGCTTCTCCTGGTCTCCCATGTGGGTGCAGGGCCCAAGGACTTGGGCCATCCTCCACTGCACTCCCGGGCCACAACAGAGAGCTGGACTGGAAGAGGAGCGACGGGGACAGAATCTGGCGTCCTGACCAGGACTAGAACCTGGGATGCCAGTGCCGCAGGTAGAGGATTAGCCTATTGAGCCGCGGCGCCGGCAATAAATAAATCTTTAAAAAGAATATTTATGGGGTCTGGCGCCGTGTCTCACTTGGTTAATCCTCCACTTGCAGCACCAGTATCCCATATGGGTGTTGGGTTCTAGTCCCTCTTGCTCCTCTTCTAGTGCAGCCTGCTGTGACCCGAGAAGGCAATGAGGATGGCCCAAGTGCTTGGGCCCCTGCAACTTCATGGGAGACCAGGAGGAAGCACCCGGCTCCTGGCTTTGGATCGGCATAGCTCCAGCCGTAGCTGCCATTTGGGGGGGTGAACCAATGGAAGGAAGAACTTTCTCTCTGTCTCTCTCTCTCTCTCTCTCACTGTCTAACTCTTCCAAAAAATATTTATTTATTTATTTATTTGAGAGAGAGAGAGAGGTTCCATCCACTGGTTCATTTCCCATGTGGGTAAAACAGACAGGCCCAGGCTGAAACCAGGAGCCAGGAACTCCATCTAGGTCTCCTACATGGGTGGCAGGAACTCAAATACTTGAGCCAGGTGCCAGTGTTGTGGTGTAGCAGGTCAAGCTATGGCCTCCAACACCAATATCCCATATGAGTGCTCGTTCAAAGCTCAGCTGCTCCACTTCCGATCTAGTTACCTGCTGTTGTGCTTGGGAAAACAGTGGCCCAAGGACTTAGGCCTAGACCAGCCCTGACCATTGTGACCATTTGGAGAGTGAATCAGCAGACAGAAGACTGATCTCTCTCTCTGTAAATCTATTTTTGAAATAAATAAAAATAAAGCTTTTTTAAAAAAGATTTATTTATTTATTTGAAAGTCAGAGTTACAGAGAGAGAGAAAGAGAGAGAGAGAGGTCTTCCATCCAATGGTTCACTCCCCAATTGGCCACAACGGCCGGAGCTGTGCCGATCCAAAGCCAGGAGCCAGGAAATTCTTCCAGGTCTCTCAAGCGGGTGCAGGGGCCCAAGGACTTGGGCCATCTTCTACTGCTTTCCCAGGCCATGGCAGAGAGCTGGTTTGGAAGTGGAGCAGCCGGGTCTCAAACCAGCGTCCATATGGGATGCTGGCACTTCAGTCCAGGGCGTTAACCCACTGCACCACAGCGCCGGCTCCAAAATAAATCTGTGTGTGTGTGTGTGTGTGTGTGTGAGTATTTAAGCCATCATAGGCTGCTTCTTAGGAGCATCAACAGGGCAATGGATCAAGAAGCCAGGTAGCCTGAACACTAACCATCACTCCTATATGGGAAGTGGGCATCCCAAGTGACACCTTCACCTGCTGTGCCACAACTATGCTTTCAACCATTTCTTGATTTGTTATTGGCTCTGGAAAACTACAGGGCTTTTATTCCAGAAGAAGATAGAGAAACTGCCTATAGTGCCTCACCTTTTTGGAGAACACTTGGAAAGGTTTGCTTGGATAACAGCTGCCATCTGCAGACTGGCCTGAATTTTCTCCCTATGAATACCAGGAACTGAAGAAGGCAGCGGGACCCTAGTGTGGAGGTTAGTCTCGAGGAGATCAGAATGTAAAATAATCTTAGTTCAGCAGGAGGATAGGGTTCCACAAAAAAATATATCGCAGACACAGGAGCAGGGTCACTGAATCGGGCTCCATGAGAAATTGAATACAATATGGCACCCACTTCCCTCCCACTCGCTTGGGGTTCTGTTGTGAAATCCAGATTCTCCATCTGTATAACCCTGTTCTTAGCAGTACTGCTCACAGTAGCCAAAAGGGTGGAAGCCACCCAGGTTTCCATTCAGGGATGAATAAGCAGAATGTATATAAATATACTAAATATTGTTTAGCCTTAAGAAGAAGCTGTGGGGTGGGCATTGTTGCTCAGCTGATTAAGCATCGGGGAGGGGGTGGGTGCCCACACCCATGTAAGGGTGCCAGTTCAACACTCAGCCACCTGCCTCTGATCCGACTTTTTGCTAATTCACCTGGGAAAGCAGCACATCGTCACCCAGGTACTTGGGCTCCTGCTACCCATGTGGGAAACCCAGATGGGGTTCCCAGCTTCTGGCTACAGTTTGGCCAGTCCTTGGCTGTTGTGTGCATTTCGGGAGTGAATCAGAGGATGGAAGATCTCTCTTTCTCTCTACCTTTCAAATAAACAGATAAATCTTTTTTTAATTTATTTACTTGAAAGTCAGAGTTACACAGAGAGAGAAGGAGAGGCAGAGAGAAAGAGAGATCTTCCATCCGTTGGTTCACTCCCCAGATGGCCACAACGGCCAGAGCTGCGCAAATCTGAAGCCAGGAGCTTCTTCCGGGTCTCCCACATGGGTACAGAGGACCAAGGACTTGGGCCATCTTCTACTGCCTTCCCAGGCCATAGCAGAGAGCTGTATCGGAAGTGGAGCAGCCGGGTTTCGAACCGGCACCCATATGGGATGCTGGCACTGCAGGCAACGGCTTTACCCACTATGCCACAGTGCCAGCCCCAGATAAATCTTTTAAAAAGGATATTATGACACATTCTAAAACCTGGATGAAACTTGAGAATGTTATACTGAGTGAAATTAAGCTAGGTCACAAGAGAACAAATATGTATAATTCCATTTATAAGAGGTACTAAGAGCAGTCACATTCATAGAGACAGAGGAATGGTGGTTTCCAGGGACAGGTCGGGAGCTGGTGTTTAAAGGATATAAAGTTTCAGTTTTGCAAGATGAAGAAAGTTCTGGAGATAAATTGGACACCACTGTGATTGAGCTTTGTACTTAAAATGGCTAAGATGATAGTGGGCGCTCGGCTCAGCATTGAGACGCTCGGGCTGCCCGCACCCCGTATCAGAGTGCCTGCGTTTCACGCCCGGCTCCGCTCCCGGCTCAGCTTCCTCCTAACGTGCATCCTGGGAGTAGCAGGTGATGGTTCAAGCACTCGCCTCCTTGCCACCCACGTGGGAGACCTGGCTGAAGCTCTGGGCTCCTGATTCGGGCCTGGCCCAATCAGGGCTCTCCTGGGCATTTCAGAGAGATGGAAAATCTCTCTCTGCCTGTCTCTCAGCCTTTCAAACAAATAAATAACTAAAATTCATTTTAAAAATGTAGGGAGTACTCTGCTAAAACAGTATCTCGTTTTTACTCCCACAGGGCTCGGAAAACCATGACTACTGCCAAGGGAATGGCCATAGGCATCGACCTGGGCACGACGTACTCGTGCGTGGGCGTGTTCCAGCACGGCAAGGTGGAGATCATCGCCAACGACCAGGGCAACCGCACGACGCCCAGCTACGTGGCCTTCACCGACACGGAGCGGCTGATCGGCGACGCGGCCAAGAACCAGGTGGCCATGAATCCCCAGAACACGGTGTTCGACGCCAAACGCCTAATTGGCAGGAAATTTAATGATCCTGTTGTGCAATCAGATATGAAGCTTTGGCCTTTTCAAGTGATCAATGAAGGGGGCAAACCCAAGGTGCTGGTTTCCTATAAAGGGGAACAGAAAGCGTTCTACCCGGAGGAAATCTCCTCGATGGTGCTGACTAAGATGAAGGAGACTGCCGAGGCTTTTCTGGGCCACCCTGTCACCAATGCTGTGATCACGGTGCCGGCCTATTTCAACGACTCTCAACGGCAAGCCACCAAGGACGCAGGTGTGATTGCGGGGCTCAACGTGCTAAGAATCATCAATGAACCCACAGCTGCTGCCATTGCCTATGGTTTAGACAAAGCGGGTCAGGGCGAGCGCCACGTGCTCATCTTCGACCTGGGCGGGGGCACGTTCGACGTGTCGGTGCTGACGATCGACGACGGCATCTTCGAGGTGAAGGCCACGGCGGGCGACACGCACCTGGGCGGCGAGGACTTCGACAACCGGCTGGTGGGCCACTTCGTGGAGGAGTTCAAAAGGAAGCACAAGAAAGACATCAGCCAGAACAAGCGCGCGGTGCGGCGGCTGCGCACGGCGTGCGAGCGCGCCAAGAGGACCCTGTCGTCCAGCACGCAGGCCAACCTGGAGATCGATTCACTTTATGAGGGCATCGACTTCTACACGTCCATCACCAGGGCGCGGTTCGAGGAGTTGTGTGCAGACTTGTTTAGGGG
Organism: Oryctolagus cuniculus; assembly: GCF_051225735.1. NCBI lineage: Eukaryota > Metazoa > Chordata > Mammalia > Lagomorpha > Leporidae > Oryctolagus > Oryctolagus cuniculus. Next base: position 139,037,131 of record NC_142871.1, read on the forward strand.
TACCCTGGAGCCCGTGGAGAAAGCTCTTCGAGATGCCAAGATGGATAAGGCCAAAATCCATGACATTGTTTTAGTTGGGGGCTCCACGCGCATCCCTAAGGTGCAGAGACTGCTTCAGGACTACTTTAATGGCCGCGACCTCAACAAGAGCATCAACCCGGACGAGGCGGTGGCCTACGGGGCGGCGGTGCAGGCGGCCATCCTGATGGGTGACAAGTCTGAAAAGGTACAGGACCTGCTTTTATTGGACGTGGCGCCACTGTCGCTGGGACTGGAGACGGCGGGCGGCGTGATGACCGTCCTGATCAAGCGCAACTCCACCATCCCCACCAAGCAGACGCAGGTGTTCACCACGTACTCGGACAACCAGCCCGGCGTGCTGATCCAGGTGTACGAGGGCGAGCGGGCCATGACGCGCGACAACAACCTGCTGGGACGCTTCGAGCTGACCGGCATCCCTCCAGCCCCCAGAGGAGTTCCTCAAATCGAGGTGACCTTTGACATTGATGCCAACGGTATTCTCAATGTCACGGCCATGGACAAGAGCACGGGCAAGGCCAACAAGATCACCATCACCAACGACAAGGGCCGCCTGAGCAAGGAGCAGATCGAGCGCATGGTGCAGGAGGCTGAGAAGTACAAGGCCGAGGACGAGAGGCAGAGGGAGAAGATCGCTGCCAAGAACGCGCTGGAGTCCTACGCCTTCAACATGAAGAGCGCCGTGAGTGATGAAAGCTTGAAGGGCAAGATTAGTGAGGCTGATAAAAAGAAAATATTGGATAAATGCAATCAGGTCCTTGCATGGCTGGAGGCCAATCAACTGGCTGAGAAAGAAGAGTTTGATCATAAGAGAAAGGAATTGGAGCAGGTGTGTAACCCCATCATCACAAAACTCTACCAAGGAGGCTGCACTGGGCCTTCCTGTACACCGGGGTATGCTGGAAGGCCTGCTACAGGCCCCACCATTGAAGAAGTGGATTAATCTTTTCTGAAACTGGATGGTTCTAGGGTGCCTCTTGGTGAATTTTCTTCCCCTCATCTTCAAACATTGTTGTGATTTTTTTAAATTGGACCTGAAATCAAGTTACCACCTCTTTGGGACTCTGACGGAGGAGTCTCATATACCATCCTTTCACACTCCAATCTTCTGTTTTCTGACTCTGGAATGGACTCTTAGGAAAACCAGGCCCCTCTTTGAACCATTTAATGAATTTTAGATGTCTGTTATTTATTTCTGGCCACCCTGACTTTCTTTTTCCTGTGTGGATGGTTATTTGTCATGCAGTAAATTAAGCTATGAGTGTACCTTGGAAAGTAAGGAGAAAGAGTTCATGGTGGGAGTATGTGTTCTCTGATTGTGAGTGATTAAACTGGTACGGGCAAATAATTTGCATTTCCATGAGCTTATTAGTTAAAACATGTAATTTAAAAAAAGATATATGTATTTATTTGAAAGGCAAAGTTACAGAGAGGCAGAGGCAGAGAAAAAGAGAGGTCTTTCATCCACTGGTTCATTCCTCAAGTGACTGCAATGGTCAGAACTGGGCTGATCTGAAGCCAGGAGCCAGGAGCTTCTTCCAGGTCTCCCACATCAGTGCAGGGGCCCAAGGACATGGGCCATCTTCTATTTTCCTGGGCCATAGCAGAGATCTGGATTGGAAGTGGAGCAGCCAAGACTCGAACCAGCACCCGTATGGGATGCCAACACTGCAGGTGGCAGCTTTACCCACTACACCATAGCATTGGCTTCAATATGTAATTTTTTTTAAAAATATTTATTTATTCATTTGAAAGGCAGAGTGACAGGAAGATGGATCTTTTATCTGCTAATTCCCTCCTCCAAATGCCCACAACAGCATGGCTGGGCCAGCTGTTAGCTGGGATCCTGGAACTCCATCCAGGTCTCCCTCATGGGTAATGGGGACCCAAGAATTTCAGCCATAGCAAGGTGTGCACCAGCAGGAAGCTGGATTGGAAGCAAAGCAGCTGGGACTCAAACCAGGAAACTCTGATATGAGATGTCTGCACCCCAAGTGGTAGATCAACTTCAATGATGCCCTATAATAATTTTTGACCCTCAGGCATCTTTAACCCAGATGAAGTGGTTGCAAACTATACTTGCTGCTTAGAACCAGTTTTGGGCAGGTTTAGGTGTTTAAAATTCAGGGGCAAAACCTAGCCTGCTTAATATTCTGATGCTACTTATAGGTGTTACCTATATATAGGTGGGGGTCCAGGAGCTCTGTGCATTCTGAGTCCATTTTTGCATCCAGAAAATATTTCAACAAACCCCTGACAAATGGGTACTTTTAATATGTGAGATGAAACATGAAGGATTTATAGTCTTAACTCTGTGAAAAAAAAATTTCCACGTATTATGTCATAATACTGCATGTTTATAAATACCTGGGGACCATGAGTATGGGAGACATGTTAAATGTGCCTTTGTGTCTCTGTGTTTGAATGGTAACATTTAGAATTGAAATATTAAAATGGGATTTTTCAAAAATATTTATTTATTTATTTTATTTGAATGGTAGAGTGAGAGAAAGAGAGCTTCCATCTGCCGATTTACTCCCCAGATGGTAACAACAGAAACCAGGGCTCTGGAACCCCACTGGGGTCAGAGCCCCAAGCACTTGGGCCATGATCTGATGCCTTCCCAGGCACGTTAGTGGGGAGCTGGATTGGAGGTGGAGCAGCCAGGACTCCAGGAAGCCTGCTGATACACAAGCAGCGACCGGCCGCACCACGACGCCGTGGGAATGGGTCATCTCCATCCCGAGCCACAGTCTGTTTAGCTGTATTCAGTTTTTACTGGATAGGCCCAATCAACAGTATGTAAGACATGTGGAGACTGAGGTTCGGTCTTCGAGGAAAAAGTCTATTGGGAACCTTTTATGACATCAAGATCCATGTTCAGGCTACCCCTGACCTCAGGAACTCACTATTTAACTTATCAAAGTGCAACATAGAAAAATGCACAAATTATAATGAATTTTCACAAACTCCCCAACAGTCCTCAATAAGAAGTATGTGTAGGATATGAACAAATTACGTTCCGGATAGCCGTCGGAGTTAAAAACACAAAAACCGTTGCCACGCCATGGGCCCAGCATCTCCGACCCCGCTGGCCGCCACTCCGGCCCACGCCTGCGCAGTAGGAGCCGTCCGCCCCCGGAGGAAGTGGGACGGCAGAAGCCCCGCCCCTTTCCCGGCGGCCTCCCGCGCTCCCGCTCACCGGCTCTCCCGGAGCCACGAGCCCTTTGCGCGCTCCCCTTGCGTCCCCGGAGCTCTCCGCGCGCCTGCGCGACCGCGCCCCGCCCCACGCGCGGGCTCGTGTTCCGGTTCCCGCCCGGCCTCCGGCCCGCGGCACCCGGCCCGCTCCTGCCTAGGTTGGTCGGCGGCCCTCGGCGCCAGCACCATGGTGGGTACCGTGACGTCACAAGTGGGCGCCCTCGGGGGACCCGGGCCTTGTGGGCCTTTTAGGACGTAGAGGGAGGTCCGAGCTCGGCGCCGCTGGGCTGGAGTTTGGTCCGAGGCTTTTCCCTCCATCCTTAGTTCCTGCGCCTCGCGTTCGGAGAGCGAGTGGGTTTCTCCGCCGCAGGAGGAGAACCCTCAGCAACTCCCAGAGACGGTCGGCGGGGACTGCGGGACAGGGAAAAACTGGATCCCTGGGAGCATTTCCCTGCCGCAGACCGGGCTTCGGGGGCCGCGGGTGGGATAATCTGCCTTCTGCGGGAGGCGAGGACCGCGACCCGGGGAGAGGTGGCCGGGCGTGGTAACGGGTGCAGGGCAGGTCTCTGGGACTTTACGCGAGGGGCCCAGTGGAGCGTGCGGAGTCGAGTCGTCTGTGCTCCAGCCCTTGGCCTCTGTAAAGTGAGTATGTGTTGTGAAGTTTTGGGAACTTAGGGACGGGGCATCCCAATGCCAGAATTTGCTCATACTGGCCTGGGATACCGCTCCCCACCGGAGTCCCTTCCCACGTGATGGTTTTCCCCCTCTTGCCCAATAGCTCTTCTACTCCTTCTTCAAGTCCCTTGTGGGCAAGGATGTGGTCGTGGAACTCAAGAATGATTTGAGGTAGGTGTCTGGGGTGGGTGTGCCCGCGCCCTGGGGCCTCTTCAGTTTGAACTAGTGTTTGGAGGCTGGACATGGTGAGAGAGAGACAGAATACAGATTAGCTGGGAAGGTGAGCTGTGTGTGTCACACACCTGTGTCATGTGAATGAAATGTGTTGAGATGGAAGCTATTCTGAATAGCGTAGGTGGCATGATCTACCTTTTGTTAGTGTCAAGATTGAAGAACAGATGAATACAGTCCCTTTTGTCTCACCTTGTTTTACATCTCTGGCCCCCTTATAGCAGGGGCTGCTGATCATCTTTCAGGTCCTAGATTAAATGCTGTATCCTTGAAGAGACACTTCCTGGTACCGACCGAGAAACCCCTCCATCCTAGTCTCTATTTTGTTCCTAGTGGGTGCTTCTCGAATTGTGGTTTAATAGAAATGTGTTTTCTGCCTGTAGCTTATTTTTCTTTTTTATTATTATTTTTTATTTTTTTGACAGGCAGAGTGGACAGTGAGAGAGAGAGACAGAGAGAAAGGTCTTCCTTTTCTGTTGGTTCACCCTCCAATGGCCGCCGTGGCTGGCGCACCGCGCTGATCGAAGGCAGGAGCCAGGTGCTTCTCCTGGTCTCCCATGCGGGTGCAGGGCCCAAGGACTTGGGCCATCCTCCACTGCCTTCCTGGGCCACAGCAGAGAGCTGGACTGGAAGAGGAGCAGCTGGGACAGAATCTGGCGCCCTGACCAGGACTAGAACCCTGGGTACCAGCGCTGCAGGTGGAGGATGAGCCTGTTGAGCCGCGGCACCAGCCTATGGCTTATTTTTCAAACAGGGCCACAACTATGCTTAATGTTGCCACTGTGTACCTAATGCCCAGTATAGACCAGGTATATAGTAAGTGCTTAATGAAAGAAAAAAACTTCCTATCCACTAAGCACTGTTCTGAATACTTTGTTAATTCATATAATTCTTTTTTTTTTATTTGAGACACTTGTCTTTTTTAACACAAGCACTGAATGAAATAATCTTCATTCTTTTTTTTTTTGACAGGCAGAGTGGACAGTGAGAGAGAGAGACAGAGAGAAAGGTCTTCCTTTGCCGTTGGTTCACCCTCCAATGGCCGCCGCGGCAGGCGCGCTGCGGCCGGCGCACCGCGCTCATCCGATGGCAGGAGCCAGGAGCCAGGTGCTTTTCCTGGTCTCCCATGGGGTGCAGGACCCAAGCACCTGGGCTATCCTCCACTGCACTCCCTGGCCACAGCAGAGAGCTGGCCTGGAAGAGGGGCAACCGGGACAGAATCTGGCGCCCCAACCAGGACTAGAACCTGGTGTGCCGGCGCCGCTAGGCGGAGGATTAGCCTAGTGAGCCGCGGCGCCGGCTAATTCATATAATTCTTATAACACTGTTGTGTGATATACCCTATTTTTAAATACATATTTTTGAGGATTTGTTTATTTGAGAGGCAGAATTACCGGGGTGGGGGTTGTGGGAGAGAGAGAGAGAGAGAGAGAGAGATATCTTCCTCCATCTGCTGATTCACTCCCCAAATGGCCACAATGGCCGGAGCTGGGTGGATCTGAAACCAGCAGCCAGGAGCTGCTTCTGGGTCTCACATTGGTGCAGGGACCCAAGCACTTGGACCATCCTCCACCGTTTTCCCAGGCCATTAGCAGGGAGCTGGATTGGAAGTGAAGCAGCTAGGACTCAAACTGGTGTCCATATGGGATGCTGGCACCACAGGCGGAGGCTTAACCTAGTATCCCATAATGCCAGCCCCCTATCCTGTTTTTAAAGTTGTTATTATTTACTGATTTTTGTTTATTTGAAAGGCAGAGAGACAGATCTCCCATCTGCTGGTTCACCCCTTAAATACTTGGAACAGCCAGGGCTTAGTGGGCCAGGTCAAACCAGGAACTTGAAACTCAAGCCAGGTCTCCCACAAGGGCGGCAGGAGCCCAGCTTGAGCCACCACCTGCTGCCTCCCAGGGTGTGCATTCACAGGAAGCTGGATCAGAAGCAGAGGCGTGAACAGGCGCTCTGATAGGCAGTTGTCCCAAGTGGCATCAGAGCCTCGGTGTCAGATGCCGCCTGCCCCCAGCACACACATATCCTGTTGTTGCTATTTTACACATCAAGAAACAAAGCTTACATAGGCTAAGAAACTTGCTCTCATCTACAAAACTAGTAAATGACAGCCAGAACTGAAGTCTATTCCTGTCTGGCTTTTTTTTTTAAGGATTTATTTATTTATATTTAAGAGGCAGAGATACAGAGACAAGTGGAGAGATGGAGAGAGAGAGATCTTCCATCCACTGATTCACTCCCCAAATGGCTGCAATGGCCAGGGCTGGGCCAGGCCTAAGCCAGGAGCTGGGAGCTTCTTGGTCTCCCACCTGGGCACTGAGGCCCAAGCACTTGGACCATCTTCTGCTTTTCCAGGTGCATTAGCAGGGAGCTGGATTGGATTGGAGCAGCCAGGACTTGAACTGGTACCCATAAGGGATGCTGGCACTGCAGGTGGAGGTCTAGCCTTTTTTTTTTTTTTTTTTTTTTTTTTTTTGAGAGACAGATCTTCCATCTCCTGGTCACGTTTTTCAGATGCCCATAGCCTCTATGCCTGTTCCAGGCTTCAAAGCTGGGAACTGGGAACTCAATCCAGGCTTCCTGTGTGGGTGGCAGGGACCCAGTTACTGAGCCACCACCTGCTGCTTCCCAGAGTGCATTAGCAGGAAGCTGGAGTCAGGAATGGAGCCGGGACTCAAGCCTGGGCACTCGGGTGTGAGATGTGGGCGTCTTAACCACAGGCCAAGTACCTGCCCACGAGTGGCATCTGTGTGGGATGACGACCCTGCTGTTGGTCACTTGGGCTATTTCCAGTCATTTGTTTTTTCAAAAATGTCTTGAACATCCTCTATACATTTTTATCCTGATTTTTTTAATCCTTAAAATGGAATGTACGTTTAAAATGCTAACACTTATTACACTATTATCTTTTGGAAAGATTGGGTCAATAAATGATTTCCTCAACAGTGTCTTCCATATTCCACATTCCTATGTAAGTTTCTCGGGGAAGCACAGACATGGCAGAGAATGGTGGGGACAGGGCCTTGCCTTTGAGGACAGAGCTCCCATTTATGGCGCTGGCAGTGACATGGATGGCATATGGGTTGGGACCACATGGTGAGTCGAGTATGGAAACCAAAACCAGCCTTAGGCAGTTCTGTAAGATGACCCATGTTTGATTTTTCTTCTTTCCTTCCTGGGCCTTCCAAATGACAAGCCTAACTTGTGTTATAATCTGAGGCCCCAAAGCAAGGGACCTGTCCATTAGGTTGAGAGAAAAGCTTTGCTTTCATGCTTGTTCTCAGACCTGATGTGGCACTGCTGAATGCAATTCCTGGGAGCTGTTTCACTCCCAGATGGTGGGGTGCTGGCACGTTTTTCAGCAGCCCAGGATGTGGTGAGACAGCAGGTCTCATACTGGACCTCAGAGACAGTTTTACAACAGAAATGCTGATGTTATTTCTGGCAGGATATGGACATCTTGAAGACTGCCATTTCTTAAGATCATTTTTTAAAAAAACAAATTTTAAAAAAATAGAGAAGGCAATAAAAGAGCAATTGTTCTTTTTCTTGAATTTTTATGTATTACAAAGAGAGCTTCCATCTGCTGGTTCACTTCCCAATGGTCAGTGACAGCCTGGGAACTCAATCCAGGTCCCCCACGTGGATGATAGGACCCCATTTACTTGAGACATCACCACTGTCTTCCAGGGTCCACATTAGCACGAAGCTAGAGTTGGGAGCCAGAGGCGGGTATTAAGCCCAGGGACCTCACTATGGGACGTGGGCATCTTAGCTGATGACAGCTAGGCTAGCTGCCTGCCCCAAACAGCAGTTATTCTCAGAGGGAAGAAAACCTATCGGCAGCCTTTAGTGTAGCGCGCGCACACACACACACACACACACAGACCATTATCCTGTGTCCTCCCTTGTGTAATCCACACATCAGTGTTCCAATGAACTTGGGATTTAGCAGAGACATGGGTGAGGATTAAAATCCAGGTGGCCAGATGGGAGGCTGGCCTGGGTTGAAGCATGAAGTAGGAGGACCTTGGTTTGTAGACGGCAGTTCTAAACTTTGCCTAGGTCCGTAACTTCTCTGAGCCTCTAGGTGGTAGTATCTCCTTTGTGAGAGGCCTGTAAAGATGACAGGTGTGGAATGGGGATCTAGCTCACAAGTAGTAGCCATGAAGAATGGGTAGGTTTAGGGAGAGACGATGTGGGATCAAAAATAACCAAGCACTCTGGTGATTCTGTCTTTTCTACTCTAGGGCTTAGGAATGCCCGCTTTTCTGGCTTCCTCAAGTCCTTGACCACCCTGAACCATGTTCTCATCCCAGCTGTGAAGTCACCTCTGTATTGATTTGGGTACAAACTAACGTGGTTCTCCCCTCCCTCTGCCCTTGACAGCATCTGTGGAACCCTCCATTCTGTGGATCAGGTGAGGTACAGCAAGGGCTCCCAGTCGGTCCTGGGGAGAGGGGAGGGGGAGCTGAAGGGCTGGACAGTGCCATCTCGTCTCCAGGGTTAATGATGGTGGTTCATCTTCCTCTCCTAGTATCTCAACATCAAACTAACTGACATCAGTGTCACAGACCCTGAGAAATACCCTCACATGGTGAGTTGGGTTGGTGGAGAGGAAGCACCTCCAAAGCAGGAGGCCCTGGGTGGATAGAGGACGTTGTAAAGGTGTTCTCACATGTGTCTGTCTTTGTCTAGCTGTCAGTGAAGAACTGCTTCATCCGGGGCTCAGTGGTGCGCTATGTGCAGTTACCAGCAGACGAGGTTGACACACAGTTGCTACAGGATGCAGCCAGGAAGGAAGCCCTGCAGCAGAAGCAGTGATGGGGATCCCCTTCCCGCCCTCCACTGGGGATCCACAGCCTGTGGCCCAGCCCGGACCCTTCCCCACCGTACTTGAAGTGTTTTTTCTTATAATGATGGCTTTTTTTTTTTTTTAAAGGGGATGAGTAGACGAGAGGAATAGTGGGGAGCAGCTCTTCTGTGTTGAGAAGGGAACACAGAAGGCTGGGAAACTAAAACCTTCCCAGTCCCCAGCACCTGCCTTTCTCGCTCCTTCCCTGGAGATGGCGGGAGAGTCTCCCAGGTCTTCCCAGGAGAGCCCGGGATTCATTATGGGGATGGAAGGAGTCTGTCCCGCATCGGGAATAAAAGATATGCAAAGCTGAGTCTGGTTCCGTGTGTGTTTTCAGCAGAATACTGAGGTGATGGGAAGGATGATGAATTCATCCAAGCCCACTCCCAGTCAAGCCAGTCGACCTCCCAGCATTTCCTGTGCCTGTGTTCCTTGGATAAAACATTTAATACCTCAGCCGGGCCAGCCCCAGCTTCATGTTTACCCTCTGGCCCTTTGCGTATGTTGCACTGACTACTAGATTGCGTGCTGCCCTTCTTTTTTTTCTTTTTATTTATTTGAAAGGCAGAGTGACACAGACAGGATCTCCTGTCCACTGGTTCCATCTCAAATGAACAAAAGCCAGGGCTGAGCCATGGCAAAACCAGAACTCAGAACTCCATCTCAGGGCCAGCGCTGGGGCCTAGTGGGTAAAAGTCTGCCCATCTCATATGGGCGCCGGTTCAAGTCCCAGCTCCCTGCTATGGCCTGGAAAAGTAGGGGAGGATGGCCAAGGCCCAAGGGCCCCTGCATCCACGTGGGAGACCTGGAAGAAGCTCCTGGGTCTTGGCTTTGGACCTGCTCAACCCTGGCCATTGCGGCTATTTAGGGAGTAAACCAGCAGATGGAAGATCTTTCTCCCTCTAACTCTGTTCTTCGAATAAATGAATCTTAAAAAAAATCTGGGTCTGGCCAGCGCCGCGGCTCACTAGGTTAATCCTCCGCCTTGCGGCGCCGGCACACCGGGTTCTAGTCCTGGTCGGGGCGCTGGATTCTGTCCCGGTTGCCCCTCTTCCAGGCCAGCTCTCTGCTGTGGCCCGGGAGTGAGTGCTTGGGCCCTGCACCCCATGGGAGAACAGGAGAAGTACCTGCCTCCTGCCATTGGATCAGCGCGGTGCGCCGGCCGCGGCGGCCACTGGAGGGTGAGCCAACGGCAAAGGAAGACCTTTCTCTCTGTCTCTCTCACTGTCCACTCTGCCTGTAAAAAAAAAAAATCTGGGTCCACGTGGGTCGCAGTGACTACTTGCTACCTGCCACCGTGCACACTGGCAGGAAGCTAGAATCTGAACCAGAACCTGGACTTGAACTCAGACACTCCAATACGGGATGCAGGATGTGCCCATGTGGTGTCTTAGCCTCCAGGCCAAGCGTCCACCCCAGCCCTTCCATTAATTCACCCTTCCACTAATTTGGTAACGTGAGATTCCAAAATGCATTTCACGTCGCCGTATTTCTGCTTTAATCCAGCCAATGCAGTACACACTTTCTCCGGGTATCTCGAAGATACCAACAAGTGACTTAGCTTGTGCCGTGGAGTGGTGACTGGGAATTAAGAAACAGCCACTGTGCAACAGCGTCCAGTAGACGATTTCCAATATGCAATGCAGACACGAACTCTTCCCCGCTAAGAAACAGCGCAAGCCCTGCAGCGTGACCCTGGTCGGTGTGCAAATGAGGCTCCTTTCGTACTTACGGCCGGCTCAGGCCGCTCCCTGCGCGGCCGGTTCGCCGCTGCCCGCTGGGCGCCGCCCTCGCGGCCCGGCCCGAGGACCCGCGCGGGGTGCCCGCGGCGGCGCCTGACGGGAGCGCAGTTCCTGGGGGGCGTCTTCGCGCTCTGCGCCCCGCGCCCCGCGCTCCGTGCAGTTCCTTGGGAGCGCGGCGCGCGGCGCGTCCTCCGGGGCAGGGTCGGGCAGCGCGGGGCGGCGCGCGCACACGCAGGCGGGGCGCGGCCGCCCCCGCCAGGACCGGCGGGCCCGGAAATGCTAGCTGTCACAAAGGGGGGAACACGTGGGCGCCGACTGCCGGGCCGGCGGTCGCAGGGAGCCGGGGTCGCCTAGAGAGCCGCCCACCGTCTCCGAGGCCCGCCCAACTTCTCCGCCCCGGCCTCCCAGTTGGGGAGGGGGATTCCCGGCCCTGCCCGACCACCTCCCTCCAGTACGTACACGCGGCGCGAACCCGCGTCCACCGGACGCCGAACCGCTATTGCGAACTCCCGCAGACCCCTGCGATCCTGGGGAGACCTCCGCCCCCTCTTCCCCCAGGCGGGCTCTCCTTGTCACTGTGAGAGCTAGCCCCTGGGCTCCTGAGGCCTGAGCATCTCGGGCGCCTGCGGCAAAGGAGCCCCCCCACCCCGAGGGCCCCCTCTCTCTTCAATATAGGGTCCCTGCGTCCCTCAGTCTACCCCCGTCTCTCTTTCTCCCAGGTTTCGCCATCTCGTCCGGGACCCGCATAACCATGTCCATCCTTTACGTCTCCCCTCACCCCGATGCCTTCCCCAGCCTCCGGGCCCTCATAGCCGCTCGCTATGGGGAGGCTGGAGAGGGGCCAGGATGGGGAGGAGCCCACCCCCGAATCTGTCTCCAGCCGCCCCCAACCAGTAGGACGCCCTTTCCCCCACCCCGCCTGCCGGCCCTGGAGCAGGGGCCCGGTGGGCTGTGGGTGTGGGGGGCCACGGCTGTGTCTCAGCTGCTGTGGCCAGCGGGCCTCGGGGGCTCTGGGGGCAGCCAGGCGGCTGTCCTCGTCCAACAGTGGGTCAGCTACGCCGACACGGAGCTAATACCGGCTGCCTGTGGGGCTACGCTGCCAGCCCTGGGACTGCGAAGCCCAGCTCAGGACCCCCAGGTGAGTGGGGAGGAGAGAGGAGGGTGAGGGGGAAATTGGAGATGATCGTAATAGAGCCATCAGATACGGAAAAACGTTGATCAAGTCCCAGATTGTCACCGAGTGTGGTAGCCTTGGGCTGGCTTCTTAAACTCTGAGCCGGGTGCCTGATGTAATACCAGCCTCGCTGAGTTAATGCGATTAAAGGATGTGTCAGAGCACACAGTCCCATGCCAGGCAGCTTCGAAGTTTCCAGGTAGAAGTTTGTGAGTTGGATGAGAATAGATAGGGGTGACTGGGACTTGAGAGAAGCCTGGGTGAGGGAGAGGTGGCGGCTGCTGGAAGGAGATAAAGGAGAAATTAAATGAGGAGGAAGGGAGAGGAGAAACCCTACCAGTTATGTCTGTAAGTCCTTCCAGAGCAGGGCTGTGCCTACCCGCAGCTCCGCCTCCTGCTACGGTATCTAGCACGTGGCAGGCCCGTGGTGTTTCTCGAATGAATGAATTTGTGACACAGACCCTGGCGTCATCACCCTGTCTAAAATAGTCTCTCTTTCCTAGAATTTCTTGTTCCCATCAGCCTGCTGTGTGTTTCTTCGTAAGAGTTAAGAAAGGGCTGTGTACTAAGTAGTTGCTCATGTGTGGTCCTCCCTGTAAGCTGGCAGGCAGGGCTCGGCCTGTCCACGTGGGCGCCTCATTCCCCAGACAGGCGCTTTAAAAGAATTAAGCCCTGGACCTGGTGATTACTTTGCTGCCTCGGAGGATCTTTAATTCCTGTGCTTACTGTATGGCCCTGGCACATAGTACGTGTTCAATAGAGATTTGCTGGATGCGTCAGAAGTATTGATATGAGTGTGTGAGCGAAGGAGAGACTGACCTCAGAGGTGGTGATCTGCAGGAGTGGGTGTGGAGGGAGGCCTACCAGATCGGGTTAGGGGGTGGACCAGGCCTGTCTCATCCCCTTCCCCTTCCCGCAGGCTGCCCTGGGAGCCCTGGGCAGGGCCTTGAGCCCCTTGGAGGAGTGGCTCCGTCTGCACACCTACCTGGCTGGGGAGGCCCCCACGCTGGCTGACCTGGCAGCTGTCACAGCCCTGCTGCTGCCGTTCCGATATGTGAGTCACTGGGGCCTGGGGAGGAACCGAGAGCCCCTCTCTGACCTTGCTATAGGGTGGCTGAGATGGTCATTCCCCGTCTTAGGTCCTGGACCCCTCGGCCCGCCAGGTCTGGGGTAACGTGACCCGCTGGTTCCTCACGTGCGTCCAGCAGCCGGAATTCCGCGCCGTGTTGGGAGAAGTGGTTCTGTACTCGGGGGCCAGGCCCTTCTCTCAGCAGCCAGGTGAGGGAGGGCGGATGGCGGCTCCTCTCCGGCCGGCCGGGGCCTGCAACAGCCTGCGTGAGAGGCGGTAGCACTGTTACAGAGGGTCCCAGGGGCTGAGTGTGACCTCCTGCACCTCTCTCCAGGCCCTGAGGTGGCTGCACCCCCAAAGACAGCTGCTCAGCTCAAGAAAGAGGCAAAGAAGCGGGAGAAGCTAGAAAAATTCCAACAGAAGCAGAAAATGCAGCAGCAGCAGCCCCCCCCAGGGGAGGTGAGAGGCTCAGGGTGCAGCTGGAGGAGGTGGTACCCGGGAGGGGTGGGGAGGGGTGGCTGATAGCCTGGGCCTTGTCGTATTCCCCCCCCCCCCCCGCAGAAGAAACCAAAACCAGAGAAGAAAGAGAAACGGGATCCTGGGGTCATCACCTATGACCTCCTAACCCCACCCGGAGAGAAGAAAGGTAACCCCACCCTCCAGCTGCTCCGTCCAAGCGTTTGCCCCTTCTTGCTCCGGCCTTGCGGCCTTGCGTGCATCACGCTGCTCAGTGAGGGTGTCCGTCTCGCGATGGGCGTGCTAGAAGCCTGTCCCCCTGCGGGCCCGCCCCTTGCCCCTGCTCTCAGCCGCACACTGAGCCCTCCCCTCCGCCCCGCAGACGTCAGTGGCACCATGCCTGACTCATACAGCCCGCAGTACGTGGAGGCCGCCTGGTACCCTTGGTGGGAGCAACAGGGCTTCTTTAAGCCGGAGTATGGGGTGAGTGGGCACGGGGCCGGGAGGGAGGGGAGGGGCTGGAGGATGCTCTGCCTGGGGGCGGGGACTGAGGCCTCAGCGCTGTCCTCCACTCTCAGCGTCCCAGCGTGTCCACGCCCAACCCCCGAGGGGTCTTCATGATGTGCATCCCACCCCCCAACGTGACGGGCTCCCTGCACCTGGGCCACGCGCTCACCAACGCCATCCAGGACTCCCTGACTCGATGGTGAGCTGTGCGTGCTGGCCCTCGGGGCTCCCTTCTATTCCCTGGCTGGACTCTGTGAGCCTCAGCTCTGCCCCCTTGTGGTGCTTTGCTTCTCTTGCTCATTCCCCTCCTCTCAGTCCAGTAATCAAGGAAACCCATCCAACACCCCCTTACAGATTCTCTCCTCCCTCTCCTTCTGCTAAAAAAAATTAACAGATATTTATGTTATTTGAAAGGCAGAGAACCAGAGACAGAGACAGACAGAGGTCTTCTATGCACTGGTTCACTTACCAAATGCCCTCCACAGCTGGGGCCCGGTCAGGCCAAAACCAGGAGCTGGGAACTCTGTCAGGATCTCCCGCATGGGTGGCAGGGACCCAAGTACTTGAGCCCTCAGTTGTTGCCTCCTGGGTGCACATTAGCAGGAAGCTGGAATCAAGAGCGGAGCCAGGACTTGAACCCAGGCCCAGAGGCTCCAAGTGGCACCTTCACTGCTACGCCAGATACCTGCCTCTTAAAAAATAGCAGTGTTTTCAGTTTAACAAGAAATCTGTGGACGTATTCTTGTAAGAAATTGAGATTCAGGGCTCATCGACCGCTCCTATAGGCTGATTCCTCCCCACATAGCATTGTTAGCACTTTGCTGTGTGTCTTTCTGTTTGCTCGCATGTACATATACCCATCAATATTTAGCCTTCCTTTTTTTAAAAGACCGAAACCTCTGCCCCAGGGGGGCCAGTGTTGCAAAACGGGTGAAGCCACTGCCTGTGATGCCGGCATCCCATATTGGAGTACCAGTTCCAGTCCTGGCTGGTGCGCCATTTCAGATCCAACTCCCTCTAACAAGCCTACGAAAGCAATGGAAGGTGGCACAAGTACTACCACCCATGTAGGAGACCCCAGTGGAGTTCCTGGCTCCTGGTTTTGGCCAGGTCCTGCCCTGGCTGTTGTGGCCACTTATAGAACTCTGTCTCCTCTCTCTCTCTGTCTCTCTGTCTCTCTCTCTCTGTCTCTCTGATGCTCTGGCTTTCAAATAAATAAATCTTAAAGAAAAGCGAAAACCTCTACCCAGACAAGTTAGGTACTTGGAATGGGGGAGGGAGGTATAGTTTTCTTTTTCTTTTTTTTTTTTTAAAGATTTATTTATTTATTTGAAAGTCAGAGTTACACAGAGAGAGGAGAGGCAGAGAGAGAGAGGTCTTTCATCCGTTGATTCACTCCCCAAATGGCTGCAACAGCCAGAGCTGCGCCAATCTGAACCCAGGAGCCAGGAGCTTCTTCCGGGCCTCCCACATGGGTGCAGGGGCCCAAGGACTTGGGCCATCCTCTACTGCTTTCCCAGGCCACAGCAGAGCTGGATCAGAAGTGGAGCAGAAGGGACACGAACTGGTGCTCATATGGGAGGCAGGCACTGAAGGCAGCGGCTTTACCCGCTACGCCACAGTGCCGGTCCCTGGTTTTCTTTTTCTAACAGAAGGGACTTCTGTCGTTGGCCCATTTTCTATTGATTCTTTGTTTTTCTTTTTTAATTGGTTTATTGGAGTGGTCATCACCTGTTCAGGACATTGTTTGTTGGCTTATATACATTTTCTCCTGCTGTTGGATTGTGTAATTTTGAATGTTTCTCCATTTTAATGGTTTTTTTCCTACTGTTAATATTTTCATTATTAACAACTGCAAAATCCAAATATTCTAGGTAACTCATTTGTTTTAAATTTTTTTTGTTTTTTGCTTTTTAATTTTCATCTTACTTAAAGGTAGAGAGACAGAAAGAGGTCTGTCCACTGGTTCACTTCCCAGATGCCTGCAACAGCCAGAGCTGGGCCAGCCTGAAGCCAGGAGCCTGCAACTCCATCTGGGTCTCCCACGTTAGAGGCAGGGCCAAGTACTTGAGCCAACATCTGCCTCCCTGGATGACATGAGCAGGAAGTTGGATCAGCAGGAAGCTGGATCAGAAGCAGAGCAGACAGAACTTGAACCAGGTTCTGCAGGATGGGTTCAGGCCTCCTTAGCGGCAACTTAACCGTTAAGCCAACTACCCCCCAAAGTATTTTTTTGAATTTATCTTTTACCTAAAGATTTATTTTATTTGAAAGGCAGAGAAACACTGAGAAGGAGACAGAGATGTCCCATCCACTGCTTTACTCCCCCACATGCCTGCAGCAGCCAAGGCTGGGCCAGGCGGAAGCAGGCACTGGAACTGGGAGCAAAGGCAGGATCTGAACTCAGGCACTGCGGTGTGGTGTGAGGGCACCCAGGCGAGGCCCTGGCCTCTGGGCCAAATGCCTGCCCCTGGAAGTATTTGGAAGCAATTATCATTTTTGGAAACCATGGTTTATTTATTTATTATTTACTTCCTTCATCCCTCCCTCCTTCCCTCTTTTCTTTCTCTTCCTTCCTTCTCCCTGTCTTTCTCTCTCTCTCTCTCTCTTTTTTTTTTTTTTTTTTGGACAGGCAGAGTTAGTGAGAGAGAGAAAAAGGTCTTCCTTTCTGTTGGTTCACCCCCCAAAATGGCCGCTACGGCCGGCGCACTGCGCTGATCCGAAGCCAGGAGCCAGGTGCTTCCTCCTGGTCTCCCATGTGGGCGCAGGGCCCAAACACTTGGGCCATCCTCCACTGCACTCCCAGGACATAGCAGAGAGCTGGCCTGGAAGAGGAGCAACTGGGACAGAATCCGGCGCCCCAACCAGGACTAAAACCTGGGGTGCCGGCGCCGCAGGTGGAGGATTAGCCCAGTGAGCTGCAGCACCAGCCTCTCTCCTTTTTTTAAAGATTTATTTACTTACTTGAAAGTCAGAATTACAGAGAAAGGAGGAGAGGCAGAGAGAGAGAGAAAGAGGTCTTCCATCTGTTGGTTCACTCCCCAATTGGCTGCAACGGCCAGAACTGGGCCAATCTGAAGCCAGGAACCAGGAGCTTCTTCTGGGTCTCCCACGTGGGTGCAGGGGCCCAAGGACTTGGGCCATCCTCTACTGCTTTCCCAGGCCATAGCAGCCCCTCTGTCTCTCTAAGATTCATTTGTTTGAAAGGCAGCTCAGCGCACCGTCTGATCTCCCATGCCCCCACAGGCACCGCATGCGTGGGGAGACCACGCTGTGGAACCCTGGCTGTGACCACGCGGGCATTGCCACACAGGTGGTGGTGGAGAAGAAGCTGTGGCGAGAGCGGGGCCTGAGCCGGCACCAGCTGGGCCGCGAGGCCTTTCTGCAGGAGGTCTGGAAGTGGAAGGAGGAGTGAGTACACAGCCCTGCCGCCCTGACCCTGACCAGGAAAGACCACAGGGTCGGCCCCTCCTCTGGAGAGGGCCAGTGAGCCCCACCCTGTCCCATCAGCTGTCCCCCCACCCCCCAGTGCTGAGCCCCGCCCGTCTCCACCTGCAGGAAAGGTGACCGCATTTACCACCAGCTGAAGAAGCTCGGCAGCTCCTTGGACTGGGACCGAGCCTGCTTCACCATGGACCCTGTGCGTGGGAGGCGCCTCGGGGCTGGGGTGGGGGGCGCCAAGGCCCTGCTGCAGGGAAAGAGCCCACTCGCTGGGCGGCGCTGGTGCGGGCCCCCCCCCCCCCCATGACAGGCTCTCCCTCCCAGAGTCCCTGGCCCTGCTCCAGGAGTGGCCGAGGCTCCTGGCAACTCGCCGTCCCGCCTCCCTCACCCATGGGGCCTGAACTCCGTAGTTTTCCGCTGCAGCCCAGTAACTTCCCTGCCATCTTGGGCATCATCAGATTGCCCTTGAACTTCCGGGGCAGGCATTGGGTCCTGTGGTTAAGATACCCCTTGAGACGCTGGCGTCCCATAGCAGGCGTGTAGCCGGGGTCCCTGCTGCTCTGTGTCCCATCCAGCTCCCTGCCCTTGTATCTGGGAAGCAGCAGAGGATGGCCCAAGTCCCCAAGTCTGCCACCCACATGGGAGACCTGGATGGAGTTCCTGGCTCCTGGCTTAGCTTGGCCAAACCCCAGCTGTTGTAGGCATCTGGGGAGTGAGGTAGCCGATGGAAGGTCTCTCTCTATCTCTCTGCCTTTCAAATAAAGTAATTAGAAAGAAGAAGAAGAAAAGTGCTTCTCCCCTCGGGGGGTCTGGCTGACCAGGGATTCTAGAAGGCCAGGCCTCAGCGGGCCCTGCCGCCTTGGGTGTCTGTGCAGCTCCAGGCACCCAGCCCCAGCCCGCTCACTTCCCCTCCACCCCAGAAACTCTGCGAAGCTGTGACGGAGGCTTTCGTTCGGCTTCACGAGGAAGGCGTCATCTACCGCAGCACCCGGCTCGTCAACTGGTCCTGCACCCTCAACTCGGCCATCTCCGACATCGAGGTGCTCAGCCCCATGCCCTCCCCGGCCCCCGCCGCATGCCGCCACCCGGCCCCAGCCCCGGCCCCTTTCCTGAATGCCCCTCTTGCAGGTGGACAAGAAGGAGCTGACGGGCCGCACCCTGCTCCCCGTGCCTGGCTACAAGGAGAAGGTGGAGTTCGGGGTCCTCGTGTCCTTTGCCTACAAGGTCCAAGGCTCAGGTGGGAGCCAGGGGCGCCAGGATCCTGGGCTGAGTGAGGCGGGGGGACAGGCAGGGGCCAGGGCTGAGACCACAAGGCCTTCTGTCACCCCAGACAGTGACGAGGAGGTGGTGGTGGCAACGACTCGGATCGAGACGATGCTGGGCGATGTGGCTGTGGCTGTGCACCCTGAAGATTCCAGATACCAGGTGGGGGTGTGGGGTCTGGGGCCCCCGCTGAGAAGAAGCTCCGTTAGAAACGCCTCCTCTGGGTCCTCTCCTGGCCCTGGCGTTGGAGCCATCCGTGGCCGCTGCGGGAGTTTGGGTGTGGGGATGGTCAGGGCCCTGGGCAGGGAGGGGGACTCGGGCCCGCCCTCACGCATTCTTGGTTGACCTCTGGCCCCAGCACCTGAAGGGAAAGAGCGTGAGGCACCCGTTCCTGTCGCGGAGCCTGCCCATCGTCTTCGATGACTTCGTGGACATGGCATTTGGCACAGGTGCGGAGCCCCACGTGGCAGACCCCAGCCGTCCGGGCTGGCTCCCAGGGGGTTGTACAGGGAAGTGGGCTGGGGAGGTGACCTTGGCACGTGGACGCCCCAGGTGCGGTGAAGATAACCCCTGCCCACGACCAGAATGACTACGAGGTGGGGCAGCGGCACGGGCTGGAGGCCATCAGCATCATGGACTCCCGAGGGGCCCTGGTCAACGTGCCCCCGCCTTTCCTGGTGAGACCCCTGGGGTGTGGGGCTGGGCCGAGGGAGACTCGGGTACCCAGGCGTTGCGTGACGGGGCTTCCCGCCCGCCCAGGGCCTGCCCAGGTTTGAGGCCAGGAAGGCGGTGCTGGCTGCGCTGAAGGAGCAGGGACTGTTCCGTGGCGTCCAGGACAACCCCATGGTGGTGCCGCTTTGCAAGTGAGGCGCGGGCTGGGAGGGCAGGTGGGGGGCAGCGCAGGGTGCTCGCCACTAAGCCTCCCTCCCCACTGCCCGCAGCCGCTCCAAGGACGTGGTGGAGCCTCTACTGCGGCCACAGTGGTACGTGCGCTGCGGGGAGATGGCCCAGGCCGCCAGCGCTGCCGTGACCCGGGGTGACCTCCGCATCCTGCCCGAGGCCCATCAGCGGACTTGGCACGCCTGGATGGACAACATCCGGTGCGCGGGGCCCCTCGGTGGGCAGAGGGTGGCTGGGGAGGGGCCGGCGAGGCGCAGGCCTCCCTAATCCCCCCCCTCCTAGGGACTGGTGCATTTCCCGGCAGCTGTGGTGGGGCCACCGCATCCCGGCCTACTTCGTCACCGTCAATGACCCTGCGGTGCCCCCTGGGGAGGTGAGGCCCAGGGATGTCTGGGGGGCTGTGGGGTGGAGAGTCCCTGCCTGGGGAACAGGCAGGGCAAGGCAGACCCTCTCCATCTGTGGCAGGACCCCGACGGGCGGTACTGGGTGAGTGGACGCAGCGAGGCAGAGGCCCGAGAGAAGGCGGCCAAGGAGTTTGGAGTGACACCTGACAAGATCAGTCTGCAGCAAGGCAAGGCGGGGTCAGGGGCAGGCGGGGAGCAGAGCTGGGGAGCTGATCCTCGCTGCCCTCCCGCTGACCTCTGACCTCTGACCTCTGACCTCCCTCAGATGAGGATGTATTGGACACCTGGTTCTCCTCTGGCCTCTTTCCCTTTTCCATCTTGGGCTGGCCCAACCAGGTGTGTTCCTGGGGCTGGGTGGGGGTTGGGGTCTGGAAGGCAGCGACTGGGCTCCCCTCACAGCCGGTCTCTCCCCAGTCAGAAGACCTGAGTGCGTTCTACCCGGGGACACTACTGGAAACGGGCCACGACATCCTCTTCTTCTGGGTGGCCCGGATGGTCATGCTCGGCCTGAAGCTCACCGGCAGGCTGCCCTTCAGAGAGGTGAGGCGTCGGCTGAGCCCCGGTGCCCTCCTGTGCCACAGGATGGGGGGGCAGGGGGGCAGGGCGGGGCTGCGGTCCAGCCTGGGCCACCCTGAGTGATCCCCGCCTTCTCAGGAAGGAGCTGCTGAGGACACACCATGGGGGTGGGGGAGGGGACGCAAACAGGTGCAGGCCCCTGGGGTGCGGGGTGCTGAGGCCGAGGGAGGGGACTTGGCCTCACCGGCTCCGATCCCCGCCCCGCAGGTCTACCTCCACGCCATCGTGCGAGACGCCCATGGCCGGAAGATGAGCAAGTCTCTAGGCAACGTCATCGACCCCCTGGATGTCATCCACGGAGTCTCCCTGCAGGTGGGGCTGGGCGCAGGGCCCGCTGAGAAGGCGTAGCTGTCGGTCAAGCGGGCTGCGGCCACGACCGCCTGACGGCTCCCCCTCCGCCCCCAGGGCCTCCATGAGCAGCTGCTGAACAGCAACCTGGATCCCAGCGAGGTGGAGAAGGCTAAGGAAGGGCAGGTAGGTGGCCGGGACCGAGGGCTGAGTGCCAGCAGAGGGCGGCCGGCCGGCTGAGGACACGGCCCCTCCTCCTCCCCCCTGTAGAAGGCGGACTTCCCGGCGGGGATTCCTGAGTGTGGCACCGACGCCCTCCGGTTTGGACTGTGCGCCTACACATCCCAAGGTATGGCCGCCAGAACCGCGCCCTCAGCCCCGCCTCTGCTGGCATGAAGCCCTCTCCGCCTGGGCCTCCACTCGCCGTGGAGGGAGGGAGTGGTGAGGACGCCCATTTCACCCCAACGCAGGCCGTGACATCAACCTGGACGTGAACCGGATTTTGGGTTACCGCCATTTCTGCAACAAACTTTGGAATGCCACCAAGTTCGCCCTCCGTGGCCTGGGGAAGGATTTCGTGCCCTCGCCTACCTCCCAGGTTGGCGACGTCCACCCCCAACCCACCCCTGCCACTCAGGTGCAGGGAGCACAGACCCCCGAGGGGCTGCACATAGCTGAGGGCACAGACAGACACGGGGACACGTTGCAGGGGAAGGGCAGGGCGTGTCCCCAAGGTGGCTGGAGGCCTGTCCCTGGGCCCTAGATGCCGGCCCGGCCCCCAGCGGGCTCCTGGCACCAGATTTTCCCATGGTTCCTGCCCCCAGTTGGGTCCAGCTCCTGCCCGGGGCACACGGGCCTCGCCTGCTGACGCAGCCTGTCTCTCCAAGCCCGGGGGCCACGAGAGCCTGGTGGATCGCTGGATCCTCAGCCGGCTGGCGGAAGCCGTGAAACTCAGCAACCATGGTTTCCAGACCTATGACTTCCCAGCTGTCACCACCTCCCAATATAGCTTCTGGCTCTATGAGCTCTGTGATGTCTACCTGGTGAGGAGGGGCTACGGGGGGAGGGGGCAGCCTGCCGGGCCCCTCCCCAGGCCTCGCAGGTACTGACCGGCAGGGCTGGAGGCTAGACCCTGGCCCTGAGGCCTGCGCTGCCCCATCACCCAGGAGTGCCTGAAGCCTGTCCTGAACGGCGAGGACCAGGCGGCGGCCGAGTGTGCGCGCCAGACCCTCTACACCTGCCTGGACGTTGGCCTGCGGCTGCTGTCACCCTTCATGCCCTTTGTGACCGAGGAGCTGTTCCAGAGGCTGCCCCGACGGGCACCACAGGCCCCCCCCAGCCTCTGCGTCACCCCGTACCCCGAGCCCTCCGAGGTAGGGCTGAGCTCTGGACGGGGGGAGGGGCCGCCGGCCCTCCACCTGGCCTCTCACCCCACCCCCCGCCCTGCCCACAGTGCTCCTGGAAGGACCCTGAGGCAGAAGCCGCCCTCGAACTGGCGCTCAGCATCACGCGAGCTGTGCGGTCCCTGCGTGCCGACTACAACCTCACCCGCATCAAGCCCGACTGTGAGCCTCGGGCCCCCACGGCGCCCCCGCCCCACTGTCATCTGTCTCCTTGGAGCCAGGCCTCAGCGTCCTCTCTCCCCGACAGGTTTCCTGGAAGTGGCCGACGAGGCCACGGGCGCCCTGGCGTCGGCAGTGGCGGGCTACGTGCAGGCGCTGGCCAGCGCGGGTGTGGTGGCAGTCCTGGCGCCGGGAGCTCCCGCACCACAGGGCTGTGCCGTGGCCCTGGCCTCTGACCGCTGCTCCATCCACCTGCAGCTGCAGGGGCTGGTGGACCCGGCCCGGGAGCTGGGCAAGCTGCAGGCCAAGCGAGGCGAGGCCCAGCGTCAGGCCCAGCGGCTGCAGGAGCGCCGGGCCACCCCAGGCTACTCTGTCAAGGTGCCCCTCGAAGTCCAGGAGGCAGATGAAGCCAAGGTGTGTGGCATGGCCAGCTGTCTCCCGCGCCGTCGGCTCCCTGCAGCATCAAGGCCTGCGCCTGAGGCTGGACAGCGCCCAGGCCTGGCTGAGGAATTCTCGGGACAGTGCAGGGCTCAAGGCCTTGAGCTGGGATCCCATAGTTCCGTCTCCTTACACACGAGAAGCAGCCAGCCGGGAGTGGGGGCCCAGCCCAGGGCCGCACAAGTTGGGGGTGAGGCAGACCTAGAATAGAATGAGATGAGCCACTGCCCAGCTGAACCGCCTGTGCCCACCCAGCTGCCCCAGGTGGGAGACCCCCCCCCCCATGCCTGCCTGGGCTCCAGACCCATGTGCGGTCAGGGAGCCGTGGGTCTGGCACCTTCTGCAGCTGCAGCCGCAGGGCTGACCCGGGGGTGGCGGGCTCGGCTCGCCATGTCCTCCGGGATACCCTCTGCCTCCTGGGACCCCTCCAAGGAACTGCAGTGGGGTAGACTGCAAGCACGGAAAGGGGAACAGTACCCAGGCTGCGAGCTGGCCTTGGTGGGGGTGGTTCCCCGCACCGGAGGCTGCCAAGCCCTCAGGGCGCACAGTGTTCGAACCTTTGATAAACGCAGGCTCAGTGACTGGCCCCAGAGCACTGGAGCAGTGTGTAGGGGGGTGCACGTGGCTCTGAGGCCCCTCTGTCTGAGGACTGACCACTCTGGGGGAGAAATGCAAGACCCAAGAGGCTGGGCCATGGTGGGAGAGAGCAGGTGCCGCTGGCGAGGCTGGAGAGAATGGGATGGGGTGGGGCGGGGCGGGGCAAAGTGGCTACCACCTCCCCGCCCCTAACTGCCTGCCTCCCGTGGTCCTCAGAGTCAGCTTTGGCCCTCACCCTCCTGAGTGCCGGGGTCTCTTCTCGGGCCTGGGTCCTCACCCCTCCCCTTTCTCCACGCCAGCTCCAGCAGACAGAAGCAGAGCTCAGGAAGGTGGACGAGGCCATCACCCTGTTTCAGAAGATGCTGTGACCTGCCCGGCCTCAACCCACGACCCCCCAGTGGTGCACCATGGGGTTGGCAGCAATAAAATATTTTGCCACAAAGTTGTCCTTCGTCTGTGTATAGGGTGGGGGTGGACAGGCGGTGGGGCTGGGCTGGGTTCCTGAAACCTCAAGCTGCCTAATCCGAGCAAGCGGTCGGCCGAGGGCTGGAAGCCAGGCGCTGGGTCCCGGTGGGCAGAGGGGCATGTCTGGCTGGGTCCGTCCCTGGCACCGTGCCAAGCCTGAGTCATGCTGCTCACTCCCTCCCTCCCTCCTCCCCAGCTCGCCTCACTCACCTCCGCACTGCGGCCGCGGGAGACCCGCCCTGGCACCGCTGTTGCCTGTGGCCCTGGGCAGGCATGAGCAGAGGGGCTGGGGCTCCCCGTCCTGCCTTGTTGCCGGCAGGGCCTCCCCCTGCACTGAAGCCCGGTTAATTATAACTCTGACCTCAGTGCCCTGTGACGCCAGGCTGGGGCCGGCCCTGCCCAGGACACCCAACAACCAGGTAGGGGAGAGGCCTGAGAGCAACTTGGACTTCCTGTGTGTGGGGGGTGCCTGTGGGGCAGGGCTGTGAACTCTGCCAGGAAGGGGTGGTGGGCTGGGAAGGCAGGCCCTGGGGCGGGGCCTTGCACGCCTCCCCCCCCGCAGGTGTTTGTCCTGGTTGGCCAGATGAGGCCCTCAGGTTGCCTGGGCGACTGAGGGGGCAGCACGGAAGCCGAGCTGGAGGAGATGAGACAGTCAAGTGGCAGGAAGGGGCCAGAGCAGGTGCCCGTGGAGGCAGAGCCACGCCTGCCCTGGAACCGGCTGCTGCTTCCTCGTCCTTGGAGAGCTTTCTGTCTCCCAGATCCATGTCTCAGCCATGCTCCCCGGAAAGGCGCCCCTGCCCTGCCTGGGCCCCTCGGGGCTGCTGCTGCTGCAGCTGCTGCTGTCCCCCACGTCTGCCTTCTTCCCCAACATCTGGAGCCTCCTGGCCGCGCCCGGCTCATTCACCCACCAGGACCTGACCGAGGAGGCTGCGCTCAACGTCACCCTCCAGCTCTTCCTGGAGCAGCCGCCCCCGGGCAGGCCTCCCGTTCGTCTTGAGGATTTCCTGGTGAGCTTCCCTGGGTCCCCATTCCCTGGGACCCCTACCCCCTGAGGGCCCTGGATGTCAAGGGAAGGGCTGTCCCCCCCGCCCCCCGCTGAGTCTAAGTCCTCCTTAGAAAGGTCTGGGGCTACCCCTCCCTTCGAGGGCCCAGCACCCTCCATTCACCCGCACCCCGCCTTGGGTGCCAGTCACCGAGGGCCTTCCCTGGAGCCCCTGCATCACCCACCCATCTCCCCAGGGCCGAACCCTCCTCGCCGATGACCTTTTTGCTGCCTACTTTGGACCTGGGGCTCCTTCCCGGCGGTTCCGAGCAGCCCTAGGCGAGGTGTCTCGTGCCAACGCAGCCCAGGACTTCCTGCCAACTTCCAGGAACGACCCTGACTTGCACTTTGATGCCGAGAGGCTGGGCCAGGGACGCACTCGCCTCGTGGGAGCTCTGCGGGAGACCCTGGCGGCAGCCAGAGCCCTGGACTACAGCCTGGCCCGCCAGCGCCTTGGAGCCGCGCTCCATGCCCTGCAGGTGAGAGCCGCGTCGGGGCCTGCACAGCCAAGTCTCCCTCTCCCGGATGGAGGCTAGCTCGGCTTTCCAGGCCCCGTGCTAGCTCCCCACTTCCAAACTGGCTGAGGCCACTGAGGCCGCAGAGAAGCAAGGGTCAGAGAGGGAACAGTGAGGCGGGAGAGGTGAGGGCAGCGGCACGTCGCGGCCTTTGGCTGAGATGGGGGGGGGGGGTGCTGGGGCAGGTCCCACCTGGGCAGAGCTCTGTTCTGAGCGATGGAGAGAGAGCAGTGGAGACTTGGGGTGGCTGACGGCAGCAATGAGGGGAACCCCGAGGAGTGGGACACCAGCGCTGGAGTCCTGGGAGCACTCACATGGCGCCTCGTTTCCCTCCTCTGCCCCCTGCCCCGGGCACCAGGATTTCTACAGTCACAGCAACTGGGTGGAACTGGGGGAGCAGCAGCCACACCCTCACCTCCTCTGGCCGAGGCGGGAGCTGCAGAGCCTGGCCCAAGGTACAGCCATGTCCCTGGGGGAGGGGAGCCTGTCTGCTCAGCCCCCGTGTCACATCCTGAGGTCTCGAGAAGTGACACCACCTCGGCTCCGAAGGCACCTTGAGGGCCTCGGGTCCCCAGACCTCAGGCCGGTCTTTGATCTGGCTTCCTCCCCGAGCTGGCTCCCGCAGGGTTTCCTCTTCCTCCCAACTGAACTATGACCCGGAAGCTGCTTCCCCCATTAGAAACTCACTTCCTTCTCCAGAGGGCATGACCCCCTCAGGCCTGGTCCCCCGACTTCCTGGGCTCTTGAACACAATCCCAGTCTCCAGTCCTCAGTCTCGCTGCCAGCCCAGGAACTCCAGGATTGAGCTCAGAAAGCACAGGTGGCCATGGTACCTCCGGGCTTTATCTTGTTCCGGGTGTGAGGAAAAGCGGAAGGAGTCTGGGTGGCAGGGCAGAGGTGGGGCGGCAGAACCTTGCATTTTAGCCCCTGCCCTCTCTTGCCAGAGGGTGATCCTACCTGCTCTGACTGCGAGCAGCTGAGCTGTCCTGGGAACTTGCTGGCCGTCACACACCTCACCTCGGGCTACTTTGGAACTTATCCCCCCAAACCTCCAGGTACCAGCTGGGAAAGTTCCCCAGAAATAAGAAGGGAAAGCCACGTCGTTTGATCACGTGCAGGCGCTCAGTCCCCTCGGCCCTTGTCCCGTTTGCTGTGGCATCACTTTCTAGAACAAGGCGATGCTAGGAGTGCGGCAGGGGCATGATGGCCCCTGGGAGACCACGGTCACTCGGGACGGGGAGGGGCTTCTTGCTCAGCTGTTAGGATTGCTCTGTTGCCTATGGGCAGCTTGGGGGGACTGGCTAGAGGAATCTGGGGATCTACCTTGTGCTGTGGAGGGATCAGGGATCCACCCCATGCCGTGGAGGGATCTGGGGATTCACCTTGTGCCAGGAGGGATCTGGGAACCCACTGTGCTGTGGAGGGACCTGGGGATTCACCCTGTGCTACAGAGGGATCTGGGGATCCACTCCATGCTGTGGAGGGGTCTGTGGGTCCACTCCATGCTGTACAGAAATCTGGGGGTCTACTCTGTGCCATGGAGGAACCTGTGGATCCACCCTGTGCTGTGGAGGGATCTTGGGATCCACCCTGTACTGTGGAAGGATTTAGGGATCCAGTGCATGCTGTGGAGAGACCTGGGGATTCACCCTGTACTGCAGAGGGGTGTGGGAATCCACCCTGTGCTGTGGAGGGACCTGGGGATCCACTGTGTCCTGTGGAGGGATCTGGGGATCCACTCTGTGTTGCGGCAACTGACCCCTGCAGCTTTACTGTAGAGCTGCCCTCCACAAAGTGTCACCACTCCCTGCTGATCTGCTAAGGGGTGAGAGACCAGGTCAGCAAGGGCCTCGTTTTCTCAGGAGGCGCTTGGGTTTTGACCTCTACTTCCCAGATCCCTCTCCCCAACCCAGGCAAGTGTAGCCATGGAGGCCACTTCGACCAGAGCAGCTCGCAGCCCCCCCGGGGAGGCATCAACAAGGACAGCACATCGCCGGGCTTCTCCCCGCACCACACGCTGCACGCGCAGGCGGCACAGCTGGCCCTTCTCGCCTCCATCCAGGCCTTCAGCCTCCTGCGCAGCCGCCTGGGAGACAGCGGTTTCTCCAGGTGAATGGCCGCTCGGGGGAGAGCCGAGAAGCCAGGGGGCTGGCCGAGAGGGCACGGACGCTTCACTGTGTCTCTGGCCCGCTCCCCAGGCTGCTGGACATCACCCCAGCCTCCGGCCTGAGCTTTGTGCTGGACACCACTGGCAGCATGGGTGAAGAGATCAATGCCGCCAAGATCCAGGCTCGCCACATCGCCGAGCGGCGGCGGGGGAGCCCCATGGAGCCGGCACACTACATACTAGTGCCTTTCCATGACCCGGGTAAGTGTGGGGCAGGGCGGAGGGGGCAGAGGCTTCTGGGGAGGAAGGAGGCTGGCCGGGCTCCGCCTCCTTCAGGCTGCTTCCCCCGCCCTGAGTGAGCCTCTGCTGGGCTCCCGTGTGCCGGCAGAAAACAAGGCCGCTGCTCCCAGTGTTTCTAGAACGGCAGCTCTCCGCCAGCTTACCGCCTGGCCCGCACCCAGGCGCACCACCTCAGCTGTCTTAGGCTTCCATGCTAGGAAGTGCTTCTCAACTCTGTCCTTCCCTGTGGGTTAAAATGAACACGAGGAGCTGTCCAATCCGGGCCTTTGGGGAGCGTCTGAGGTAGCTAGTTGCACTGAACAAGACTACTTCAAAAAGTCGGGGTGGGGGCGAATGGAATTAACAGTCAAGCTTATTTTGGTGCAAAAGATTTGGAAATCCCTGGAGTTCTTCTTCTCAAATAACACCACTTTGCATAAACTTTTGGAAGATACCTCACGTTTCTTTCCCAGCTGAATTAGAAGTCAGAAGATCTGGCCTGGGCCCACCAGTCTTACTGGGTGTCCTCAGGCTGGTCATAATCTCTCTGCTTCAGTCTCATCACCTGTAAGTGGGTCAGTACCTACCTTCTCTTGCCTATGTCCCAGAGTTGAACTGATGATCGGATAAAATGCTTCCTGGACTGAGAAGTCCCTAGCAGTAGGGCTTGA
Organism: Oryctolagus cuniculus; assembly: GCF_051225735.1. Lineage (NCBI taxonomy): Eukaryota > Metazoa > Chordata > Mammalia > Lagomorpha > Leporidae > Oryctolagus > Oryctolagus cuniculus. The sequence goes on from NC_142871.1 coordinate 139,065,631, forward strand.
GTCTGTTGTGTTGGCATAAATCTCACAGTGGCTGGCACTGAACGGCACTTACTACATGTTTGATGAAGGTATGAGTAAGTGAATAATGCAGGTTCGCCTACATCAAGGCTCTAAGATTTACAGACTCAGTGCATAGTTCTCCCAGCGAGCCTCTGAGGTTTGTCTTCCCTGATAAGGAAGCAGAGGCCCTGGCTGGTCTTCATGCACACACGTGTGTTCAGTAAAGGTTCATGCAGTACCACAGGAACTGGCACCATTTTGTTCAGGGAGTGGGGTCTCCCTTTCCTGCCAGGTGCACCTAGCTCCGCCCTGCCCCAACAAAGGTAAAGAACCATAGAAATAGAAGGGAACATTGTTCCCCTCACTACTCGTCCCCCCCACCCAAGCACAGCAGGCCTCTCATCTGGGGAGGGGGTCCCGGGTGGGAACGAGGGCTCTTACCTCACTGTCGGCCTCCTTTTTCTCTTCCCAGGGTTCGGTCCAGTCTTTACAACCAGTGATCCTGACAGTTTCTGGCAACAGCTCAATGAGATCCATGCTTTAGGGGGTGGAGACGAGCCCGAGATGTGCCTGTCCGCGCTGGAGGTCTGGCCCCTCCCTTCCCCTTCCCTTCCCATCCCTCCCTTTCCTGACTATGAGGGGGCGCATCACCACCAGGGGGCGCGTCACCACCAGGGAGAGCTTCACCACCAGGGGGCGCGTCACCACCAGGGGGCGCTCCAACCTCCCTCGCGCCTTCTACCCACCCTCAGCGCAGTGCCGCCAGCTCCGCCGCTGGCTCCCAGGACACCTGCCCTTCTGCTCTGTCCTCTTACCCCTTCCCCGGCCCCCGCCATTTGTCACTCCAGCCCTCTCCCTCCCTGCCAGCTGGCCTTGCTGCACACGCCTCCACTCTCAGACATCTTCGTCTTCACGGACGCCTCCCCCAAGGACGCCTTTCTCACCAACCGGGTGGAATCGCTGACCCGGGAGCGGCGCTGCAGGGTGAGCACAGCTGACAGGAGAGCCGGTGTCAGCCCCCGAGGGCCGGGGGAGACCCTGTGAAACAATGTCAGGACGAGCGGCCACGCCGCGGGGCGGGAGAGGCAGACGTGGAATGCACCGTGTCCTTACACTCATGGTCCTCAAGGGTGGGCCGCGCTCCCCTGAGCGGCGCTGACCCAGCCCAGTAAAGAACCGGGGATCCAGTTGTCTAAGACCCAGTGTGGAAAATGGCGACAGCCCTAAGGGCAGGGCAGAAGGCCGGGTGGGCTGTGCCCTCAGGAGACCCCACCGCAGCGGGCAGAGGGTGGGCCGAGAGAGCTGACGCTAATCGCCCGCGCATAGCCGGGACCCTCTTCTGGCCACAGGTGACGTTCCTGGTGACCGAAGACCCGGCGCGGGTGCAGGGCCGAGCTCGCCGTGAGGTCCTGTCCCCTCTGCGCTTTGAGCCCTATGAAGCAGTGGCCCTGGCTTCAGGCGGAGAGGTGATCTTCACCAAGGACCAGCACATTCGGGACGTGGCGGCCATTGTTGAGGAGAGCACTGCGGCGCTGGTGAGGAAGCGCGCCCGGGCGGCTGGCGCCCCCTGCTGGGAGCCGCGGGTGGTGACGCTGCCTGAGACCGGCAATGGCTCCCAGCGCCCTGGGGCCGGCCCGGTTGGTCGGAGGGGTGGGAAAGGAAGTTTCTTCTCCTCCGAGAGCCATAGCTGCTCACCTCCCACGTTGCCCTTCCCTCTCAGTAACCCCCTCCCTCGGCCTCCCGCTTTCCACCCTCAGGGCCATGTCTGCGTCGCTCTCTCACCTGTCGCTCTTCTGCACGTGTGCTCTCTTTCAGTCTCCTGGCTGTGCCCACACTTCGTTCCATGTCTTACCTTCTCCCCCATTGCTTGGTCCCGCCCACCCGCAGGTGACTCTTCCACTGGAACCGCCTGCTGTGGTGCCTGGGAGGCCACTTGTGTTCAGTGTAGACGGGCTGCTCCAGAAAGTCACGGTCAGGATCCACGGGGAGGTCAGCAGCTTCCGGATCAGGAACCCTGAAGGTGCCTGCTTGTGTCTCACAGCGAGGCCAGAGCGGACGCTGCAGGGTGGGGAAGGAGAGGGGACGACCCCAGGGAGGGAACTGGTTCATGAGACAAGCTCTTACCCCCCCACCAGGGATCTTCCAGAGCCAGGAGGAAGGCACCGGCCCTCTAGGCCACACGCGCCGTTTTGGCCAGTTCTGGATAGTGACCGTGAATGACCCCCCACGGACAGGGGCCTGGGAGATCCAGGTCACGGCTGAGGGCACACCCCGGGTGCGAGTGCAAGGTGAGGAGGAAGATGTTCCTGGGAAGGGGAGGGGCAGGGAGCAGTGCCAGTCCTAGGGGGTGGGGGTGGGGGTCTCTCACCACCTTTGCCCTCCCCCAGCCCAGACTTCCCTGGACTTCCTCTTCCACTTTGGGATCCCCGTGGAGGACGGGCCCCATCCTGGCCTCTACCCGCTTACCCAGCCGGTGGCAGGTATGCCTGCTCCCTGACCCCTCCCCCACTTTGTGAGTTTTATTCCTGTGTGTGTCCCCGTTACGTGTACATGCATGTCTATAACTGAGTTACAATTTACATGAAGGGCATCGCGTTTAAGATTACAGTGCAATAGGTTTCACGTAATACACCCGTGTTCAAGAACCGTTTCCAGTGCCCCACCCCTCCCTCCAGACCCCTGCCCACCAGTAGCCCTGAGGTAACCCCCAACCAAAAAGCCAGCGCCTCTCTGCTCCATTGTGCGAATCTCACGCACTGCCCTCCCGGTCCCAGGTCTGCAGACTCAGCTGCTGGTAGAAGTGACGGGGCTGGGCTCCAACAGCAATGCTGGGGGCGCTCGGCCACATTTCTCCCATGCGCTCCTTCGAGGGGTCCCCGAGGGCACCGAGCTGGGCAGCGTGCGCTTGGAGCCCGTGGGACCCCCACAGCGAGGGCTCCTGGCCGCCGCACTGCCGCCCACGCTGGCATCCGCCGCCGGAGCCTTCTCTCTCGAGCTGGTCGGCCAGGACGGAGGGGGCCAGGGCCTGCGCAGGGCTGCCCCCCAGCCTTATACTGTGGCGCCGGTCCTTTTGGAGGTGAGACAGGGCGGGGCGGCGGGGACTGGAGACAGCTGGAGCGGCCCCTCCCCTCACGGCCCTTCTCCTCAGCTCAGTGGGCCCCCGGATCTCTTGGCTCCGGGTAGCAGAGCACCGCTCAGCCTCCGCGTCGCCAGCTTCTCGGGCCCTCAGGATCTGGATCTCAGGACGTCTGTCTACCCCAGCTTCGCCCTCGCCTCCAATCTCTCCAGGTGAACCCCATTACTCCACGCCCCGCCCCTGAGCCCTCCCGATTGGCCCTCAGAGTCTTCCCTGGGTGTACCCTGACGTCAGTATCCACCGGCCAGGGCTCGTCTGGGAGTGAACGAGTCTGCCTGGGGACGCCTGTGGCTGCAGATCCCAGACTCAGCACCCCCAGACTCTGTGGTGACCGTAACTGTGGCTGCAGTGAGAAGAGATGGCGGCCCAGGGTCCCCGACCCACGCCTTCCTTAGGCTCCTGGTGCAGGCCAGGGCCCCGCAGGTGAGGCGCGCTCCCTCCTACATGTGGGGCAGGCTGAACTGGGGGCTAGCTCTAGCATACCCTGACTCTCTCTCCTTCCCCCAGGACCAGCTCGCTGCCTCTGCCCATTCAGCTGACGCTGTCCGCCCCACGGCCGCCCCTAGCTTTCATCCCTCCCCTTGGGGGGCTCAGGGCAGCACTGGGGGAGGGATGGCCGACAACCCCTGGTGGGGCACGATCGGAGGGGTGCTGCTCCTGCTAGGAGTGGTCTCCTGGTGACTCCGCAGCCCGGGAGGGAGGGTCCCCAGAACTGCCCTGTTGCTTGCTAAGGTCCCCTGGGCCTCGGGCCCTTGCCTCTCTCACCTGGGATGGAGATCTCCCCATGCACTTGGCCCTTTTCCTTCTTAAAAACCACAAGACTGGGGCGGGGTGGGGGGGGAAGCAATGGTTGTTCCCACAATGCACTTTCCCCGACCCTCACAGGAACCAAACCAAAGACATGTTGGGGGAAAGTGGCTGCTTCTCTGTAGCATCTTTATTCCACCCACTTTTTCTGCTCTCCCAGGCTTAGGAAGAGGGGAGGATGTATGGGGAGGTGCCTAGGATTGGGAGTAGGTAGAAGGGTGCCAGGAAGTGTGATAGAATTGTCTTTATTTTAAAGTCTAGAGCAGCTTCTATTTTATTTTTGTATTTCATGTTGAAGGACAGTTTCAATAAACACGTCTTCTCCCGAGGGCCTTGAAGGAAAGCTCATTCTTGCGCATCGTGTGGGGGTGGGGAGGGCCTGAGACCCCGCGGAGGTGACAGGTGACGTGGGAGTTTTCAGGATGCTTCCCAGGGAGATGTCTGACCGGCACCGCCCCGCGCCCTGAAGTTGTGCGGCAGAGTAAGTCGGCTCCGGCGATGACTCCTTCACCACCAAGGGACCGAGGGACCGGGAGGAGGTTCAGACCCGGGTGGCGGCCCTCCGCCCCCGGGGGCAGCGGGGCTGAGCCGTCTGCCCCTCGGACCGGCTGACTCCTCTCTGCTGCCTTGGCCACTCCTGCAGGGGGAGGCAGCGCTGGGCATCTCTGCTTCTCCCTGTCTTTTCCTCCCCGTCCCCCCTCACCTCACCTGTGGCTGCCCCACATTCTGCTTCCTTGGCCTCTCCTTCCAGCGCTGGGGGCCGCTGGTACCAGCCCTGTTCAGTGGACGTGGGGACAGCTGGGGGACATTCGTTGTTTTCTGTTAAACCAGTGCTGACCTAACAACTCCCTTCTCGGGTCCCACCTCCCAGAAGGCCAACCTGAAAACAATAAACTCACCTTCTCCTGAATCAGATTCTGCAAACAGGTGTTCACTTTTTGAATCTGGGCTAACCAGGCGCCCTCAGGCTCCAGGTGTGGGTCTGTTAGAAAATCCTAAAGGACAAGGTGAAGGCTGGCAACACCATGGGACGCTGGAGTCCTCTGCCACTCTGTCCCCACACGCCGCTCCTTTCCTCTTTCGGATCCCCTTATCCCGAAACCCTTCCAGACATGTGCAAAAACCTAGTGCTGTCTACCTCCATCTCTCCATCCTCCTCAAATAGCGCCATGCCCCCTTTCCCCATCCGTTATGGATCATGGATCCTTCCTCTCCATCCCTGCTCCGATGGAATAATCCAGGCCACTCCCCGACCCAAGGCAGCGATCAAATCAAATCCTGTCCCCGCTAGGGAATGCAGGGCGGCCTCTCCCAGCCTAACACTGTGGCCTCCTGTTATTCCAGTGCTGCCTCCAATTCATAATCCCTGTCCATTAACCCTTCCGTTGCCAGAGTGGTCTCAGGCAGTGTCCACACACTCTGGGTCATACCCCCTCCCCACCCCCATTCGCACCTCACCAAGGGCCCCCAGATGCAGCTGCTGTCGCTGGGCCTCCCTCAGGCGGTCTTCAAACCAGGCCCGGCCTCGTTGGAGCAGCTGCAGCCCCTGCCACAGGGCGTCCTGCTGCCTCTCCAGAGCCCGCATCCTCTGCAGCTGGAGAGACCAAGAGACCGGGGCGGGCTCACTCCCCGACCCGGTCCGGGCCCAGGTCTTTCCCGCACCCCCTGGCTGACTGCACTGTCTGGTCTCTGAGTGTCACCCCTGACCGGCCACTGGCGACCTGGAGGGCAAGGGGAAGCAGGGAAGGTTGACAGGTCCTCAGAGCGGGCTAGAAACGTGACTGGTCTAGAAGAGGGAGTCCCCTGGGCCCTCTTGCTAGGCTAGTACTCACCCAAAGGAAGAAGCTCCGGGCGCCTGGATCCTGGCGGCTGGTCTCCAGCGGCAGCAGCAGGACCGTGTAGGGAGCCTGCACTGGGGGCGGCCCACTAGGCCCCCAACTCCCCATGGCTCTGAAGTGGGAAGGGTGGAGCCACTCCCACTGGTGTAGCGGGGCTGATCCCTCCCCCTCCCCTTTTGCTTTGTATCCATCTGGCCTCTGGGGCTCCTTCCTGCTGTGCTGTCTGAGGCAGGAGTGAGACTCCCTTGGGCCCCTCTAATCTGTGGTTGCTGGGCCTCTCTAAGGGGGCCTGTTCTCGTGAAATCCCCCTGGCCAGAAGCCGAGGGTCTGCCTTCTCCCCAGGGCCTCACTGTATTTTTCACGGCGCAGGGCGGGTCTCTCTGTGGACCCCTGCTCACTGTGGTGGCTGCTTCCAGGCCTCTTGCTCTGTTTCAGTTGACCTAAGGACACAACGACTTTCTCCAAAACCAACTTTATTCCTAATACAGAATAAACTTCTAGGGAAACAGAGAACTCTGGGTCTGAGGAGGATAAGGAAGCAGCATGGCAGCCCTTGGGTGCTGGGAAGGTGGGGCAGGCAGAGCAAGGCCACCCTGGGGTGTTGGGAGATGGGGCAGGCAGAGCAAAGCCGCTCAAAGGATGCTGGCCGCGGCAGGCAGCACTTCCTGACTCATGAAAACGTCCAAGTCCAGGCTGGGATCTTCCAAGTCCAGTTTCAGAAACTTATCCACTAACGTCTGGCAGCTGAAGGGGCGAGAGAATGCAAAGCTTTAAGGGAGAACGGGCAACGGATTCCCTGGGCAGAGGGAGCGGCTGTGGCACAGGAAACCTGGGGCCCTGAAGATCTGGGGACTTCAGGAAGAAAGTGTGGGTCTTTGAAAGCAAAGTGCTGCGGGAAGGCCGGTGCCTGAGTCCCTGTGACAGGGAGAAGATGCTAGAGAGGCAGCAGACAGGGCCACAAACTCACTTTTTCATTTGGGTCTCCTTTTGCAGCTCCTTGACAGGTGTGATAGGTCTTCCTCTGCGGATCAAGTCGGAGACCTGGGAACAATGAGGAAGGTGGGAGATGTGGGATGCGGGGGGAGGTGGGGTGGGATGAGTTAGAAACGTGGCAGGCCCAGACACCCAGGCCCCATGAGGAGCAGGGACGATGGAGGGGAGTCCTGAGTGGAGGTGGTGGGGTACTCGGATCTCAGCACCTCCTTGCCACGAGCAACGAGCCTGTCGGGAAGCCCAGCCTGGGCCGCGGTGTGGGAGGCGTGGCTGGCGCTGGCGACACCTTTGCAAACCTGATAGAAGAAGACAAGGTCGTTGCCATCCTCACAGGTCTCCATGGTCTTAAAAGAGAAAGAGGACAGCGTGTCATCAGTCACCCTGCTCCCTGTCCTAAAACCCTCGGCCAGTGCCCGTGGGGAGTGAGCAAAGGGAAGGGACACGGTCCTGTGTTCAGGGAATCCCTGTTCTGGCAGCAGGGCCAATCCCCACCCCTGGGGAAAGCCCTCGGGGCCACGTGGGCTTAAACCCTCACCAAATACTGCACCAGGGGCCCCTGTGGCAGCAGCTGGAGCTGCACGAGGCTCAGAAAATTGGTGGCTACGAAGATGTGGGGGCACGCGAGTCCCAGCGCCAGCCAGTGTTGCAGCACAGCAGCCAGAAGTGCGAGCCCGTCCACCTGCACGGAGTCCAGGGGTGAGCAGGAGCCCCAGGCCTCCCGCACGCCCTCTGCACCTGCCCTGGCCTCTCCCTGGCTCCCACTCTGTTCCTTTTCTGCCCACACAGCCCTCATCTCTTCCCAGGGCCCAGCCTCGCCCCCATGCTTGGGCCCCCTCCGTGTTCCCCTCCTTAGCCTCTCCTCTCACCGTGTTGGTTCCCTTTCCGAATTCGTCAATGAGGACCAGAGACCGCTCAGTGGCGTTGTTCACTGCTTTCGCCACCTGCTGGGCACGAGGCGGACAAGGGAGACTTGGTTGGCCCGCTGGCCTGTGAGTAAGGCTGTTTCTGTATGTGTCCACCCTCCTGCACTGCAAGTTCCTTAATGGTGAGGCACACGTTTTGTTCGTCCTTTCGTTGCCACCAATGCCCCGCAGGCTGCCAGGGCTCGGCAGTGTTGATGCCTTGCCTGCTCCAGTCTCTGACATGGCTGCACCCACCCGGGTACAGAGACACACGGAGGAAATGCCTTCCTGTACGGAGCCATTTTCAGGGGTCAAGTTCCTTCCCCAGTATCCCTTCCCCTGACCCCACCTCCCTTTGCTCCCTTTGACCTGGTTGAGGTCGATCATGAAGGTGGAGAGGCCAAGGGAGATGGATTCACAGCTATGAATTCGGGTGAAGATGGCATCCACGGGCCCAATTTCGGCCTCTTCTGCTGGCACAAAGCTGCCTACCAAGGCCATGAATGTGATCAAGCCTACCTGAATAAGAAAGAAGATCGGTGGTGGGGTGGGGGGAGCGGTGGTGATAGCAGCGTTAGCACTGTGGCATGGCGGGTTAAGTCGCCACTATCGGAGTGCTGGTTTGGGCCCTGGCTGCTCCACTTCCCGTCTAACTTCTTGCTAATACACCTAGGAAAGCAGCAGAAACTGGCCCAAGGCGTTGGGCCCCTGCCATCCATGTGGGAGACCTGGATGGAGTTCCTGGTTCTGGCTTCAGCCTGGCTGTTGCGGGCAATGGGGAGTGAACCAGTCTTTCTGACTCTGCCTTTCAAACAAAAGTTAAAAGAGAGAAGAGATGGGGCCTGGTAGTGTGGACTGAGGGAAAGTGAGGCTGACCCGAGGGCATAAATAGCAGTTCAAAGACAGACACAGTGAAACAGAAGTAGGAAAAGGCGACAGGACACACAGTTGCCCTCTTCCCCAAATCCTGATCTTAGCGCCTTGTATTCACCTTAGACCAGGTAAACGGGCAGAGGGGTGGACTGAGGCACACGTGCCTGTCTGGAGGGGGTGAAGGGAATCCAGGCCATGGGAAGGTCCGTTAGGGCACGGGCCTTGCTCAGGCACACAGCGAGAAAGTGAGTGGAAAGAGCAGGGCCCCTGCTTGGCTGGCAGGAGGACGGAAAGGTTGGAAAAGACGCCAGAGGCCTAGTCTGTAGGGCTTCTCCTCACCTGCTTGAGGAAAACGCTCTTCCCTGAGGAGTTGGGTCCAGTGATGACCTTGACCCTTTCTTTGTCCCCACCACATTCTACAGAGTTGGGCACGAAGGTTCGGGCACAGAGTTCCATCAGGGGATGTCTGCAGTGGGCAGAGAGACACCTCACATGGCCTACGGGTCCAGACAGATGAACCCCCCAGGAGATGGGGCCCTTGTGTCTCACCTGCCATTCTGGATTCGGACCCCATGGAGCAGGGGTGAGTAACGGGGCCTTGAATAGCCATAGTCCCGGGCAGCACTGGCAAGAGCCAGCAGGACGTCCAAGCGGGAGGCAAGGTCCAACACCCGGCTTAACACAGCAGCTCGCGCTAGCACCTGGCACTGCAGCTGGTACATCAGCAGGGTCTCCTGATCTGCTCGGGGTGAGAGCAGAGGCTGGGAGTCAGGAAAGGAAAGGAAAGACAGAGGCCCACAGAGGGAGCTGGGAACAAGCGTACTGATGTGGGCTGAGGCCCCCAGACAGTCAGGGCAGACACGGAGTGAGAGCGATGGCGAGCAGGAAGAGGAGGAGCCTGTTGGAAATTCCTCTCAGCTGCCTGCCCTGCTCCAGCCTCTGGCTCCTCACCCCGGATCTCGCAGTGCAGGTCCCCCAGCAACGTATCCAGCTCCTTGGTTCGGGCACTACGATAGTGCAGCTTCTCCTCGGAGAGGAACTGCGGACAAGGGTTCCGAGTGTGCGCCTGGCATCTCTTAGTCCTCCTCTCCTCTCCCGCCTTTCTAACCCCACCCCTGCCCCTCCTCCCTGACCCCTCTCCAGCTATCTCGGAGCTGGTAAAGCTCACAAAAACCACAGAGGAGACATCCCAGTCGGGCACTGCTGATGCGGGGAGGCCTCGCCTCAGCTGCTGGCCCATTTTCCAGCCCCACAGTGGTGGGAGGGTCTTACCATGAAGTCCAGCCCCTCAATCTCAAAGTCACTGGCCTCCACCATGAAAGGCAGACGGGGAATAGAAAGAAGGAAGCCAATCTGGGGAGAGAAAGAGGAGATAAAGCAGACGATGAGCCACTGGGCACCTTCTCTCCCTGGAGGAAGCCCAGGGACCCCTCAGGGGCCTCCCTCAGTGCCTACAACCAAAAGGTGCTCATGTTTTTTTTTTTTTTAATCTATCAGTGTGTCCTTCATAAGGCTAATATCTCCTCTAGAAGACTTCTGGGAGCCACGCCCCCCCCTCCTGCCCTCACCAGCGGGATGTAGATGACACTGCAGGAAGGGATTCGGGAGTCCAGGTTCTCCAGCTCCTTCCGGGCCACCTCTGTGAGGAAGCTAGGAAGCCCTACCAGCCTTCGTTTTTCTAGGGGGGTAAAGACACACGGATTTCACAAGTCAGGCCCCTGACCCGAGTGCTCTAGTGCCCCCCTCACCGGCCCGCTGTGGTGGCAACCACCTGCTGAGGATGGCGGCCTGACAGTGGGTAGCCAGGTGTTCAGACCTGCAGACCCAGCCACCCGCCAGTACTCACTCTCATCAATTTCGGGATCTATGTTGGGGAGGACTGTGAAGCGATTTTCAGCAAGACTGCCCTCAAAGTCCACCTGAGGAGGCGAGAAGGCCAGTTTCTTCTTATCCAACGCGGTCTCTCTGTCCTGTCCCTCAGCTCGCCTTGGGCCCCAGCTCTCCCTGCAGCCTCGCTTTAACCCTAAAGCCCCTCCCTTGATGTTCTCCACCATCCCGTTCCTGAGTCACCCAACTGAGCTCAGCATCTCCCATGCTGCCTCATCTCCCCACTACAAACCCCAGTCCCTCTCTGTTCTCCAACCCCATCTACCTGCCCTGCCTCCACAGGGGCTCTGCCTCTTTCCTTCAACTCACCACTTTCCCAATGAGGCTGGCGATGTGGTGCAAGTCATCCGAAAATTCTTGGGCAATGTCCCGAAAGAGCTGGATGGACTGGGGCAGGGAGCGGCAGGCATCCCTCAGGCCCAGGGCACTGTACACAGTCTGTAGGAGAACTGCATTGGAGAAGGCGGCCCACACCCAGGCTGGGCAGGGCTGAAGGGACAGGAGTGGACTGAGAACAAAGACCAGTAGAGAAAAACAACAAAAACGGAGAGAAGCCTTCAAAGGCAAATAGAAATAGAGAAGAAATCACATCTCCAAGACTCTGTGCCAGGGACTATACTAAACACTGCAGCCACAAAGACAACTGAGATACAGGCTATGCCCCAGATGGGCTCACAGAAGACAAGCAGACTTAGAAATAAGGTAGGAGGGGACTGGTGCTTTGGTGGGCACCACTTCACGTCCCAGCTGCTCCACTTCCAAGCCAGTTCCCTGCTGATGTGCATGAGAGAGCAGCTAAAGATGGCCCAAGTGCTTGGGCCCCTGCCATCCACATGGAAGGCCCAGATGGAATTCCAGGCTCCTGGCTTCAGCCTGGACCCTTGCGGCCATTTGGGGAGTGAACCAGCAGGCGGAAGATGTCTTTCTGGCTCTGTCTCTCACTGTAACTACGCCTTTCAAATAAATACACAAATCTTAAAAAAAAATCAAGTGGGAGAGGCTTTGATAGATTTGTACAAACTCCCACCAAAGGAGTTGGTGCAGAGGAAAAAGAAAGAGAAATAGTTATGAAAGGCAGGGGCAGAGTAATGGAGAGGGAGCGATGATGGCACTGGAGTAAGAGCGGATGAGAGGACACATGGGAGTCACTGAGTTAATTCCCCAGGGAGGGGCAGGGCCCTGAGGTGGCCGATGTAACCAGGGAGTAGACTGAAAGCAATGAGACCCAGAAAACAGACTAAGTTGTAGAACTGTCTAAAATTACTACTTACCTTCAGGAAAACGCTAGTATAGGCTAAGAGTTTGGGGTACCTTTGCAGAGAAAAGGACATGAGTTGGGTCTTGAATGAGGCTATTTCAAAGAAAGGCAGGCATTCTGGGTGAGGGTGAGAGCAGGGGCGAGGGAATCGAGGCAGGAGGAGGAGCTAACTCTTACTGACTGCTTACTCTGGGCCAGATAATTCTGTCCTCTCAAGTCTTTTTTTTTTTTTTTTTTTTTTTTTTTTTTTTTTTTTTTTTTAACAGGCAGAGTGGACAGTGAGAGAGAGAGAGAGACAGAGAGAAAGGTTGGTTCACCCTCCAATGGCCGCCACGGCTGGCGCACTGCAGCCGGCGCACCGCGCTGATCAGAAGCCAGGAGCCAGGTGCTTTTCCTGGTCTCCCATGGGGTGCAGGGCCCAAGGACTTGGCCCATCCTCCACTGTACTCCCGGGCCACAGCAGAGAGCTGGCCTGGAAGAGAGGCAACCGGGACAGGATCCGATGCCCCGACCGGGACTAGAACCCGGTGTGCCGGCGCCACTAGGCGGAGGATTAGCCTATTGAGCCGCGGCGCCGGCCCCTCTCACGTCTTTTAAGAGCCCCATTTTCCAGATGTGTAACCTGAAGCACAGAGAGCTGACATAATCCTCAAAGTTTCGCAGAGAATAAATGGAAGAACTGAGATTTAAACTCATGTGTCTGGCTTTTCCCTACTCTGCTATATGCAGCCAGAGGCCTTCATTGCACAGCCTGGCCTCACTGAAGCACAGGGTAAATGTTAAGAAGCAATGAGGGGCTGGTGCTGTGGCATCCGGGAGGGCAGCAGGTGCTAATTCAAGTACTTGGGCCCCAGATTAAGTTCCTGGACCTGGATTGTGTTCCTGGCTCCTAGCTTCACTTTGGCCTAGCTCAGGCTGTCACAGACATTTGAGGGATGAACTAGAGGATGGAAGATCTCTCTCGGTCTGCCTTTCAAATATTTAAAATTAAGTTAACTTTGGGGAGTAAAGGAACAGATTTCTTTCTGTCTGCCTCTCTGCATTTCAAAAATATGATTATTTTTAAAAGTCAACCAGGGGCCGGCATTGTGGTGTAGTGGGTAAAGCCACAGCCTGCCGTACCAGCATCCCATATGGGCACTGGTTCAAGTCCCAGCTGCTCCACTTCCGATCCAGCTCTCAACCATGGCCTGGGGAGGCAGTGGAAGATGGCTCAAGTCCTTGGGCTCCAGCACCCACATGGAAAACCCGGAAGAGGCTCCCAGCTCCTAGCTTCAAGATGGGCACAGCTCTGGCCATTGCGGCCAATTGGGGAGTGAACCAGCAGATGAAAGACCTCTCTCTCTCTCTCTGCCTCTCCTTCCCTAACTCTGACTTTCAAATAAATAAATAAATAAATCTTTTTTTTTAAAGTCAACCTATAAGAACTCCCAATAACTAAAGTTTCTGAGCAAAAATAAACAATGATGGCATTGACTGATAACAAAATACAAAAAATATTATGAGACGATTGCTCTATGGTTATGCAGGATATAACATTAGGGGAAGCTGGGTGAAAAGTTAGAACCTTCTGTAAAATTTCTGCAACTCTTCTTTAAGTCTTATGTTGTTGCAAAAATTAAAAAGCTGGAGCCGCTGCTTGCAGTGCTGGCATCCCATATGGGTGCCGGTTTGAGTCCCGGCTCTCCACTTCCGATCCAGCTCTCTGGCCTGGTAAAGCAATGGAGGATGGCCCACGTGCTTGGGCCCCTGTACCCTCGTGGGAAACCTGGAAAAAGCTCCTGGCTCCTGGCTTCAGATCGGCGCAGCTCCAGCTGTTACGGCCATCTGGGGAGTGAACCAGCAGATAGAAGACCTCTCTCCCTCTCTCTCTCTCTGCCTTTCAAATAAATTAATTTAAAAAATTTAAAGTTAAGGGACTCGTGTTTGTTGCAACAGTCACATGTCAATTGGGATGCCCCCATCCTGTATCAAAGTGCCTAGATTAGTCCCAGCTCCACTTCCAATTCCAGCATCCTGCTAATGCACACCCTGGGAAGAGAAATGATGGCTTCAGTTCTTGGGTCTCTGCCACCGAGATGGGAGACCCAGATTGAGTTTCAGGATCCTGGCTCTTACAGATGTCTCTCTGTTTCTCTCTCTGCCTTTCAAACAAATAAAATGAAAATTTTTTAAAAGTTAAAACAGGAGTAGATGTTTAGACTAGTGATTAAGACATCACTTGGGAGCCCACAATCCCCTATTAGAGTGCCTGGATTTGAGTCCTGGCTCCACTCCCAATTCCAGCTTCCTACCAATGTGCACCTCGGGAGGCAGCAGGTGATGGCGCAAGCAGTTAAGTTCCTGCCATCGATGTGGGAGACCTGGATTGGGTTCCTAGCTCTCAGCTTCAGCCCCAGCCTTGTCCCAGTCCTACCCCCGGCTGCTGCAGGCAATTAGGGAGTTTTCTCTGTTGCTATATTTCCCTCTGTCTCTCTCAAATAAATAAATTTACAAAGTTAAAACAACACCAAGGATATGTCTTTTAAAACATATTTATTTATTTGAAGGGAGAGGGAGAGAATGAGAGACAGACATAAAGAGTTTTCATCTACTGGTTCACTCTCCAAATGCCTACAGCAGCCAAGGCTGGGGTGGGGTTGAGGCCAGGAGCTGGGAACTCAGCCCAGTTCTCCCACGTGGGGGACAGGCATCCAGTTACTTTAGGATCACTACTGACTCCAGAATCTGCATTAAGAGAAAACTGAAGTCGGAGCAGAAGCAAAGTTTTGAACCCAGACACTCCACTGTGGTAAGTGAGCAGGCATCTCAACCAGTTTGCTAAGCCAAACACCAAGGAGAAGAATAAATCTTAAACTTCAGGAGAAAAAAAAAAAAGGAAAAAGTTGTCTATAAGTGGTAAAAGGAGACTCAGGGATAGAAGCTAGAATTAGTTAAGTATACTTTGGGGGATTTGACTTTGGAACTTTGTAAATATTTTACATAATAATAAAATTAACTTTTTAAACGCTAAACCAGATGTGGTGGTTGTGGTACAGCAAGTTAAGCTGTCACTTGGCACACCTGCATCCCATTCTGGAGTTACAGTTTACTAAGTCCCTACTGTACCACTTTTTTTTTAATCTATTTGACAGATAGAGTTAGACAGTGAGAGAGAGAAAGAAAAAGGTCTTCCTTCTGTTGGTTCACCCCCAAAATGGCCGCCACGTCCAGAGCTACGCTGATCTGAAGCCAGGAGCCAGGTGCTTCCACCTGGTCTCCCATGTGGGTGCAAGGGCCCAAGCACGTAGGCCATCCTCCATTGCCCTCCCGAGCCACAGCAGAGAGCTGGACTGGAAGAAGAGCAACCGGAACTAGAACCTGGTGCCTATATGGGATGCCGGCGCCTCAGGCAGAGGATTAACCAAGTGAGCCACGATGCTGGCCCCATACTGTACCACTTCTGATCTAGCCCCCTCCTAATGCATCCTGGGAGGCAGCAGAAGATGGTTCAAGTACTTGGGTCCCTGCCACTCACATGGGAGACTCAGATGGAGTTCTGGGCTCCTGGCTTCTGCCTGGCTCAGCCCTGGCTATTAAAGGCATTTGGGTACTGAACTGATAGATGTCTGTCTGTCTCTCTGTACAGTTGTTTTTTTTTGTTTTGTTTTGTTTTGTTTTGTTTTGTTTTGTTTTTTTTGACAGGCAGAGTGGATAGTGAGAGAGAAAGGTCTTCCTTTGCTGTTGGTTCACCCTCCAATGGCCACCATGGCTGGCACACTGCGGCCGGCGCACCGCACTGATCCGAAGGCAGGAGCCATGTGCTTCTCCTGGTCTCCCATGGGGTGCAGGGCCCAAGGATTTGGGCCATCCTCCACTGCACTCCCGGGCCACAGCAGAGAGCTGGCCTGGAAGAGGAGCAACCGGGACAGAATCCGGCACCCCGACCGGGACTAGAACCCGGTATGCCGGCGCCGCAAGGTGGAGGATTAGCCTATTGAGCCAAGCTCTGTCTTTCAAGTAGATGAAAATACATTCCAACAAAGCAATTCCAAAAATATTAAAAATAGAATGCAACAAATGAACATAAATGTAGGCCGGCGCCGCGGCTCACTAGGCTAATCCTCCGCCTAGCGGCGCCGGCACACCGGGTTCTAGTCCCGGTCAGGGCGCCGGATTCTGTCCCGGTTGCCCCTCTTCCAGGCCAGCTCTCTGCTCTGGCCAGGGAGTGCAGTGGAGGATGGCCCAGGTGCTTGGGCCCTGCACCCCATGGGAGACCAGGAAAAGCACCTGGCTCCTGGCTCCTGCCATCGGATCAGCGCGGTGCGCCGGCCGCAGCGCGCCGGCCGCGGCGGCCATTGGAGGGTGAACCAACGGCAAAGGAAGACCTTTCTCTCTGTCTCTCTCTCTCACTGTCCACTCTGCCTGTCAAAAAAAAAAAAAAAAGAAAAAAAAAAGAACATAAATGTATATCCAGGTAGTGATACAGCCACACAAGGAACTATTCCATGTGACTAAAATGCAGTGAATGGACTGTCTATCCCTAGTGAGAACAAAAACAGCTGCTATGTTCTCCCTAAGAATACCTTACATGCTTTTCAGTAATCACATAGTTGGTAGTAGTGCTGTTATTGCCTAAATGCTGTGGATGAAGTATGAAAAAAAAAGTAAATGAATGATATTCTAATTTTATCATTCCTAGTGTTATTGAGAACTACAGTTTTTAGTGTGGAAGAAAGGCAATATTGAGGAGGTAAGTAAAGGCATATAGGAAAGAAAAATCCTGTGAATTTGAATTTAAATTGGTGGTATCAGAATCAATGTATCGTGTTTTCTTTCTTCTTCTTTTTTTTTTTTTAAGGAGTCCCTGGCTTGGTGGGGTGGGGAGGGGGTGGGGAGAGGAAGTCCCTGGAGCTGGCCACAGAAAACACCTGAAAGCAATAAACAAAATACCCTCCAGCACTGAAACACCATATCCCTCTGAAAGGTTCCTGGGCTTCTTAGAGAAATATCTGATTCTGGATGAGAACCAGGAGGTAGGAATGATGTATCTGGTACATCTCCTCAAACCAGAGAGAAAGCTAATTAAAGTCTACTGGGGTCATGTTTAAAGGATCAGAAGCCAACATAAAGAGGCTCCCATTGGCCAAAGATGGAGTAATTTGAATACGTATAAAGACTAAAAATGCAGCTGGCGCCACAGCTCAATAGGCTAATCCTCCACCTAGCAGCGCCGGCACACCGGGTTCTAGTCCCAGTCGGGGCGCCGGATTCTGTCCTGGTTGCCCCCCTTCCAGGCCAGCTCTCTGCTGTGGCCCGGGAGTGCAGTGGAGGATGGCCCAAGTGCTTGGGCCCTGCACCCGCATGGGAGACCAGGAGAAGCACCTGGCTCCTGCCTTTGGATCAGCGCGGTGCGCCAGCTGTAGCGCGCCAGCCGTGGCGGCCATTGGAGGGTGAACCAACGGCAAAGGAAGACCTTTTTCTCTGTCTCTCTCTCTCTCATTGTCCACTCTGCCTGTAAAGAAAAAAAAGACTAAAAATGCAACAGACCGACACACAACTATAACTCTGTGAGTGTGTGTGAGCGATACTAAAACAACAACAAAAACCTCACTGGCTGCCTTGGAGGATGTTAAGGAACTGACTTACTACGTTGATAGCTGATAAATGAAGGTAAATGAAAAAAAAAATCAAGCAATTTTCTGTATTTCCATATGAAATATGTCACTGGGGAACTAACAGTAGATGAGAGGAAATTTTTTCCTTACCGAAATGTCTGGCCAATAAATGAAGAAGGAATGACAGACCTACAGTAACATGATCTCTGCAATGCCTGAAGAATGAACAGGATGGAGTTGGGGTTGTGGCTTAGTGGGTAAAGCTGCCACCTGCAAATGCCGGTATCCCAAATGGGTGCTGGTTCACATCCCGGCTCCTCCATTTCTGATGCAGCTCCCTGCTAATGGCCTGGGTAGAGCAGCAGAAGACAGCCCAAGTGATTGGGCCCCTGCTACCCACATAGGAGACCTGGAAGAAGCTCCTGGCTGCTGGCTTTGGCCTAGCCCAGGCCTGGCTGTTTTGGCCATTTGGGAGTGAACTAGCAGATGGAAGACCTCTCTCTCTCTCTCTCTCTCTCAATATCTCTCTCTATTTCTTACTTTCTCTCTCTCTGTAACTCTTTCAAATAAATAAATCTTTAAAAATATATTAGGCATTATGCTCCCCCACTTATGAAACAACACTGAAAAAAATAGCCTAAACCTAATCATGCTTCTAGATCTAACTACTAATTTACAGAAATTATAGAAGAAAGGAAACATATTAAAAACATCAAGGGAATGTAACCAGCAAAATTCAGGCTAAGGACAAAAAAAATTCAGCTTCTTCAATAAATAACTTGCAACAGGGAAAGACAAAGAGGATTAGAGAGAGAGAAAGTGAGAAAGAGAGAGAGAGAGAGAGAGAATAGAGAATAGAGAAGGATCCCATATCTGGGGCCAGTGCTGTGGCATAGTGGATAAAGCCACCACCTGCAGTGCCGGCATCCCATATGGGTGCCGGTTCGCATCCCAGCTGCTCCACTTCTGATCCAGCTCTCTGCTATGGCCTGGGAAAGCAGTAGAAGATGGCCCAAGTCCTTGGGCCCCTGCACCCACATGGAAGACACAGAAGAAGCTCCTGGCTTCTGGCTCCTGGCTTCAGATCAGCGCAGCTCTGGCATTGCCGGCAAATGGGAAGTGAACCAGTGGAAGGAAGACCTCTCTCTCTGCCTCTCCCTCTCTCTATGTAACTCTGACTTTCAAGTAAATAAATAAATCTTAAAGAGGGGGGAGGGGAGGGGAGAGTATACCATAGACTAAAGAAAGCTAAAGATGGGGCTGGCACTGTGGTGTAGCAAGTAAAGCTGCCGCCTGCAGTGCTGGCATCCCATATGGTGCTAGTTCAAATCCCAGCTGCTCCACTTCTGATCCAGCTCTCTGCTCTGGCCCAGGAAAGCAGTAGAAGATGGATCAAGTCTTTGGGCCCCTGCACCTGCAAGGGAGACCCAGAAAAAGCTCCTGGTTCCTGGCTTCAGAATGGCCCGGCTCCTGCTGTTGCAGCCATTTGGAGAGTGAACCAGCAGATGGAAGACCTCTCTCTGCCTCTTGTAACTATGCCCTTCAAATAAATAAATCTTTTAAAAACAAAAAGCCAAAGATAATATCCCATCCATTACCATGTCATTGTATCTGGATCCTAATTAAGTAAATTGTAATAAAGAAAATCTTGACATTTAAGAAATGATTAGAAATTTAAACATCATATATTTGATGATATTAAAGAATTATCTTGGTGCCAGAGTTGTGATTAGCTGATTAAGCTGCCTCCATATGGGTGCCTGCTCATGTCCTGGCTGCTGTAGTTCCTGCTAATGAAAAAAGCAGCAGAAGATGGCCCAAGTCCTTGGGCTTGTGTACTCATGTGGGAGACCTGGAAGAAGCTCCTGGCTCCTGGCTTCAGCTTGGCCCAGCCCCAGCCTTTTAGGGAGTGAATCAGCAGATAGAAGACCTTTCTCTCTCACTCTCTCACTCTGTAACTCTTCTTTTCAAATAAATAAATCTTAAAAACATATATATATATATGAAAGAATTAATTTTTAGGTAAGGTAATGGCATTATACTTAGAAATAATTTCCTTTTATAAATCATACTGACATGTCTATGGATGAAATTATATAATGACTGAGATTTGCTCCAAAATGATTCAAGGACAAATTAGAAGATACAGCTGAAACAAGATGGGGGTAGGCATCTGACAGAGCAGTTAAGATGCAGCTTGGGACACCCACATCCCATATTAAGTGCTGGAGGGGAGGGAGGCAGTTTGAGTCCCAGCTATTTCTTTTTTGAAAAAGATTTATTTATTTATTTATTTATTTGACAGCCAGAGTGGACAGTAAGAGAGAAAGACAGAGAGAAAGGTCTTCCTTTGCCATTGGTTCACCCTCCCACCGCGGCCGGCGCACTGTGCTGATCCGATGGCAGGAGCCAGGTGCTTCTCCTGGTCTCCCATGGGGTGCAGGGCCCAAGGATTTGGGCCATCCTCCACTGCACCCCCTGGCCACAGCAGGGAGCTGGCCTGGAAGAGGAGCAACCAGGACAGAATCCGGTGCCCCAACCGGGACTAGAACCCGGTGTGCCAGCACTGCAAGGCGGAGGATTAGCCTAGTGAGCCACGGCGCCAGCTGTTTATTTATTTATTTATTTGAAAGGCAGAGTTACAGAGAGAGATATCAAGATCTTTCATCCGCTTGTTTAGTTTCCAAATGGCCACAAGAGCCAGGGCTGGCCAGGAGGAAGCTGGGAACCTGGAACTCCATTCTGGTCTCCCATGTGGATGGCAGGAGCCCAAACACTTGGGCCATCTTCCACTTCTTTCCCAGGCAGAGTAAAGGGAGCTGGACAGGAAGTGTCACAGAGATGCTGCTGTGCCACACATTACCCCCTTCCCCTGGCTTCTGACTCTGACTTCCTATTAATGTGCAACCTCTGGGAGATCAGATGATGGCTCAAGCACTTGGGTCCCTGCCACCCACATGGAAGACTCAGATGGAATTCTGAGCTCCCCGCTTCAGCCTGGCCTGGCCCTGGCTGTTGTGAGCATTTGGGTGTGAACCAGAGTTTATAAGATTTCTATGTCTTTCTCTATCTCTCTTTCAAATAAACAAATAAAAATATTTAGAAAAAGAACAGCATGAATCAAAGTGTTGAAACTGCATGGTGGGTACATGGGGATTGGTTACATTATTCTATAAATATTTTGACATTTTCCACAATCAAATTAAAAAAAAAAAAGTGGCAGGATAAAGTCAGACAGGGTGATCAGAGCACAGAGGGTCTCTGGAACAGGGGATGGATGAGGAGCTTAACTTGGACTTCTGGGTTTCAAGAAGGGTATTCTTACCTTGTAGAGAACATGCCAGTCATTGACCTTGGTGTTAGACAACTTCATGCGTTTCAGAATCAGCTACAGTTAGACAAGGGGACAAGCACTGTTTTCCCTTCTCTACCCAAAGGCCCCTCAAGAAGCCCACCATCCAGGGTTGGCCCTCAACCTCCTGCCTCCCTCCCAGGCTCACAGGGACATTCTTGATGTGACTCAGCAGCCGGTGCAGCATCTGAGCCATGTCCAGATTCTGAGGCAGCAGAAAAAACTGAATGACATCCAGACGGGAATTGAGTTCCCCCAAGTCCTGAGTTGGACGTGTGAACCACAGCCTAGAAGGGAAAGTTAGGGTGGAGGAACTAGAAATTGCATCTTGTCTCATTACTGTCTTGGTCTTAATTTGCCAAAATACACGTCTGGAGGTCCCTGGGGGTTGCGGCAATATGTATCAGTGACACGCTCTAGGATGTACTGGCAAGTGTGATGTCCTGTCCAGGCAGGTGCTTACAGGTACCTACTGAAGAGCACTGATGTGAGCACAACCATGTCTGTATATCATGGTTTTGATAAGACAATATGTCATTCCATGTGGATATACTGACAGATTATCAATATTTTAGAGGGAGAGCAGTGTGTTGAGATATTTGTGTGCCAACACTGCAGCTTGCTCTGTACTAAGTAGGCAAGGGTGAGTCATTATGAGTTTGCATATCTGTATTTAGCAGAGAAGGTGTCCTGGGTAATAGACAAACATTCGTCTTTTCACGTTCTTCCTGTGAAAGTATATAGCTGGCCGGCGCCGCGGCTCACTAGGCTAATCCTCCACCTAGCGGCGCCGGCACACCGGGTTCTAGTCCCGGTCGGGGCGCCAGATTCTGTCCCGGTTGCCCCTCTTCCAGGCCAGCTCTCTGCTGTGGCCAGGGAGTGCAGTGGAGGATGGCCCAAGTCCTTGGGCCCTGCACCCCATGGGAGACCAGGAGAAGCACCTGGCTCCTGCCATCAGATCAGTGCGGTGTGCCGGCTGCAGCGCCCCGGCCGGGGCGGCCATTGGAGGGTGAACCAATGGCAAAGGAAGACCTTTCTGTCTCTCTCTCTCACTGTCCACTCTGTCAAAAAAAAAAAAAAAGTATATAGCTGTGCCACATGGGATGATAAGCGTTCAATTCATAATGGTCATCTCTGCAGAGAAAGAAGTATTAGGAAGGGACCGTAAGGAGCATCAGCAACATCTTATTCTTAAATTGGCTGGTAAAGACACAGAGGTTTATATTATCACCTTTTGAGTATTAAAAGTATTTTGTAAGAAATTAAATTAGTACACAGGCATAAATGTCTCATCTGTGTTTGTCTAATTCTAGGTGGCCCTTTCTCCCTATGGTTATGAAAAATGTGAGACTCTGCAAAGATCTGAGCCCATAGATTGTTTTCTACATTAAAACAATCTACCAAGCATTCCATTACACAAGAGTCAATGAGTAGATGGGGTCAGCGCTGTGGCACAGCAGGTTAAAGCCACATCCAGCAGCGCCAGCATACCTATGGGTGCCAGTTACAGTCCTGGCTGCTCCACTTCTGATCCAGCTCCTTGCTAATGCACCTGGGAAAGCACCAGAGGAGGGCCCAAGTCCTTAGGTCCCTGTACCCACATGGGAGACCAGGAAGAAGTTCCTGGCTCCTGGCTTCAAATCTGTTCAGCTCCAGCCGTTGTGGCCATTTCGGGAGTGAACCAGTGGATAGAGGACCTCTTTCTCTGTCTTTACCTCTCTCTGTAACTCTGTCTTTAAAAAAAAAAAAAAAAAAAATAGATTCCTTGGGGAAAAAGAGAGTCAATATGTAGAGATGCTAGGGGTCTGATAATGTGTATATCACATTGTAGTCTCTGGCCAGTTACTCTGGGTTATAATACCCCAGATCAGAATGAAGGGGCGGGGGGGCTGGCACTGTGGTGTAGTGGGAAAAGCCCCTGCCTGCAGTGCTGGCATCCCATATGGGCATCAGTTCAAGTTCAGCTCTCTGTTATGGCCTGGGAAGGCAGTAGAGGATGGCCCAAGACCTTGGGCCCTTGCACCTGCATGGGAGACCTGGAAGAAGCTCCCGGCTCCTGGCTTTGGATCAGTGCAGCTCCAGCCTTACAGCCAATTGGGGAGTGAATCAGCGGATGAAAGACCTCTTTCTCTTTCTTTCTCTCTCTCTCTGCCTCTCCTGCTCTCTCTGTGTAACTCTTTCAGGTAAATAAAAAAAATAAAAAAAAAAAGAATGAAATAGAGGACCCGGCTGGATTCAAGGGTGGGTTTTGGTAATCTCTGTTCCACTGCTTGACCACAGAAGGCTCCAGACACAGCAGTGGATCGACAACTGTGAATATGTATGTCCGCTCTGGAGGGAAATGAGCATTTCTAAGCCGACTTTCTTGTAAAACCCCTGGGAATCTGACTCACACTCTGCTACTGCCAGGAGAGACCGTGAATGACTCAAACTCCCTAATTTCACAGCTGAGGAAATGAAGCCCTTACAAGATAAGCAACTTGTCCTAAGTCATACTGCTACTGAGAAGTGTAGCTGGGTCCCAGCACTCAGGTCTCCAGACAGCTAGGACAGCGCTCTTTAGAGAATATTGTGACACTCAGTCACCTTCTTCGTGCCCTGTCCTGCTTTAGGCCAGCTGAGTCCTCAGATCCTCATTGAGGTTATGATTTTATGCCCTGCAGATCCCAGCTGGGGCTTCCGCACTCCTCCCCACCTCTAACCCAGTTTTCAATTGCCTCGTTGAGACTAGAAACCTGTACTGTACACCGGATGCACTGAACAACCAGGTAGTTAAATTACTCTGCTAATTACCTGGAGAGGTCCTCAGAGACTGTCCCAAATTAACCCCTAGAAGATATAGACACTGCAGAGCAGGTGAGGTGGGGAAATGATGGTGCATCTGTAGGCCTGTGAAAGCTTCCATTTTGAGATTTCAGAGATGATGTCACTGGTATGCTTGCATTCATATACTGTGTTCACTCACTCGAGCGCTTCAGTGTACAAGGCCATGTGACAGGCACTGGTATAGTAGCAATGGTCATGGGACAGAGTTCACTCTGTACGAGCAAACAGATTCGCTGACTGCTGATTCTAACCTGATGTGGCAGTACAACTAGAGAAACATAAATAAGCACCATGTGAGCACTAGGAAGGTGCATGTCAATCTCCTCACAGGTATCTGTGAAAGAGTCACCAAAAAGATGACAGTTGGTTTACACCTTGAAAATCTAAGATTTTGACAGGTAGAGAACGGGGAACACTTTCCAGAAGGTACAGCATAAGCACAGGTGTGATGTGTTTCCATAATGGCCAAGTGGCCCTAAAGACTACAATATGGAGTAGACTCAGCTGGAAAGGACTTGGGAAAAATTTGGGAAGGTGAGCCTAGAAATTACAACTGAGGTGAAAGGGGGGCCCTCAACATTCATCCTGCAGGTATGGACAAGCCTCCTATTATTTTGTGTCTACCTAAGGTTTCCTAAAAGTGGAATGACATATTCAGACCTCTGAATACAAGTTACAGGAATGAAGGATAGATTGAGAAAAGGAGATCAGAGGCAAAGAGGCTGATTTAGAGGTGAATGCAATGTTCCAGGTTAGAAATGATAACAGCTGTGGGGCCAGTGTGGTGGCACAGTAGGCCAAACCACCTCCTGTGACACGGGCATACATATGAGCACCACTTCAGATCCAGCTCCCTGCTAATGGACCCAGGAAGACAGTGGCAGATGGCCTGAGTGCTTGGGTTCCTGCACCTACCGGGGCGGGGGGGAGACCCAGATGGAGTACAGGCTCCTGGTTTCGGCCTAGCACAGCCCATGCTGTTGTGGCCACTTGGGGAGTGAATCAGCAGATGGACAATCTCTCTCTCACTTTTCCCTCTCTAACTTTGCCATTCAAATAAATAAATTTCTCTTTAAAAAGAAAGGAAATGATGATAGCTAGAATTAGAGCAGTGAAAAGAGGGAGCTGGGGATGGCTAGGAGGACGGAATGCATCGGCAGTGTGAAGAACTGAACGTGGGGCATAAAGGAGAAGCATCCGTCCAAGGTTCATAGCTCAGGGAGCTGTTCTGGCAGCAGTGCCATCACAGGGGAGGGCCTGCAGGAAGAGGAGCAGTCTAATGAGCACCAGTTGGGAAGCTCTGAGTTGGAGCTGCCTGAGGAAAAGGTGGGCATCGGTTACATACAATTAGCATTGCACATAATGGGGTTTGGAGCCAGACAGACACATCAGAGGGTCATCAGAGATATTAAAGATACTGTCATTCAATACATGATCATGTTATACTAGTAGTTCATGTGTCCTGCTGCTTGTATGTGTGCAAGCCTGTGTATCTTGAGTGGATAAAAGTGTATCCGTGCTGACAACACAAAACAAGAATAATACCAGCCTCCACAAGGGGCGAGTAAAGGGATTAAACCTATTCAGCCAGTGCTTGGTAAAGGGCAGTTGGTTTAGCTCTCCTGGGGGGTGGTGAGTGAGAGTCTGGTACTGCTCTTGGTGGGCAACAGCATGTAGTGTGACGGGGACCCATGCTGTAAGTAGTGTGTGGCACTGCGGGAGACCCACTCACCTGAGCAGCTTCTCTCCCCACTTACAGCGGCATCTGTTGAGGATTCCTGCGGTGGGTGAGGGCAGGGCATGAGCTTGTTAGAAGGCAGGGCAGGGAACAGAATGTGTGTGTCTAAGCTGAGACATCCAGGTCAGAGGTGCGACCTGGCCCGGGGGGCAGGGCTGGAATCTGGAGCAGACGCAGGACACAAAAGCAGTCAAAGCTGGCTCCTGGCCACAAAATCTGAGTCAGGATTGCTATACAGGGAGATAGGGGGAGACAATCACAGAAACATTCAGCCAGAAAAATAGGCAAATCAGGCCTGGTGAAGACTCACAAAGAGCCCAGCACATACATACAAATGAGACACTGCTCACTGAGACATACATAGGAAACATGGATACTTGAAGCAATGCCCCGAAAACACCCTAAAGCCAGAGACAACCAATAAAGACTATGCAAATCAAAGACAGGCAATTACAGCTATAACTCTCCTCTATACCCAAGGCCTCCCAAAGTCCCTCATAGGTGCCAAGCAGAAACATTCATACAAACCCAGGGAATGAACACAGAACCAGTAAAGTAACAGCTGCAAATGCCAGCGACACTGTACGGTTACAAGGCATGGGGGAAACACACAAGATCAGAGGGGAACAAAGTGAGTAAGAAAGCCGGATCAGGGTGGAAGAGGCATCTGGCAATGACAGTAAGTGAGAGTACAGGGGCTGGGACACGTGTTTGGAGCCAGTGCTTTACCGGCAGGCTGGTGCAGTGGGAGACGAGGCACGGGGCACACCTACCGAAGAGGCTGAGCCCCTCCTTCAGGCCGCTGGCCACTTTGTACACCGAGGGATGAGACTCACTCTTAAAAATCTGCAGAACGCTGTCAGGGAGAAATGAAGGCGTCTGGGGCAACCTGGGATTTTGAAGGTAATGAGAACTGGGGACTAAGAAATGGAAGAGGGACTAGGGACATCCTCCTGAGACCAAGTCTGAGGTAAGTCAAGGCGTCCTTCATCTTCTGTGACTCGGTTTCCCCTTTAGAGCGGGGGGGGGGCCTTTGTTCTGCCAAGGGCCATCTGGGTATTTACAATATCAGTCACAGGCCATACAAAATGATTAACTTAAAAATTAGCCTGCTGAGGATTTACTGAATTTTAAGTCCCGCCTGCAGTTGCCTCCACAGGGCCAGACCCAGTGATTTCGCGGCCTTATATGGCCCGTGGGCCGGACGTTCCCCACCCCTGGCAAATTACGGCGATACTTTGGTGCTTTTTTTCCCCTCTTCCATTCGCCCTCCGCTTCCTTTTCCTTCAGGGAGAGATATGTTAATAGCCCAGGATTAGGGAAACTAGAACCTCATTAGGATTATTAGAGCATTAAACTTAATCCTTCTCCCTCCCGCCCCAGAGCCCGCAGTCTGACTCTACCTTCTTACCTGTAAGTGTCTTGATCTATGCTTACCAGATGGGTCCTGGGGAGAGAACACAAGCAGAAAGGAGGGTGGCTGGGGTATGGGAGGTCTGAGTTCATTCCAAAGCTCCACCCACCTTCACACCCCTCTCGGAATACCCTCCAGAGCCTCACATTCCCTGGGTTCTCCCGTGTATCCCAGAGCACTTTACTCTCTGGGTTACTTGCCTGCACACCACCCATTCCACCTTACTTTCCAGGCCTCCCACCTTACTTTGGTTAAGGTTAGGCTGAGTCACCTACAACACAAATTTCTTAAAGGCCAGGATGGGGACATTGACATTATGGTCTTCCAGTTCAACCCCGATTCTTCTCCGGCTCAGAAACTTGAGCAGCCCTCCAAGTGCTCGAACCTCGGAAGCAAAATCACCAATGCAGTTGGGAGAAATTCTAATGTCTCAGAGGCTGGACAATACCAGGGAAAACTAGTATTTCCCAGGGCTAGGCCCGTACTTTCCAGAACTCAACTCCAGGAATGGGGTGCTACGCCTTTCTCCAGCGTACTGCATCCCAGCCTGTATCCCCCAGGACCCAGCTCACCAAGAGGAGGCAATCAAAGGGAATAATGGAGGAGAGGAAGAGGATTTTCTCAGTGGCAGTCATGGAGTCCGGCATGAAAGAGTAGTTTCCACAAAGGAGGCGTTGTTTGCTTATCTCTAAACCTATTTTGCAGACACAGCGGGAGAGAAAGGTCTTACAGCAAATTCTTTTTACCCATTTTAAGAATGAGACAAATAGGGGCCAGTGTTGTGGCGTAGCAGATTAAGCCTCCACCTGTGACACCAGCATTCCACATAGGCACCGGTTTGTATCCCGGCTGCTTCTCTTCTGACCCCGCTCTCTACTGATGGCCTGGGAAAGCAGTGGAAGATGGCCCAAGTGTCAGGTCTCATAGGAGACCTGGAAGAAGCTCCAGGCTCCCGGCCTCAGCCTGGCCCAGCCCTGGCCATCGTGGCCATTTGGGGAGTGAACCAGTGGATGGAAGACCTCTGTCTCTCCTCTTCTCTCTGAAACTCTGCCTTTCAAGTAAATAAAAAATAAATCTTAAAAAAAAAAAAAAAAAGAATGAGACAAATAAAAGCAAGAAAGATTTTGTGATTTCCCTAAGCTCACATGAACAGTTAATGAAAAGCTGAAGCAAGAGCCAAAATTTCAGTTCCTTAGTCTAATTCTTTTTATTCTATATATAATGTAAAGATATCTGGATGAAAGTACAACCTGAGAAAAAGAAATGGCTCAGGAAAGTAAGATATGTGTCTGGAATATAGGATTTTTGGTCATAAAGAGTATATTAACAGAGGAACTAATAACACTAATACTCTAACATCTAATTAGGAGAGAACACCATTACTTGTCCTTTTTAGAAACCTGGGAAGATTACAGAAGTATCTTATTGATTATTAGGGTCATTAAAGCAGTCGGTACCCATTGTTTTTTATTAGAATCTTTTAAAGATTTATTTATTTATTTGAAAGGCAGAGTTCCTGAGAGGGAGAGACAAAGAGAGCAATTTCCCATCCACTGGTTCATACCCCAAAAGCCTGCACTGGCCAGGGCTGGGCCAGGCTGAAGCCAGGAACCAGGAGCTTCATCCAGGTATCATACATGGGTGCAGGGGCCAAGCACTTGGGCCATCTGCTGCTGCTTTCCTAGGCATATTAGCAGGGAGCTGGTTCCAGAGTGGAGGAGCCAGGACTCAACAGACACCTATATGGGATGTCAGAGTAGCGCCACAGAGCCGGCCTCAACCTTTACAAAAAAAAAAAAAAAAGTAATAAATGGATTTGGCTTCAAAGGAAAATTTTAACTGTCAATACTCTTCCAGAGATGGGTGTTTGGGGCAGCAGTTAAGACACCATTTCATTAACTGCATTCCATGCCAGTGTGCCCAGGTTTGAGTCTCAGCTCCACTTCCAATTTCAGCTTCCTAATGCACACCTTGGGAGGAGGCAGCCGATGATGACTCGAGTACTTGGGGGCCCTGTCACTCACATAGGAGATCCCAATTAACTTCCAGATTGCTGTGTCTGGCCTGATCTATTCCAGGCAGTTGTAGACATTTGGGGAGTAAATCAGTAGATAGAAGATCTCTCTCTCTCTCTCTCTCTCTCTCTCTCTCCCCCTGCCTTTCAAATAAAAATAAAAATCAAAAAAGATAGATTTCACCCTTTAAAAAAAATTCCAAAATTGTCTCCATTCCCTCTTCTTAGGAGAGGCCTTCATCCTAAGACATGCCGAAGTGGAGGCTTTGAACTAAGTTGCAGATTACTGAAGGGACGTGAGCAGGAGAGATCTTGGGGAGACTAGTCACGGGACAGAGAAAGCACAAGTGTTTTGGACAAAATAAGGCTGAGGGAGAGATCTCCAAGAATGCGGTGGAGTTAGGAGAAAGGGTCAGGACACTGAGATGGAGGACTGGCAAAGCAGAAGGAAGGAGATACCAAAATCCACACTTGGTAAATACACGATTTCAGGTCTCCTTGGCTCTCTGTGCTCCTGGGAGGCTGTGGGAAAGGAAGACAAGGGCCATCACCACACATCTCAGTCCTGCTTCTGTCCCAGCCTCCCCGTACCCGAGCTGCAGCCTGCAGGAGTACTCTGCACCTCATCCTTCCCCATTTCCCCTCTCCCTCACCAAGTGCTTACCAAGCTTCCCCAGAAACTGAGTCATAGCCTCATCCTGTTTGGCACTTGTGACAACAGACTGTGGACTGACTTCATCCAGAACTTGGAAGGAGAGAAAAGAAATGAGTTAAAGGATTTTTATCCTTTGACCAAGCAGAAACCAACAGCTTTTCCCTTGTGCTGATCAAGAGGAAATCAATCTATAGTTTTTCCCTTGTACTCAGATGTCACCCAAAACAATTTATTCCCTTCTTCTAATAGTAGGGAGTGTTCCATACATGAGAAGAAGTGATAGAAGCCATTTTCAGAAAAGTACTAAGACTGGCAGGATGCTGGGAGGAAACAGAGGTGTCCTGGAGAGTCTCACTAGATATAACCCCAGCAGGCAGCTATGACTGATTTGGCCAATCATACCTACAGCATCTGATTAATTGTAAATACCTAATAAACATTTGTTGAGAACAACTGAATTCCTAAAAACATCACAGGGAGCCTCTTGGAGTCAACTATAAAAGATTCAACAAGGGGCTGGCATTATGGTATAGCGGTAAATCCTCCACCTGCAATACCAGCATCCCATATGCATGCTGGTTTTTGTCCCAGCTCCACTTCCCATCTAGCTCCCTGATAATGGCCTGGGAAAAACAACAGAAGATGGCCCAAATGTTGGCCCCTGCCACTCACATGGGAGACCTGGAGGAAGCTCCTGTCCTGAGCCTCGCCCAGCCCTGGCCATTGCAGCCATCTGGGAGTGAACCAGTGGATGGAAGACCTGTCTGTCTCGCCCTCTCCTCTGTAACTGACTTTCAAGTAAATAAATACAAATAGATTCAGGAGGCAGTGCTATGGTATGTAGGCTGGGCCTCTACCTGTGATACTGGCATCCCACATGGGTGCCAGTTTGTGCCCCAGCTGCTCCTCTAGAATCCAGCTCCCTGCTGATGGCCTGGGAAAGTAGTGGAAGATGGCCCAAGTGCTTGGGCCCTGCATCCATGTGGAAGACTTAGAAGAAGCTCCTGGGTCCTGGTTTTGGATTGGCCCAGCTCCAGCCATTGCAGCCATTTGGGGAGTGAATCAGTGGATAGAAGAACTTTCTCTCTGTCTTTCCTTCTCTGTCTGTAACTCTCATTCAAATAAATAAATAAGGGGACAGTGCTGTGGCGCAGCAGGTTAACGCCCAGCCTGAAGCTCCAGCTTCCCATATGGGTGCCGGTTTGAGTCCCGGCTGCTCCTCTTCTGATCCAGCTCTCTGCTGTGGCCTGGGATAGCAGTAGAGGATGACCCAAGTCTTTGGGCCCCTGCACCCATGTGGGAGACCTGGAAGAAGCTCCTGGCTCCTGGCCTCGGATCGGCACAGCTCCAGCCGTTGCGGCCAACTGGGGAGTGAACCATCAGATGGAAGACCTCTCTCTCTCTCTGCCTCTCCTCTCTCTGTGTGTAATTCTGACTTTCAAATAAATAAATAAATCTTTAAAAAAATAAATAAAATCTTTTTAAGATTTATTTATTTGAAAGACAGAGTTACAGAGAGAGGTAGAGACAGAGAGAGAGAGAGAGGTCTTCCATGTGCTGATTCACTCCTCAAATGACCGTAACAGTCAGAGCTGAGCTGATCTGTAGCCAGGACCCAGGAGTTTCTTCCAAGGACTTGGGCCATCTTCCACTACTTTCCCAGGCCATAGCAGAGAGCTGGATAGGAAGAGGAGCAGCCGGGACTTGAACCAGAGCCCATATGGGATGTCAGAGCTGCAGGCTGGGGCTTTTAACCCGCTGCACCACAGTGCAGGCCCCAGTAAACAAAATCTTTTAAAAAATATTCACTTCAGTAAGGGCATATGAGTGAAGCACATATTCCAGTCCCAGAGAATAGAGAAATGATTCTGTCCCCACCTCTCTGCAGCAGCTTGAGGCTCTCATGGTCTGGGGCATCGGGCATGAAGTGGATAGTGGAGTCACTGGTGTCATAGTAGGCAATGCCCAAGTGTCCTGCATTCCACAGCACACACAGATGGATCTGTCCCGTGAGGAAGAAAGGAAACCGATATGTGAGGCACTCATAAGTGTAGGGCATGCCTTAATCATCTTATCACATCTCCTGGTGGGGGGTGAGGGAGATGGGTGACTCGCCCAGCTGTTCCCAATACCCCTTTACTTTAACACTGACTCCCATCAACTCCCTCCCTCCTGCTCCCCGCAGGCACCTCGGCCAGTTCCTCCTCATCTTCCTCCTCACCCTCCACCTCCTGGAGGCCTGGCACTGTGACAGCAGGGCTGGGGAAGCTTGCCGACGATGCCCCCAGTCCTGGTCCTTGAGGCGTCCTGCCTGGGATTACTCCTGTGGACGCCATGGGCTTATAGGCTGTGGGGATGCAGAAAGCAAAGGCGAAGGTGGGTCACAAGCCCATGTCACCCACCAGAAATGCAGACCTGCTCGGAACCTGTGAAAGAGGGTGCAGGGCTGAGGGGTGTGGAGAGCCATGGTGCCAGCTACAGGGCATTTTCAGGGAGCGGCTTCTCAGGTATTTCTTTTTAAATGTTGAGAAAGAAAGTGCCGGCAGCCACGTAGGATGCCGGCTGAGTCTGAGGCTGCTCCACTTCCGATCCAGCTCTCTGCTATGGCCTGGGAAGGCAGTAGAAGATGGCCCAAGTCCTTGGGCCCCTGCGCCCACCTGGGAGACCTGGAAGAAGCACCTGGCTCCTGGCTTCGGATGGGCACAGCTCCAGCCGTTGTGGGCATTTGGGGAGTGAGCCAGACCTCCCTCCCTCTCTCTCTCAAATGAAAAAAATCAACAAAAAGGGGGGAGGGAGGAAGAGTTCTTCTGAGTGCTGGTTCACTCCCCAAATGCCCACAACAGGCAGGGCTACGCCAAGCTGAAGTCAAGAGCTTGGACTCCATCCGGGTCCTCCAAGTGCGTGAAAGGAACCCCACACTTGGGCCATCATCTGCTGCCTTGGACTGAGAGCGGAGTAGCCGGGCCAGAGCCCAAACCCCAGTGTGGGAGGGCGTCCCGGGCACAACCGCCACCCCTTCAAACATTTCTGTACAGCGACAAACTCCTGCGCCCCACCCTCACTTCTGTCAGGGGAGGTGGAACTTTGGAGGGAGGAGGGTGCTGTGGGCAGAGCTGTGCACGTCTCCTCGCTCTCTCTGCCAACCACGCCCTAGCACCGCAGCCTCAAACTCTTGGCTGCTCCTCCTCCGCCACTAGTCAGCAAGTCGCGGCGCGTTCCCGCCTTTTCCGTCACCTGAGTCAGGACGACAGGCCAGCAACCAACCGCCACGAGCCTGAGGGAGGAGCGCACGGCAAAACCGGGGATGCGCGCGCACACGTCCCGCCCGCCGAGCCGCTATTGGTCACAGGATTTCCGATCCCTCCTAGAGACTCCAATAGAGAGAGAGGGAGGAGGACCGCGTGGCCGAATCTGGGCGCTGATTGGCCTATTTGCATTCTGGGCGGTGCCCGAATATTCAAACTTCCCGCCCTCTGCCGTTGCTTAGCAGCCGGGCACCGGCCCGGGGCGTTTCTGGTCTTTGAGGAGCGTGGGGCGGAGCCGTCCGGAAACTCGGAAGCGGAGCTGGATGCCGGCTCCGGAAGGGGTCTGGGGGCGCGTGGAAGACTAGGAAGAGCAGGCTGGCCTTAAAGGGCCAGGGCACCTTTTTTTTCTCTTCTTGCGGGAAGTGGAGATAAAACATTAATTCAACCTGTGCCAACAATAACTCTAACTTAATATTTGTAATCTCTGAATTAATATTTATAAAGCACTTGGAACAGTGCCTAGCAACCAAGTAAGAGCTTCGTGAGTGTTTAAACAAGTGGTAATAAGGACTCCTATCTCAGCTCTACTCTGCCGGTTTCCTGCGTGCAGAGGTATGAGCACCTCAATAAGGACCCTACAAGGGCCTAATTTGTTCTTTCAGGACCCCAAGAAGAGGTGGAGACATTCGAAATATACCGAATTTGGAAAAACAAGTAGATCTGATAAGAACACCTTCACCCCTACACACACGGCAAACACACACCCCGAAGGACAGAAGACAGTGGTTCATTCGTTCAACTATTTATTTAATGCCTATTCTGGACTAAAAGTGATAAACGTAAGAAGTCCCTGCTCCATGAAGCTTATTTTTTAGTGTTTGGGGTTGAGGAAAGGAGAGAGGAGGTTGTGAGGAAGAAAGATATATACTTTTTAAAAAAAATCCCCTAAATACATCTTCCTCCTGGGTTTTGTTCTTGGTGCCCTGAGGAGGAGATGCCACTGGAGAGGTTAGAAAGATGATAAGGGTGAGAAGACCTGGCTGTACTGACCAGTGATCGCAAAATCCTCTCCAGCAAGATAAGTGGAGGAGCAGAGTTAAAGGGCTGGGTTAATGGTTACCACTGGCAAATGGTTGAGCAATGGAACTATGGAAACCTGGGGGAGGCTGGTGACAGCTCTGGGGAGTGCCAGGGAGGGACACACCCTCAATCTGGGGTGTGAAGAGATTAGGGACTGGTTTACCAAGTCATGAAGAGAGAACGAAAGAGCAGATACTGAGTTAGCACAAAAACAGAAGCAAGGAGATGGGGGGGGGTCCTCTGACACAGGCAAGATTTAGTGGTGCAGCCCCTGGCCTCACTGAGGTCCCTTTGAGACAGCGCTGGGTAGCTCCAGGAGAGGGCACCATTGCGTGTCACCTGGGAAATTCAGGCACACTACCTTGTGGGTAGCCATGTCAGCCAGCCAAAGTCAATATTGGTGGATCAAGGCAGCTGTGGCTATAGAGATGTAGAGAACAGAGAGGCAGGAGAGACTGCCAAACCTGTCTGAGCCTGAAGCTGTCCCCCATTACCCACAGTTTGTCCCGGAGGGGAGGTCTTTATGGGGCAGATCTGGCGGTCACTGGCTAATCAGAATAGGAGAGGACCTGGGAATCCCCCGCCCGCAGGAGGAAGGGAGGGCCTGTGTGCAGATTTTGAGGGTAACCATGGAGGGAATTCACACACACACACACACACTCCCATCCTCCACCCTTTTAGGCTGCTGGAATTCACGGAGCAAACACCAAGTATGCCTTCTGTTTCTGAGGATGCCAGATAAGCTTTCCCCCAGGGAGGAGAAAACCCACAGAAGAGGAAGCCCAGGAGGAAACCACTAACTGCTGGCTGCCAGCAGTGCAGCACCCCACCCCACCCACTCCTCGCCAGACTCCCTCCTCTTCTTTACGTTTCAAGGCCGGTTTGGCTTCCACGGTCTCGTGTTCTCCCAGGTGTTTCTGGGACTGCGGGTTTTTTTTTTATCAGGCAGAAGGAGGTGAGGAAGAAAGAGAAACGATGCTTGGACAGAAGAGAAACTCAGGACAAGGAGGCTGGAATAGGTCTTCTTTAGGGGATATATTCTAGGGCTTTTTTTTTTTTTGGAAGCAGGTCATAAGAGTTTGGTAGACCCTCCCCAATCAAGGTGATGGGGAGGGTGAGTGCTTCCCTTCCTCTGTCATTCCTACTTCTTTGTGTGTACCCAGGATGCCACTCACGGCACTCTGTCTGATCTTTACTTTATTCCCATGATAGGACCAGATAGCACCGCACCCCCAGGGTCAGTGCAGCTCCATCCTGGATAACCCCATGCATGCACCTCATGCCCCAGGCAGCCAGCCAGGGAGGAGAGGATGGGGGGCCCAGAAGGGGTCCCAGGATGGGGAGCAGAATTGGGAGCACTAAAACTGGTGCAGGCCTCCCCTGCACTGAAGCCTCATGGCTCAGCGCTCTGTGCCCTAGCTCAAGGCCTCCTCTCTCCCTTCCCGTCTTCTGCACCACCCTTCACGGTGCCCTACTCCCAGTCCCTCTGCCATTTCCAAGTTCTCCTCCCAGGCCACAGTCCTAGCAACCCAGACTCAGGACTGGCGCCTGGGAGGAATGCAGAAGGAACGACCACCTTTCTGTCCTAAGATCCTGTCTCTGGCTCTTCAAGGGCGTTCCCAAGCTGTTAGCCAGGGTGAAGTGGGATTGTCCGCTGATTAATGAAGCAGGGAAACTGAGGCAGGAAAAAAATGCCATGTGTGTTCAGGAGAGGTCAGAGAAAGAGTTCCCAGGACCCTCTTCCTCCTCCCCATTTCTGATCTTTAGAAGTACCTCCCCTCTGGACCCACTCCCTAGGTCTCCCAGTCCCGCCCCCTCCAGTCCCCTCCCCAGGTTCAGGGCGGGGCTGGCCGGTGAGTCAGCGGCTCTCTGATCCAGCCCAGGAGGGGACCGAGCTGGCAAAGCTGGGCGTGGGGTGCACTGGGCCGGTGGGGAGGCTGTGTCTGGAGGGAGAGGATTTGATCAGGCTTGTGTGGCGCTGAAGGGACTGCCCTTGGTCTGAGGGAAGAGAAGCCCCGACCGTGAGACCGCCTTCCCTGGTCCCGGCCCCTCCCAGTTCCCCCAGCGACTGCTGCTTCCTGGTCCCCGACGCAACCATGGCTGAAGAGCAACCACAGGTCGAACTGTTCGTGAAGGTAAAGAACACCTCCTCTCTCTGGGCCCCGGCCGAATTCCTGGAAGCCAACTCTCGGCTTTCCCCAGATCCAGCTCCGACTCTCCACCCCTTCCCTCCTTCACCCCTACCCCAAATTCCACGTGCAGTCTTTGTGGTGTGCGTGCGGAAGGAGAAGCCCATTAACTTTGAGCGGGGAATGGGAGTTGTAGAATAAACCCTGCAAAGTTTGTCAAAGAGATGGAGGAAGGCACGGGAAAGGGAGAGTTCCCAGGAGTGAGACGGTGGGGAGGGGGCGGGGGCCGGCAGGGCTTGGGAAGGGCAGCTAAGATCGGCAGGTGCGGGGGTCCAGGAGGAGGTTGGCCTGGGAAGAACTGGTGCGGTGGAAGGAAAGGGAGAGGAGAATGGGAGTGGAGTTCACGGGGCAGGGCTGGAAAGCAAGGCGTGACACGGAACAGCTAGCTACACGACTGGGGAAGCGGCAGAGGGGAGCCAGTGGCCAGGGGCTGAGTTCGCAGGAGCTGCCCTGAGGTTAGGTAGGGAGAGCTGGGTCAGGGCATTCCAGATATGGGAGTTGTTGGAGACTCGCCCCAACTCTGTCCTCCCCGTGGGGAGGGGGGGGTTTAGGATGAAGAGAGGTGGTCTCACGGCAACTGCGTGTCAACACCTCGCACAGCCTTGTCTGGGTCCGCCCCACTCCCCACCCCCGCCCAGCCCCGCATTCTTTCCCGGCCTGGGACCTGAGGTCCGAGCTCCTCCCTCCCTCCTCCTCCCTGCTCTGCTCGGTTCGCATCGCCCCATTGGCACCTTCTCCCCACCCTCCACGTCCCTGCCTCCTTTCTCTCTGCTTCCCCCTTTCGTTCGTCTCATCCTTGTGTGTTCTTGTTTCTCCCTCTGCTTATGGCAGCCATTCCCTCTCCTTGGGCCCGCCCCCTTAGGTGTGGTCCCCACCTCACTCTCAACCTGGCCTCCAGGGCTCTTTTTCCGCCTGGGTGAGGCTGCCCGCAGAGGTCCTGGCCCTGAGTCCTGTGTCAGGAGGATTATCTGGAGCCTGAGGAGACCCCTGGCAGGGGGACCTGGGGCTGGGGGCTGGAGGGGTGGCCTTAGCTGCTCAGGCCTCGGCCTCACAGGTCCCTGCCCCCACCACTTCCTTGTCAGGAAGGAAGCTGCTGAGGCTGGAGACACAGAGATGAATCACCCTCAGCCTGGGGGGAGGTGTCCCTGGGGGGATGAGATCACCACTTGCCAGTTCCAGGGCAGCCCTCCCTGCAGGGCCCCCCACCTCTGAGGACCCAGCTGCCAGAGACTGCGTGGATGGAGGTGTCGTAAGCTGGAGTTCTGCCTTCTAATCTCGCCCCACTTCTGTACTCAGACTCCATCTCATTCTGGAATCCAGGAACCGGGGGAGCGGACCTACAACTCCGGCCTCACCCAAGCCCCACACTCTTGCCTCTGTAGAATTCTGATCCTCTGAGTTCTCTAAGACCTGTTCCCCGCTGCATATCTCCCACCTGTCCTCAGCCCCTGGGAATCCAGAAGCCTGCCCCTGCCTTTGCCCTTGCCCTCGCTTTGACCCAGGCCCAAAGGTGGAGAACCCAGTCTTCTAGGTAGAGCTCAGTGAAGGGACAGTGTGTGTGTGTGTGTGTGTGTGTGTGAGATGAGGACACAGAAAACAGCCGATGTGGGTGGGGGCAGGAGATGTGGAAAATGACCCGGGGTTCAGTGGGGTGCACCAGGCCTAACCTTGGAGTGGGGGTTGCTTTTTCAGGCTGGCAGTGATGGGGCCAAGATCGGAAACTGCCCCTTCTCCCAGAGATTGTTCATGGTACTCTGGCTCAAGGGAGTCACCTTCAATGTCACTACCGTCGACACCAAGAGGTGGGTCCACTTCTGGTTCTCTTAACACCCTTTGTGTCCACCCATGTGAGCACACACCCTCACCCCCCTAAACCTTTCCATCTTAAATTAACCCCCTCCTTCCTTCCATCTGGAGCCCCTTCTCTTCCTTTCTCCCTCCATTCCCCCTTTCTGGTTCTCCCTGACCCTCTCCGTTCCTGTCTTGATGCCCGGTCCCTTCTCCAGGCGGACCGAGACAGTGCAGAAGCTGTGCCCAGGAGGGCAGCTCCCGTTCCTGCTGTATGGCACTGAAGTCCACACAGACACCAACAAGATCGAGGAATTTCTGGAGGCAGTGCTGTGCCCTCCCAGGTAAAGGGGCACCTGGAGGCGGGGGGAGGAGCTGGGAGACTGGGAAACAGATGGCGCGGAGGCTGGGGCAGCGGAGCTGGCTGAGGCTCCTCCCAGAAGGGATCTTACCTGCTTTTTCCCATTGGCTTTCAGGTACCCAAAGCTGGCAGCTCTGAACCCTGAGTCCAACACGGCTGGGGTAGACATATTTGCCAAATTTTCTGCCTACATCAAGAATTCAAACCCAGCGCTCAATGACAGTAAGTCTTGTGGGTCAGAAAACCGAGTCCTAGGAGGAACGGAGAAGGCCCAGGCATTGGGATACAGCAGGGGCACCTGGGAGTTCAGATGTCAGGGAGGTGGAGCAGATATCTGCAGAACTTTCCCCCTCCTCCCTTGTCGGGCTACCCCTGCATTTCCCTGCATTCTCGTTGGCTGAGGCTTTTAAAGGCCCTCTCATTTGTTCCTTAGCTTCTTTTGCCCTCCTGGGGACATTAGTTGGCCGTTGGTGTATTTTTCTGGAGAATAAGGTTATACTTAAGAACCATGACCCTAGATCCAGACTACTTGAATATGAAGGTGCTTCTAAAAGTTCATGGGAAAAATGGAACTGGAAGTTTATTTTGGTGCAAAAAATTGGTTGAAGTCCATGAATAGTTTCTTCATGGTATGTATTGTCCACAAACTTGGTGAAGTACACCTGTAGGAATCCAAATAGCTGTGTGACTGTGAGAAATTCATGGAATCTCTCTGTAAATCCACTTCC
The DNA here is from genome assembly GCF_051225735.1 of Oryctolagus cuniculus. Classification (NCBI taxonomy): domain Eukaryota; kingdom Metazoa; phylum Chordata; class Mammalia; order Lagomorpha; family Leporidae; genus Oryctolagus; species Oryctolagus cuniculus. Next base: position 139,104,312 of record NC_142871.1, read on the forward strand.
GGATGTATCAAATAAGGTGACAATACCTTTTCCCTGTGCTGAGGTGAGACTGAAGAGAGTTTTTTGTTTCTAAAGTTCTTAGAATAACCTATAGAAAACTACATTAGCATTTGCTGTTTATTTCTGGAACTGTGTTGGGCTTCTCCTGATGTGCCGACCAAACCTCCTGTCTTGCGCAGATCTGGAGAAGGGGCTCCTGAAAGCCTTGAAGATTTTAGACAATTACCTGACCTCCCCCCTCCCCGAAGAAGTGGATGAGACCAGTGCTGAAGATGAGGGTATCTCTCAGAGGAAGTTTCTGGATGGCAATGAGCTCACCCTGGCGGACTGTAACCTGTTGCCAAAGCTGCACATAGTACAGGTAGGTGGTCTTTGTGTCAGGAGGGGGCGACTGCTGGGAAGGCTCTTTAATGAACTCCCACATGAGCTTCCTGTGACAGCCACTCCTAAGCAGACCCCACCCCCGAGGGAATTACATCCCATGATACAAGCCAGGCGTGCAGACAGGCTGAGAGGAACACATCCCGGTATGACCCTCAAGAATGCTCTTCCAGTCTCTGTATCTCTGCCAAATCCCCAGATCAGACACAGCAGCCTTTTCCTAATGTCAAAGCTTTAACTGTAGCTTCCGTCTCCACTTCCTCTTGTGTGAGATGAAAACTGCTGCTTCCCATGTCGTGTCTTAAAGCTGTGGTTTAGTTTGTGAAACATGGTCCATTGTCAGCCAGCCATGCAGGGGTGTCACGAACATCTGTGCACTAGGCATTGACACGAAGATGTACGGTGATTGGTCCTTGCCATCGAAGGACTGAAATCTAACACAAGATAATGAAACATTTGCACTAAAGTTAATACATGACTTAAAGTCAAGTGAAAAAGACAAAAGTCACTGTGGGGGTTGAAGGGAATTTTATGGTATGCGAGATCAGGGGACAAGCAGCATCATGGCCTGGGGTGGACTGGGAAAGGAGCTGGCTAGTAATGGCCAGGATTCCAGCACATGAAGAGGTATTACAAAAGACTGGGAGCTGCAAAAGCTGATTGGAGAGGATTCATATGGGAGATAAGATTTGATAGGAAGAGAAGCCAGATGATGGAGATTCTTGAATGCCTGGGCAAGAAGGCGGGACTTTATCGTGTTGACCTTGGGAGAGGGAAAAGGCGACAGCATGGCAGGCAATGTGGCCTTCCTGGGACTTACACTTTGGTCTCTCCCCTGCCCACCCCCAGGTGGTGTGTAAGAAATATCGGGGGTTCACCATCCCAGAGGTGTTCCGGGGAGTGCACCGGTACTTGAGCAACGCCTATGCTCGCGAAGAATTCGCCTCCACCTGTCCAGATGATGAAGAGATTGAACTGGCCTACGAGCAAGTGGCCAAGGCCCTGAAATAAGCCCCTGCTGGGGCTCCCTCACCGGCTTCCATCTTCTCCACGAAAGCCCTGGGTGGTTTCCACATTGCTACCCAATGGACACATTTCCAGAATGGCAGAGGATCCTGGAGTACTTGTGTGGGCTGGGGTGGGCAGGGCGATGAAGGGAAAGGAAGGAGACCTGGATGAGGTTTTTATTGTGGGTGGGGTGGGTAGGACAACCGTATTTCAGTAATAAAACCCAGAATGAAAATGTGCCGTTTTTACACAAAAGGGTTTTGGAGTGTGGGTGACATGGAGTGAGGGGTGGGAGCGGCGATCTTGAGGACAGAGCGGAGGTCAGGAATCAAGAAGGGGAGTGTTTGTGGTGGGGCTGCCATTTTCAGTCGGTTCACCGTAGCGTGCTGTGGTCCGTGCCGCATTTGCAGCCCCGCCGCTAGGGCAGGCCAGAGCAGGGTGGGCCTGAGCTGTGCTCACCCGGGCGGTGCCGACTTCGGGGAAGGGGGGCGCCGTCCGGGTGGAGTGGGCGCGGCCTGGCAGGGCGGAATGGGCGTGGCCTGGGGATGCCCCGCCCCGTCCCGCTTAGACAATGCCCCGGAGCCGCCAGACCGCCGCGCCCCCACCCCATCGTAGCACAAGAGCTCGCCTACCCAGGGACCCCTCCAAAAGCCTGAACACCCAGGCCCCGTGGCTTCAAGACTAGGAGTCCCTTCACCAACTCTGTCCTCTGGGGGTGGGGCCCCAGCCGAGATCTCAGCGCGGCAGGAGTGGGGGTGGCCGCTGGCGTGAGTATGGGGTAGAGAATGTCCCCTGGACCATATGGGGGCTGGAGTCTGGGGGTGCCCGGCCCGCGCTAGCATCCGACCAAGTGCACGGGGGGCCGGCATTTGGGTGCGGAGCTGGGCGGCTGGACTTGGGGGGGCCGTCCTGGATACTAGAGTGGCCCGCGCACCCCAGAACCACGCCCCGTCTCCCCGCCCCTCGTATTTCGTTTTAGACCTCTCCCAGTCCTCCGGGACTCGGTCTGGTTTACACTGGGTCGCGCTAGGGGCAGCGTGACCCGCCGGGGTGGAGAGAGGATGCTTAACTCCTTAGGCTCTCGTTCCTCCGTCCCTGCGCCTCTCTCCCTTCCTCGTTCGGGCATCCAGCACTTCGGTCTCGGAGGCCCTGACTCTCCCCCCCCCCCCCAGCTTTCTCCTTCTGTCCCATAACCCCTGTGGGTCTGTCCCCGGCCGGTCCTAGGGTCCCACCAGCTCAGAGCAGCTGAGGGTTAAGGGGGCGGGGCCGCTGCATTTTTGGGGAGTGAGCGCATCCTAGCGGCAGCCAAAGAGGGGCGTCCGGCAGGGACCCTATGAAGCCCCCGAGCAGGGGCAACAGGTGTTCTGCAGCTTAGGGATCACGGTCTTGTTCCTCAGACTCTTTTTAAAGAAGCCAGCCTTCGAGAGTGTGGGGTGGAGTGAGGTCGACGGGAGAGGAAGGTCTGGAGGGGGTGGGGCGGGGTGGGAGGGGCGTCCGGCGATGGCCGGGGGAACACCCTGGCCGCTCTTAACCACCCCTCTACACCCCTCTCCTGAGACTCTGTCTCTGCCTTTCTGTCACTTCTCCCAAACAGGTGAAGCAGAAAAACAGAAGTCAGCACGACCGGACTGTGTGGATGGGATGGGAACGCCGGGGGAGGGGCTGGGCCGCTGCTCCCATGCCCTGATCCGGGGCGTCCCGGAGAGCCTGGCGGCGGGGGACAGTGCCGGGGCTGGCCTTCCGGCTCTGGACCTGGCCAAAGCTCAAAGAGAGCACGGGGTGCTGGGTGGTAAACTGAGGCAGCGACTGGGGCTGCAGCTGCTGGAACTGCCTCCCGAGGAGCCCCTGCCTCTGGGACCACTGCTCGGTGACACGGCCGTGATCCAAGGGGACACAGCCCTAATCACACGGCCCTGGAGCCCAGCCCGTAGGCCAGAGGTGAGCACCATGGCGCGGGCGTGGTACGGGGAAGGGTGGGAGGAGCTGGATGTCGCGGATGCGGAAGAAGTGGGAGCTGGGGGTGTTGCCACCTCCCACTCTCCTCTGCCCTAAGGTTGATGGGGTCCGCAAAGCCCTCCAGGACCTAGGGCTCCGAATTGTGGAGATGGGGGACGAAAACGCGACCCTGGATGGCACCGACGTTCTCTTCACCGGTGAGGCTGTGGTGCTGGCATTCCTGGGTCTTGGCATAGGGGAGCAGAGTTTGGGAGCCTGGACTGCCTTGAGCCTTGTTTCCAACTCATTCTCACCCTCAAACTTCCGTGGCTTCCCTGGGCTCAGGCCGGGAGTTCTTCGTAGGCCTCTCCAAGTGGACCAATCACCGAGGAGCAGAGATAGTCGCCGACACATTCCGGGTGAGGAGAGGGACCAAGCCGGGAGGGATCAGGGTGGAGGTGGGGGTTAGGGGAATGGGGGCACCGGCGGGGGTTGGAGGCGCCTGGGGGCCCTCTGGGAAGGGAGGGGCTCTCTTGTGCAGGTTGCGCCCCCTGAATACCTCCCCTTGTTCCCCATAAGGACTTCGCCGTCTCCACTGTGCCTGTCGCAGGCCCCAGCCACCTGCGCGGCCTCTGTGGCATGGGAGGACCCCGCACAGTGGTGGCTGGAAGCAGTGACGCTGCCCAGAAGGCTGTCAGGGTGAGGAGGGGCGGACCTGGGTGGAGTAGGGAAGGTAGGGATCTGGGAGGCTTAGGGGGATGAGCTCCAACCCTGTCCTCACCGAGCTGCCCATCTAATATGGAAGAATTGGCAAGTAAACAGGAAGTTACAACAGCAGGAGAGGGAGCTAGGAGACCCCAGAACTGGGGCCATGCCAGGAACCTGCCCTTCCAGAGTTTCAGAAACAGCCCCGCAGTGGCATCCAAGCTGAGTCTGGAAGGATGGACGGGACGGACAAAGTGGGGGCTGGGGGGAGGGAGAAGAGGGTTGCAGGTGGAAGGGGTTACATGTGGGTCCCGGGTGGACGTTAGCAGAGGTAATCTCGCAGCGTTAGCACAGTGTCCGACAAACAGTAAGCTCTCCGCAAACGGATCCCCGTCCCCAGCTCTCACTGCTGGGAGGGTGGTCAGGCTCAACTGGGGAGAACCGAACACTTCCTCTTTCCTCCCAGGCCATGGCCGCGCTGACAGATCACCCATACGCCTCGCTGACCCTCCCAGATGACGCAGCTGCCGACTGTCTCTTTCTGCGACCTGGGTTGCCAGGTGCACCCCCTTTTCTCCTGCACCGAGGAGGTGGGGACCTGCCCAACAGCCAGGAGGTGAGGGAGGGCAAGAGTTCCTCCACCCACAAAACCAACCAGAGGAAGGAGTCTCGGGCTTTCTTAGTGGGAGGGGGAAGGCCTACCTTTCCTAGAAGGTGGGGTGGGGGCCTCTGAGGCCTGAGGCTCTGGCCTCAAGGTCTTCCTCTCCCTCTCCCACTCTGTGTCCCCCTGCAGGCACTGCAGAAGCTTTCTGATGTCACCCTGGTACCTGTGTCCTGCTCGGAACTGGAGAAGGCTGGAGCTGGGCTCAGCTCCCTCTGCCTGGTGCTCAGCACACGCCCCCACAGCTGAGGGCCTTGACCTTGGGGTCCTGGCAGGTCGGGGATGGGGCAGCATAGAATGTAGAAGGGGGAAGAAGGTTAGGTAGAGGACGGTGAGTAGGTGGCAGTAGGGGGAGAGAACTCCAAAACTGGGGGGAGGGCATAGTGTGGGAAAAAGGATGGGCCTACTGGGTGAGTCCTCTCTCAGAATCAATAAACTAGAATTGGCTTTTAGACTGGGCTGTGGCTTGTGTCTTACTGGGGGGCAAAGGGCAAGCCAAACCTGAGGCTGGGGTCAGTGGTAGGGTACTGGGTACTTACTGACTCACTGCCCCACCCTGTCATAGGCACTGGGCACCCGGGGCACAAGATAGAGTTTCTGTTGCAGAAGCATAATCCAGGGCAGAAAAGAAGCATATGGGTGGATCACTCCTTGAATTTATCTCAATAGCAGATGATTCAGACTGGTGGATTACCGGTCCACCCTTATTTGGTAGAGAAGAAGAAATGATGTCTCCAGGGACAGTCCCTCTCATTTATTCATTTACTGAGGCTTAGCAGTGGTACCAGAAGGGTCAGTCTCCTCGTCAGGGAGCTCACAGGGCACGGAAATGCCTTACACACGGAATACAGGTTGTGATGGAACAAGTCGCAAGAGGCTGTTTCTTTGAGAGAAATAAGGAAGTTAAAAGTGTACACAGTGGTGGGCAAGGAGGGGTAGGGGCGCAGGAACAGCTCTCCAGAAGAAGGTACACTGGAACTGAGTCCTGAGGATAAATAAGAATTAGCACGTCGGGCCGTGGAGAGAAGGGGGAGAGTCATCGGGCCAAAGGATTTGCATTAAGCAAAAGCGCATTCTGGGGCTGAGGAGGGCGCCTCTAAGGTTGGCATGCTGTGTGCGTGTGAGGTGTCAGCGATAAGCCGGGAGACTGGACAAAGCCAGGGCCCAAAGGGTCCCGAGAGAGAAATACTGCAGGCTGTCAGGAGAGAGTCCCACTTGGGGAGGATCTCCCAGCTCCAGGGAGGAAGCCCAGGATGGCTGGAGGGCACGGTGGCTACGGGCAGCTCAGGAAGGCAACACAGAGAGGACATTCAGATGCCAGTGCCGGACAGACAAGAGTGGAGACTTGACAGGGACATTGTAAAGGTGTGACTCCATGGCTCACTGTGTGGGAGGGAGGCAGGAAGGGAGATCTATATGACTCCCAGTTTCTGGCTTGGGCAACTGGGTTGATCGGGCCAATGCAGAGGAGGGTTAAGAAACTAGGTTGGGAGATGACAACGCGTTGGGTTGCCCATGCTGTGTGCGCAATGCCTGGGGCCAGCCAGGCTCCAGGGACTGATTGGAAAGCCCAGGTCTGAGATCTGAGCTGGACAGAGAAGAGTTCTTGGTGTCACTTGAGAGGTGGGGGCTGTGAATGAGAACTTCCCAAAAGAGGGGGAAGGGAGAGAAAGCCTGGGGAGAATCTAGAAGGATGAGGAATACCCTGAGCGCATAGAGTGCCAGGAAGAAAAAGTCCAGAAAGAGAATGCCAGAGCAGAGGAACCCGGAGTTTAAACAAGGGAGTCATCAAAGGCCAAGCCAGGAGAACGTGGAAAAATAAATATCTCCACCAGGACATCCTAGCAGCCTCACAGAGAGCAGATGGACAATTTCAGAGGATGAGCAATGAGGATAAAGCCAAGGAGAAGAAAATAGAAGAGGCAGGTGTACGGCTCTGGCTCAGAAAGCTTGATTGAGAAAAGCTTGATTGGGAAAAGAAAAAAAAAAAAAGATGCTTGATTGAGAAGGGAAGAGTTACAGCACCTGTCTGGGAGCTGGGAGTTGTTGATGCCTTAAGATGGGGAGATGGGCTTCGATCAGGTTTAGAGAGAACACTGGTGACGAAGGAGGCGCGGAAGTTACAGCAGAGATGGGAGTAAGCGAAGGAGCAAGGTCAAAGGCAAAGACAGCCCGGACCTTGGGTCTCCTGACTCCCAGTATAGCGCTCGTCTCTCTCCCATGGTACTGACCTCTTCTAGTTGAGGGACCAAGAAAGGGAGGGGGGTTATGGAGGGCGAAGGACTCTCAGCTTGGGTGGGAGTTTCTCTTCAAACCACAACCGCATACACTGTGGAGGCATCCCCAGGGACGGTTGTGGACAGCCAGCGGGGCCTCCTGAGGGCCGAGTGGTCCAGGTCGGCGTAGAGCAGGCTCTGCAGGAGGTAGGGAGGAAGGCGCAGGGTGGGGTGGGGTCTCAGCCCCCTGACTCCCTTGGAGTCCACTTTTCTTTCTTGGCTCACTTTCCTTAGGCACTCTGGCCAGTCCCTTTCCCATCCCCAATCCCTTACCGGCTCCTGGTCCAGGTCCCCTGGGCTGGTGGGCTCCTCCTCCTCCTGCTTTACTGGACTCTGGGGTTCCACTTTCACGAGTGGAGCTATGTGGTGGGACAGAGCTGAAGGATGAGGAGAAAGGAACCAACTTGTCTGCTCCCAGTGAGGGCTCAAACTCGGAAATTGAAGGGTTAGGGAATATGCAAGTGGGAGAAGGAGAATGGGGTGGAGTTAGTCTCACCAAAACTGGGGAGTGGTCGAGGCGGATGCGGGGGCGAGCGCCTGTAAGGGACGTACAAGAGTCTCTGAGAGTCACCAATCTGGTCGCCCAGGTTCTCCTCGGCGCCAATGACAACCCAGGTACTGGCAGGCTCTGGGCGGTGAAACGACTTGGGCTCCACCCCCACAGATAGGCCGGCCCACGCGCCCATCTCGCTCCGCCGCTCCAGTCAGGCCTCCTCGCTCCCGAGTTCTGACCTCTCCTGCTCTCCAAACCTCGCCCAGGGCTCCTGAGCTAGCTCTTAGCGAAGGTCTGGCCCTGCCCCTCCCACCTCTCTGCCACGCCCCTTTAAGCCAAGCCCCGCCCCTCGTGCTCACCGGCGCCGCCACCAGACCACGCCCAACGCTGCCAGTCCCAGCAGCAGCCCAGCGCCCAGCAACGGAAACAGGAGCTGGGGATACACGGACCCTGGGGGAACAGCGTGGCGGGGAGGGATGCCGAGGTCAGGGGGACCATGACGGACCACTAGCGCTCTTGTTCAGGAAACCCCTGCGAACGTCCCCGGGCCTCCCCTGGGTGTGTGTCTGGGCTGAATCTCCTTGTGCTCCCAGGCCTCCACCAACCGTGCGTGGGCCCCTGGGCCCTGCAGTTGGCACTGTCTCCCAGCACATGAAGCACCGTGCGGCTCTCGTCCTTGTGGTGGCCCTTGCAGAAAAAAGTGCCCGAGTCCCCTGTGCTCAAGAGCAGCTCCAGCCACCGGATCCCGGGATCCAGGGAGCGTAGGCGGCCGGCAAAGGGCTGGAGCGCAGGCACCGTGGGTGTCCTGCCGGAAGAGGCCCAGAGGATTGGGCGGCGTCCTTTGGACAGGCCCCTGCATGCGGGGAAGCTAGGTGCCCAGGCCCAGCGGACTGGGTGTGAGACCCCCGCGCAGGAGAGATTCACGCGATCACCAGGGCGGCCGTCCAGGGAAGCTAGGGGAGGCCAGGGCACAGTAGTTAGGGCAAGTCCACAGAGGGAGACCACCGCCAACCCTCTCTTTCCTCTTCCCTATCACAACTTCCCCCAGGGGGGAGTGCTTACCTGCTTTGTCCCCCTGGGCCCTGGGGAGCAGCAGAGGCAGCAGCTGCAGAACCAAGGCCATGGCTGGGTTGTGGTGGGACCAGGCAGCAAAGTGAATCAGCAGGGACATGGAGGGAAGTTGGCGAAGGCGGACGCCGGACGGACTGGGGACTCAGATAAGAGCCAGGGCACTGCCACCAGCTAGCGGGGTCCCCTTAGGAATCCTCCCAGGCCAAGTCGGCCCTACAACAGCCTTACAGGAGCACGTGTGCCTCCCCAGCTCCTTCGTTGTAGGAGCGCCAGGGAACACCTGGAAGCCGGCTGTCTAACTTCCCCACCTGCTTAAGCTGAGCAATGTGGGCAAGTCACTTAACCTCTCTGGTCTGTTTTCTTTTCTATACAATGGGGTGAAAAGCACCTGTTGCATAGGGCTTTGTGAGAACTAAATAAAGCATCCCGGGTAAAGTGCCTGAAACAATGGCTAATAGCTAGGAGCACTAATTAAGTGCTTGCCTTTATCACTACTACTTCTGTTCTTATTTTAGCTTCCACCTCACCTGCCTGTGCCCACGCTGAACCTCCCCAGCTGCAGTGCCCTACCCAAGTCAGCAGGTTTTCACGGGGGAGGTGCATCTGAGCACATGCCTATGCCCCACACCCAAGACTTCAGTGGCCCTCACTGGACTGCAGCCACCAAGGTCCTGCCAAGCCCAAGTGGAGCTAAGGTTCTGAGAACCTGCAGCAAGCCCGAGGCAGCTCCTCCTCCTTAGTAGGCAGGCTGGCTGTCCTGGGAGGTGGCCCCAGTCCCCACTTCTGCTGCTGTGATGTCACAGAAGCCTCCATGAAGTCACAAACCTTCCACCCTGTGGCTGAGCAGGAAATGGGGAAGGCCCAGTGGGGACAGAATTGATCTCCATTGAGAGCCTATTCCTGCCAGCATGCACCTGCCAACACCCCCCAGGGACCAAATCTGGCCATCAACTTGGCCACATCTATTGTCCATTTCCCAGGAAGCAGCAGAGGCTACCACCATGGCCGCTGAAAAGCACAAAGGCCTTTGATGATCCTCCAGAGGACTGGGCCGTCAGGGACCTCAGGTGGGGTCAGGAGGCGTCTCGGCCTGAAACCAGGAACCAAAATAAGAGTCCCTCGTGGCGCCTCCCCTCCCCCATCCCTCACTCCTATGCCCACTCCCTACCTGGACCTGCTCAGCCCTCCCCACCCCTTGTCATTTCCCCTGGTCAGCTATGTGTAAATGGGGAGGGAGGTGCTACCAGAGGCAGGGAAGGGAGGGGCCTTCAGGAGTATAAATTCCAAAAAGGCCTCTCAACTCCCAGAGCCGGATCGCCCCGAAAATCCATCCTGCCGGTTGCTGCAACGGCTGCCACTCTCAAGACCCTCACAATGAAAAGCCTGCTGCTGTTCACCCTGTCCGCTCTGCTCGGCTGGGTCTCAGGTGAGCACCTGGGGGCCCCAAGAACCTGGTTCACCTGTCAGGCCCTTTGTATCTTGCCCTATCCGTTTCCCTATGTCACCCCACCGCTCAGGTCCTCCAGCACCCCCAGCCCCAACCGGCCCAGCTTTTCTGTGTCTCCAGGACCAGGCCTCCCCGAGACATGCTCTTGGCTCCAAGTCTCAAGGACTCAGGTCTCCATCTGTCACTCTCCCGTCCAACCCCTGCCAAGGCTCCAGGGTTACTGTTCCTCACCCTGAAGTGCCCCCTTCTTGGAAACTCTGCTATCCAGTCCCCCGGGTAGCCCGTTCCAGGTCACAATTCTCCAGGATGCGGTTTGCTGGCCTGCTCGATCAGCTGCTCTCGGCAGGGTGTCCCCCTACAGACCAGGGCTCCTTCTGAGCCCCACCCGCCCCATCTACTCCATAGGGGATTTAGCTACTAAGCCACTGCCCTTCCTACCTCCCCCTGCTCCTCCCTGGGTTGCAAGCTTTCTGGATGGCTCCAATGACCGATTAGAACCTCCCAAGGAACACAGGAGTGTTCCTGAGCCTTCTAGAAAGGGGACACCAGGAACACTCACACCAGAGTGACGTTGGCTTCACTGACTACACTCGGCAGGCTCCTTCTGCTTGGACTGACCTCCCCCACCCGCCCCCACCTCACCAAACCTTCCATGCCCCTAACCTTGACTTAGCTGAAGCAGGAGCATCCAAGTGTTACCTTCAGCACCCAAGCCGCTCTGCTTGGCTGAGGTGCTAAGACAGAATCTAGTGATCCGTCTCCTAGATATTACGCCCTCCTGCCGGAGAGCTAGAATGAGAGGATTCCATTCAGGTCTGGTTCCTCTTCCCACGCTCTTGGCAGCCCGGACAGGTGAAGAACAAATTGCTCAAGGTACTCACAGGTGCATTTTTTTTTTTTTTTTTTTTTGCCAGCCTCAAGTTCCAAGCCATTTCTGAAAGTGTGTACCCTCTATAGTTTTTATTTGTCAAGTTTCTTCCTATTTCAGATCTCCGTCTTCTCTCCCGTTCTTCCCCTACGGCATCCTCACATTCCATCTATCCCCTTCCTGTGTTTTCGTTGTGAGCTGTGTCCCTCTTGACTCATCCACAAACCGGGTGGAGTAAGGGAAGATATTTAGGGTGCGGCCCTTCCAAAAAGCAACAGCTCCACCCTCACCTGCCGCCCACTTTCCACTTTCGCCGCATCACTCACCTGCTTTGTCCGTTTCAGGCTAAACAGGACCCAGCACCCACTTGATGTGCTCTTCTCTGCCCTTCCGCCACCCCCGTGCCGCTCCCAGCTTAGCTTATCCCCTGTGAGTCAGACACCCCATCACCCCAGTCTGGCTTTTGTTTCCCCAGCTGACATCCGCTGTCACTCCTGCTACAAGGTCCCTGTGCTGGGCTGTGTGGATCGCCAGTCCTGCCGCCTGGAGCCAGGACACCAATGCCTGACAACGAATGTGTACCTCGGTAACACCCCCTCCTTGAGTGGGGAGGGAGGGCAGGTGGAGACCCAGTGGGTGGGGTTGAGGCCCGACCGGGGCTTTGGTTGAGACGGAACAAGAGGCTCACAGCAATGATAACATGTGACCTAAGATGATTCTTGTGCCGGGCACTAACCTGTCTTTGGATGCATTGTTTCAACTCATCTTCATGACAGCCCTATGATGTGGGTGCTATTATCATAATGAGCAAACAGCCTCAGAAGGAGATAGTAGCGAGCCCAAAGGCTTGCAGTCAGCAGGTAATAGAATCAGGATGTGCAGGCGTGGGACAAGGAAGTGCAGAAGTAAGATTACACTGAGAAGAGATAAGGACCAGAGTTAGGAAGGAACCAAGGCTGGGTGAGTGCCACGTGCCCCTCAGCTGATCTCCCCGTCCACTCCCCCCTGCCAGGTAAGATGTGGGTTTTCTCTAACCTGCGCTGTGGGACACCGGAAGAGCCGTGTCACGAGGCCATCAACCAAACCAACCACAAGCTGGGCCTGATCTACAACACCACCTGCTGCAGCAAAGACAATTGCAACAGCCTGGCCCCGCGGCCCACTGCAGCCCTGACCGTGGTCTTCCTCACCTCCTTGGCTGGCCTCGGCCTCTGGCTGCTGCACTGAGACTCACTCCATGGCTGCCCCTCTCCCCACGTGCCTTAGCGCGAGCCTCTTGCCCTGCGTCTCCATAGCCCCTGCCTTCCCAGGCTGGTCTCTCTCTAGCTCCCTTTGTTCTGAAAAACATCTACCAGTCCTGTCCCATTTGTTTAATGACACAGGGCCCCAGAGTGCTCTCCCCATGCACCCCGTCCCCTCCACTCTGCTTTCCCAGAGTCCTCTCCCATTTCTCTCTGGACCACTCTAGCTCCTCCATTGGCCCCCTAGAAGCGCTCCGCAGTTGGCCTCCTGTGCTGGGGAGGGATTGGGATCTGGGCCTGAAATGGGGCTTCTGTCCTGTTCCCAGTGATGCATCCCAGGAAGGACCTGACGACCTCACGGCATGGGGCGGATTCTCCAAACTCTCGTTCCCATACGTACCCCATCTCCATACTCACCATTTCCCATTTTGAGTAATAAACATCTGTGTCTAGCCAATTGTGTATTTATTGTCAGGGGACCTAAGTGTCAGCCCCCCTCCCAGGAACTAACACACTCGGTGCCCGGCCCTGACCCAAGAAGCCTTCATGGAGGTTCCCTGGGAGGCTGGGCTGGGGCGGACGGTGGAACAGGTTTTTCAGGCCTCCATCTTTCCTTACAGTCTGAGGGTGGCACACAGGCCCCAGTGTTGGGGAAAACAACCCTTATGCTACAAGCAGGCCACACCCCTGATGTACTGCCAAGAAGGAGGTGCAGCCTCGCTGGGGACTCCCCAGAGCTGGTTACTAAGGGGCCCACCGAGCAATTCTCCTCTCATAGTCCTTGCATTTCCCTTCTCAATCCAAAATCCTCCTGTCAGGAAGAGCAAACAGGGCAAAGGGGAACCAAGTCAGACAGCCAGGATCACAGAGTCCTCGTGAGGCCCCTCAGTGGCCCCCACTGCTAAGGAAGATCTGCCTAGCATCAGGTCCTTCCAGGTGCCACTGAGGGTAGATTCTGCACTGTCCTTTGGGATCTGAGTGGTTGAGGACCGCACCAGTGCGAGATGCTTGGAAAACCCCATGCTAGAAGCGGAATGCCCCCGCTTTACTCCTTCAGCCCTCCCACCAACAAAAGATACATGGAATTTTCCAGTCAGCTCTAGCGTGGTTTTAATGGCTCACAGAGGGAGTCCCTGAGATGTTCAGTTCTCCCTCACTCCCCTGCTTGCTCACGCCCTTCCCTGCCCCTACTCCCACTACCCGCTCCACAGTCCCGGCAACAGCCAGGCCAGGGTGGTGGCTACTGCAGCCCAGATGCATGCTGGAGCCACGGTGCTTGCCACGGCGCTGTTGCACAGGTCTCCGAAGCAGCAGTTCCTGTGGGTTTCATAGGTCACGTCTCCCACCGACTCCACTTCTACTTGATTGCAACGATGCGCAGCCACGCAGGCCGGATGCTGATGGCTCAAGGTCATGGAGGCTGAGAGCAAGAATGAGACTAGGGTGTTGGACTCCTGGCTTCAGGGCTTGCATTCTGAGGCAGATGTGATTCAAGGAACCCAAAGGGATTCTCTGCGCCCCCCCCCCCAAAAAAAACACCTCCCTGGAGTGTGGGGGGAAGAAGGGAGGGAAGGAGGAAGGGAGGGAATACCATTGTGTTCTTAGGATTTTATCTACAAAGCACATTGAATCTTTAAAAAAAATAATTAAAAATTAAAATAAAATACATTTTAAAAAAGAAGAGAAATTGAAACAAGCCTCTGCCTGCAGCACTGGCATCCCAAATGGGTGCCGGTTTGAGTCCTGGCTGCTCCTCTTCCAATCCAGCTCTCTGCTTATAACCTGGGAAAGCAGTGGAAGATGCTTCAAGTTCTTGGGCCCTTGCACCCTTGAGGGAGACCCGGAAGAAGCTCCTGGCTCCAGCCTGGCCCAGCTCTGACTATTATGGTCCTTTGAGGAGTGAACTATCAGATGAAGACCTTTCTCTGTTTCTCCCTCTATCTGTAACTCTGCCTCTCAAATAAATAAAATCTTAAAAAATAAATAAATAAAAGATCTCTCTGAACCGAGTGATCACTTGGTTGTGACTGACCTTGTGTGACAACCACTGATGTCACCTCAGGCACTGGGAAGGACATCACTTCTGTGGAATTCCTGCCTACAACACGTGATTTCAGACTCATCGTGAGACAATATCCAAATCAAGGGACTTTCCATAAACTGACATAGCATACAAACAAAGAGTTTTTAAAGAACATAAAATAACCTATCAGGGCTTTAAGACTGAGAACGTGCAGAGCATGGAGGAGACCAAGAACACGAGAACTAACCGCAGCGTGGGATCCTGGTCAGGGTTGTCGGCCAGGGAAAGGACTTGAGTGGAACAACTGGCTACATCGAACAAAGCCGAAATTAGCTGATAGTATTGCACCAGTGTGACTTTCCAGTTGTGATTATTGTAGGGTTACAAGAGAGGATGGCCTTGGGGGAAGCTGGGTGATGGATGTGCAGGAACTCTCTCTACTACTTTTGCAATTTTCTGTCAATCCAAAATTATCTCAAAAGTAGGAAAAAAAAAAAACAAACAACAAACCACCCCCACCCCCTGATTCTTAGCTGATCCCTGACAGTCGAATTGCGGCTTCACATTTTGGTCCCTGCCTTCAAGGGGCAGGGTTTTCTCAGATATGAATGAATGTGGCCCGAGAGATTTTGTTCTGGAGAGCACAGGGAGGGAGGTGGGAGCACCGGCCTGTGGGCCATCGGGTGGCTCAGTGCCAGGAGCCAGAAGGAGGGCAGACTGCTCTGCTCCAGCAGCGACACCATCTGCCCAGGCCAGGCTGAGCCTGGAAGGTTCTGGAAGGAGTGGGGGAAGGGCGGGGAGGCTGGAAGCAGGGAAGGGCTGAAGGAAGAGAGAGAAACTGAGGACTCACGGTTCCCAGATATCTTGACTTGTCCCAGGCCTGGTTGGGGTTTGCGGTCCAGGAAGCCACAGCGTTCGCCCTCGTCACAGGTGACTGTCACGGTCTCTTTGCAGGAGCTGCTGGGGCCGCTGCCGCCACAGTGGTAGCATCGCATGCGGTTTCCTGGCAGGAGAGAAGAGGCGCTGGACCCGGGCCCTCAGGGCTGGCAGAGTGGGGGCGCCAGTCTGCATGAGAGGGGCCTTGGCCACCTTCTTACCCAACGCTGCCCCCAGGAGGGTGCCAAGCAGGATCCACAGCAACTGGGGGTTCATGGCGTCTGCCTGTGTGAGCAGCTCTTCTCCCTCCCGCCCTCCCCCCTCCTGGCCCTGCTCTGTCAGCCTTATATCCCCCTGGCCCTGGGCTTTATGGGGCTTATAAAAAGGGAGGAAAGAGTCCCCCCCCCCCCCGCAGGCACCAGGGGCCCCATGGGGACTGGGAGGGGCCCCACGGAAGCTCTCAGCACCCTCTGGACCACGCCTAGGGATCCCCAAGTCCTCCTGTGGGTCCTTGAGGGTCTTCCTTCTCCACTGCGTATCTGTGTGAGATTAGATTTTCTTCCTATTCTTCAACCTAAGCGACATATCCCATCGAACACACTGAATTCAGAAGCAGTTGTAAGTAGCCAGCCATCTTTGATTAAATAGATTTGCAAAAATGTAAAGCTATGCCACTCTTCTCAAGGTGCTGTTGGGAAGCAATGATTACTTTTTACACAACTATGGTCTGTCAATGTGATAGATGGGTTACTTTTATTTTTTAAGCCAACCAATAAATATCTATTCAACATATTCTGTTTAGATGCTTCATGTTGTGACTAGTGATACAATCCACATACAGAAAACTCTGTGGCGTCTTCAGTAATTTTTAGGAGTCTAAAGAGAGGCTGAAATCAAAGTTTGAAAACCACTGGGCACCTGTGTCTCCCGGTCCCACCCCACCCCCAGACTTGCTGCTTCTGGAGCATTGCAGGCCTGATTCCCCAGCTGCAGCTCTCTCCCTCCCAACGTCTGAAATCCCAGGATCCCAGACTCTCCCACACAGCCCCCCACCCCCAAATCCCTCCCCACACCTCCGCTCTGAGTCTTTGGATCCCACCCTGGTGGAAGCGCATCCATCCTGCCAGACCCACCTGTGATTCATTCAATCCTGCAAGGTAGTAAACCCGCGAGGGATAATTATGGAGCAGGAATGTTGAGGCTTGGGGAGAGGGGGAGGAATCAAAGGGATCCGAAGCTGGGTGGGGTCCGCCTGCCACAGCTGGGCTTTGTATGTGGGGTGTGGGGGTATTGCTGATGGTACACTCACAACACCCCGCCGTCTGGGTCAGGGCTGTGACCTTGACAGACACTCCACGCACCAAGGGGGAAAGGGAAAACAAAGACAGGGCGAGGAGTCAGAGCAGAGAACAGCTTGAGACGGGCAAGGAGGGGGAAGAGCTGGAGGGAAGGTGACAGACACTATTTGGGAGCGGCAGACGGTGCTCTGTGGCACAGACACACTGCAGGAAAACCGAGAGGACCCTCGGGGCAAGGGCGCATTCAAGTTGGGGGCAGGCAGGCATTGTGAGAGGGGAGGTGCAGAGCAGAGGCTGCAGAGTCTGGTCTCAGTTCCGCCCCCCAGATTCACTCCCTAGGTGTGTTTGTTTATGGGTCCTCCCTGTTCGCTCCAGCTCTCAGGGTGCAGCTCATTCTCCCAGACTGCAGAGCCCTGAGCCAGCCATGGGCCCCACCAGCATCTTCCTCTGCGTCCTGTTCCTCTCTGGGGCACTGGGTAAGGGTGGACCCGGCAATCCTCAGGGGACAGGGAGCTGGGGCCGGAGGGGAGGGGCTGGAAGAGGCCAGGAAGAAAACTGGGGGGCTCTCGGGGGACCAGGCCCTTGGGAACAGCCCCAGGCCAGCCCGAAAGGGAGGAAAAGGAAAAGTTACCTTCATAGGCTTTTCAGAACCACTGTCTTCCCTGCTGGCCCTCGCCTGCCTCTGTCTCCCCATCCCTAATCTCACATCTTGCTTCTTTGCTGGGCTCCTCTGTCAAAGTCGTGTCCTATTTTCTTATCTGTCTCTGGGCCATCTACTTAACTTTTCACTTCCTCCCTCCTCCTCCTCCTCCCGCTGGCTCTGGCTTCTGCCACTCTGAATGCCCAGCTCCGATTCTCTTGGCTTCTGTTTATGTCCCGTGTGTCTCTCTCCATGCCTGTATCCCTCTCGTCTCTGCCCTTGTTTCTCTTCCTGCTTTGTCTCCCCTCCCTTCTCCCTGCCTCTTTTTCTGTCTGCCCTTCTCCCTCAGTTCCATGGCTTCCCTCTCTCTCAGTTGTGCCACTTCTCTCTGTGGATCCCTTTCCCAGACCTAGGCTCTGCCTCTCACGGGGAGTGTTTGCCTCTCCCCACTGCCCTGATCTGTGCTGCCCCAACAGGTCTCACCACTTCCCCTGCCCAGGGCCGGCTCCGCTGTTACACCTGCAGCTTCGCCAAACCCTGCTACCCTGTTCCCACCGAGTGTCGGGAGGGGGAAGCTTGTGGCATCAGCACAGGCACCTCAGGTAGGAGTCCGGCTCGGTGGCCCCTCTCCCTAACGCCCTGCCTCCCTCTGTCTTTCCTGCTGCCCCACCTCGGTTTTCTCTTCTTCCCCACAGATCAGAACGAGATCATCCAACGGAAGGGCTGCCTCCCACGGGCACAGTGCCTTCTGCCGGGCCGTGCCACCTACTGGTCACGCTCCTATATTCTGCGGCACGAGTGTTGCGAGCAGGACCTGTGCAACACGGCCACCAAGCCGCAGGGGCTCCCCAGCCTCCTCCTCCTCCTCCTCACCCTGCTCCTGCTCGTGGCTGGCACCGCCTGGGGAGGCGCCTTCCTCCGCTAACCCCATGTGGATCTGCAGCCCGCAAGCTGGGACTCCTCCACCAACAGCAGTGCCCTACAAACACCTGTACAGACACTCCTGAGGCCTGCTCAAGAACCTGATTCCGGACAGAGACTTCAGACCCTTGAGCCCAACACCTTTGCAGACCCCTTCCACTATCTGATTCCTTAGACTCCAGCCCCTACAGGAACCTGCCTGGAACCCAGGCTCATAAAGGACACTTGTTCTGTATCTTTTGTCTTTTGATGTGTGTGTGTGTGTGTGTTAAAGATTTTTATTTTATTTTATTGAAAGGTAGAGTAACGAAGGAGAGAAATATCTTCTATCTGCTAGTTCTCTCCCAAAATGCCCACAACAAGCCAGGACTGGGGCCCCAGGAGCCTGGAACTCCATCCAGGTCTCCCATATGGGTGGCAGGATGGCCAAGTACTTGGGCCATCCTCATCTGCCTCCCAGGCCCATCAGCAGGAAGCTGGATCAGAAGTGTGACATAGCCAGGACTGCATCCAGGATGTGGGTATCACAAGCAGCGGCTTCACCTGCTGTGCAACAACACCTGCCCTCAGTCTTTCGTCTTTTCTAAATGCCTGTTGCTGATTCCCCCAGGTTCCAGGCAGGGCAGGCATTTCGACGGATTTGGGGGGGTCCCAGGCAAGAGACTTGAAAGGGCACCAGGTTTGGGGAGGAGAGTCTCAATGGGGAAGATTAATCTGGTAGGTGGCAAACTCAGGGGGGAGGCCTTGAGAACTTCGAAGAGTACATTTCATAGCAGGGCCATCTGGGAGCCTGGGGATGGGCAGTGTGTGCACTGCGCATGTGTGTGCGCCTGTGTCCTAAGGGCAAACTACAGCTGCTTGGCCAGTTGGGCTGCAATGCTGGACCCTGAGCCAGATGCTCCCTTTCCCCTCATTCTCCATCCGCGTTGTTAGGCTGCTCTGTCCCCTCGGAGCATGGCTGCACTGTGAAGGCTTAGGAGAAAGCGTTTCCCTGGTGAGGCCCAGGCGTGAGCCTCAACACAGAGGGGCACATGGCGCAGCTGCCTGGGAGGGTGTGGCTGGGAGTCCGGCTCCTTTCTGCCTGGGATCGGGGGATGGCCGCCTTGGGAGCACCAGTGGCCTTCCCTGCTTCATCAGCCCAGGCTTGTCCACATTCCCCAGAGAGCTCGGCATAAACCACCCCTTGGGAATCCCTCTGCCAGCCCCTGTGGACACGCCCTCCGCGGGGGTGGGAGTGGGAGATAGGGTATGACCCCTGGGTGGCAGGGGAGTCAGGAGCTGCACATGTGCCCCGTGGTTCAGACTCCACAAGGAGCGCCATGGGAAGTGTGCGTGCCCAGGATAAGGAGGGTGTGGGGAGGGGCCCAGCCCTGACTCAGCTCCGTCCCCTTCCATCGGAGGAAGTCCTGGGGTCCCTGAAAAGTGCGTGTTTCCCCTGTGCTTCCGTTCTCAGTGTGGAGAAACCTGGGCGGTGAGGGGCCGGGTGTCTGGCTTAATTTGGAGGCAAGCTGAGCCTTCTTCCCATTTTCTCTGTCCCCCGGTTCCACTTCGTGGTTCTATTTTCTCCCTCTGTCCATCTTCTCCCTCCTACTGTGACTTGAGCCTCAGATTCCCCTCCCACCAGTTTCCCTCCATTGCTCGAATCTCTGGATTCCTCTGTCTCCTCCCTGCCCACTCCCTCCCTCCCCATCCTCACCAACGGCCCCAGACTCCCTTCAATCCCATAGTCCTCTGGGCTCAGGCATCCCCCAACCCCGGCTGCTACAAGTCAGGAGAGCACACTGTTTTGTAGGTGGCATCATAGAATAATGTTCCTCCTTTCATTCACCCAACACGAAGAACGGCTGGGGGGAGCTGCTGGAGACAGCTGGATGGTGAGGTCACCTCCTCCGCCCCTCCCCCCTTGACAAGGTTTTCAGGGAGACAGCGGGTCACACTTCCCAGCAGCAGATGTCACCAAGAATCACTTGATCTTGTGGGCTGGTGGGCTGTGGGGTTTACAAAGCAGGGAGACAGATAAATGATGCCTCTATTCTCCCCCTCCCCAGGAACCAGGGGCTCGTCCCCACCCCAGCGCCAGCAGGCCCCCTCTCATCCCCAGTCCCCTTGGGGATTTAAGCCTCTGCCCCCTCATTTTTCCTCACCTGAGATGGGCCAAATGGATGTTCTCATAGACCTGGATTTCGGGTTTGAAGTGGGGAATCGAGACATCTGGGGAGGAGGAGACACATGTGGAGGACCAAAGAGAAGTCCCCAATAACTCAGCACTGTGTCCCCTACCAGCCCCTCCCCAAGAGAAGAGCCAGCACAGAGCCCAAGCCCAGCCCTCTTCTGCCCTCTGGGAGGGACGGACTCACCTCTGCCTTGAGCCGCCCTGACCCTCCGCCTCCAGAGCAGGACGCTGAGGGCCAGGATGGCGAACCCCTGGCCCACTATGAGCAGCAGCATCAGGATGCGGGCCACGTCCCAGCCCGCGGAAGGGGCACAGAGGACAGGAGAGGCATCCACAAAGGCTATGGTGAGGGCGAGACAAGACAGGGAGGGAGGAAGGAGGAGGGAGGAGGGAGGGGCTCCCTGAGCCCCAGAGAATTCCTCGTCCCACAGCAGGTTTCATGAACTTCCCTGCCCCGACATCTGCTCCCTCCCAGCCCCTCCCCAGCCACTTTGCCCCTCTCCAGGCCCCTCTCCCTGACCCCACAGCCCCTGCAGACACATGGACAACTAACGCCAGAGATCACATCACGGGCCGTGACTGCGCTGTCCCCTTCTCAGGACAGACAAATGCCTTCCCTCCCTTCACTCCTCCGTTCACTCTCCGAGCCTTTGCTGGGTTCCATCAGCCCTGCAGCGTGTCAGGCAGGGAGGAGGCAGGGGATGCCCCTTCACTGGCCTCTGCTTCCTGAGCCTATGGCTCTCTGCCCCTCCTTCCTGCATTATAAACGGGTTATTCTATATCTCGGAGCATTCATTCCCCGTATAATGGCCTTACTATTGTAAATCAATTACATTTTTTCTCTTTCTGCCTTCACTGTCAATGGAGCCATTATAACACCAGTGCATACATCTTTTCTTCAAAAGACAACTCTTGGGGCCCGGCACTGTGGCAGAGCGGGTAAAGCCGCCTCCTGCAGTGCCAGCATCCCACATGGGTGCCAGTTTGAGTCTCGGCTGCTCCACTTCCGATCCAGCTCTCTGCTATGGCCTGGGAAAGCAGTAGAAGATCGCCCAAGTGCTGGGACCCCTGCACCTGCGTGGGAGACCTGGAAGAAACTCCTGGCTCCTGGCTTCGGATCGGCACAGCTCCGGCCATTGCAGCTAATTGGGGAGTGAGTCAGTGGATGGAAGACCTCTCTCTCTCTGTACCTCTCCTCTCTCTGTGTAACTCTCTCAAATAAATAAATAAATCTAAAAAAAAAAAAAAAAAGGAAGAAAAAAAAAAAAAACTCTTCCAGCAATCATTCTTACCGTCTTCCTCTCTGCTATGAGAGCCCACAGAAATCACAGATCACTGTATTTTGAAACAAGATGGCGCACCAGGCAATGGTCGGCTCCACCAGAAGTCACTCCTGACCCGGCTCGATTTGCCTCCTATCCCACCTGCTTCCCTGACCAGCAGGTGGGAGAAGAGCTGGGGGCAACAGCCCTGCCCACCTGCTCCCTCAGTTTACCTGCCAGGCTAAAGCTGACCCCTTTGTTCTGAGACACGAGGCAGCGGATGATTCTCGGTCTACGGACCCTGGGCTCAGGAGGTCCCTCCCCGGGACACACCAAAAGCAGAGCAGCCCCCTCACTCCAGAATGACTGAACACGGCCCCTCACGGGACCCTTCCCCTCCAGCCAGGTTGCAAAGTCCAGGCGTCTCGCAGGAAACACAGAACAGAGGAGGAGAGAGCAGGAGGACCCATCGGCAGCCCTTGCAGATAACTGGGATCCTGTTGTGGGGAGGGGAGAGGGACAGCTTAGCTCTTGCGCAGGGCGTCCCCCTTCTCCCCGCGGCCACTGCTCTGCACACCCCTGCTCACCTTTGAGCAGGGAGACATCATACATCCTCCAGTTCTGGTACTTGTAGCGCTGACCCAGCACCGCACACCAGTACCTCCCAGCATCTCCCTCCTGGGACCCCTCCAGCCAAAGAGAATAGTTGCCCAGCAGCTTGGCCCTGGATTCCCTTCCGGTTTTCCTAAGGCCAGCAATGAACTTGGTGATTTTGACTTGGACCACCATGGTGGTAGAGGAGCCTGCAGCAGAGCTGTGGAACCAAGCCAGGATTTCATCTCCGTGCAGCGTGGGCGGTGGGGGGCAGGGCAGCTCCAGGGCCTCCCCCAGGGTCACATAGACATCCCGGATGTTGTCTGTGGGGAGAGGGTTGTGTGAGGCCAGAGACCTCCATCGAATGGACACCACCCCCTGTTGCCAACTCGACCTCCAGCCCCGGGCTTCCTCCCACTCTGGGGTTCCCCAGCCCTGCCTTGGCTGGTGGGCACATTTCTCTAGTAAGCTTTCCTCCACACGCCTCAGCATCTGGAGGGCAAAGGCTGGGATATTTGAAATGCCGGCATCTCTCCCAGCATTTACTCATTGGTTCTTGTTTTCTCCAGGAAACTCCACCCATCCTCCTTCCCTCCGGGGCTTCCCCAGCACAGGAGGTAGAGAGTTCAGGCGGGGTAAATGTATCTTCCTGACTCAGGTGCCTTGCCCAAGCCTCAGGAGAAACAGCAGCTGTCCCTGTCCAGCCTTGAAAATAGCTGAGGGGTCCCCCTCCTCCTGCCGCTTACCTGCAGCAGCCTGGAAGGGCCAGTGTAGGAACAGGAGGAGGAACCAGACTGCCATGGCGAGAGCCTGCCAAGGTCTCTTGCTCCCAGCCCCGGCAGCCCCAGGGAGGAAACGGGCCAGATAAAGGCCCCGGTCTGCAGTGACATGGCCTCTGGATGGGATGAGAAGTACCCACCACTGTTCCTTCCTGGCGGGGGGGGGGGGGGGGGAGGACGCCGTCCGTCCAGGCTGCTTCAAAGATGACCTCCTCACCCCCTGACTCCACTCCAGCTGAGAGACTCAAATCAAGATTTTCCATGGGCACCTGTTCGAGTCCCAGCTGCTCCCCTTCTGATCCAGCTCTCTGCTATGGCCTGGGAGAGCAGTAGAAGATGGCCCAAGTCCTTGGGCCCCTGCACCCATGTGGGAGACCTAGAGGAAGCTCCTGGCTCCTGGCTTTGGATAAGCTCAGCTCTGGCCATTGTGGTCATTTGGGGAGTGAACCAGCGGAATGGAAGACTTTCTCTCTCTCTCTCTCTCTCTCTCTCTCTCTCTCTCTTTCTGGCACTACCTTTTCGGTAATGCTTTCAAATAAATAAAATAAATCTTAAAAAAAAAAAAAAAGATTTTCCATGCTGAGAAGCCTTTAGAGAAAGTGCCCAGATGTTGGCCTCCTGTCAGTCTGGAAGCATATTCTGTCATCTCTCTTCAGCTCCTAACAGATGTCAGCTGTCTTTGTGTTGGTAGAACCCAGCACAAGATGGTGTATACAGTCAGTACTCCATAAATGACTATGGTTGCCTGGCACAGACCTTCCAGAACCTTTGATGAGTGTATTAAGTTTCTACTCAAGGAAGATAGCAGGTGCCCTTGAGTATTCCGTGATTCATCCTTTAGCCCCTGGAAATATTGTTGTTGTTGTTGTTGTTATTATTGAACAGAAAGATTTGGGGCTGGCATGGTGGTGCAGTAGTTAAAGCCACTGCCTGCAATGCCAGCGTCCCATATGGGTGCTGGTTAGAGACCCGGCTACTTCATTTTCTGTCTGGCTCCCTGCTATGGCCTGGGAAAGCAGCAGAAAATGGCTCAAGTGCTTGGGCTCCTGCACCCATGTGGGAGATCTGGAAGAAGCTCCTGGCTCCTGTCTTCAGCCTAGCCCAGGTCCAGCCGTTGTGGCCATTTGGGGTGTGAAACAGTGGGTAGAAGATCTTTCTCTCTCTGTCTCCTCCTTTTTCTGTGTAATTCTGACTTTCAAACAAATAAATGAATCTTTAAAAACAATAAGTAGGCCGGCACTGCGGCTCAATAGGCTAATCCTCCACCTAGCAGCGCCGGCATACTGGGTTCTAGTCCCGGTCGGGGCGCCAGATTCTGTCCCGGTTGCCCCTCTTCCAGGCCAGCTCTCTGCTGTGGCCAGGGAGTGCAGTGGAGGATGGTCCAAGTGCTTGGGCCCTGCACCCCATGGGAGACCAGGAGAAGCACCTGGCTCCTGCCATCGGATCAGCGCGTTGCGCCAGCTGCAGCGCGCCAGCCGTGGCGGCCATTGGAGGGTGAACCAACGGCAAAAGGAAGACCTTTCTCTCTGTCTCTCTCTCTCACTGTCCACTCTGCTTGTCAAAAAAAAAAAAAAAAAGTAAATAAAAAAAAACCCTCTCTGTTTCTCTCACTAACTCTGTCAAATAAAAAAAATTTGAAAAAAGATTTAAAAAAAATGTATGTTGAAAGTCA
Source organism: Oryctolagus cuniculus (assembly GCF_051225735.1). Lineage (NCBI taxonomy): Eukaryota > Metazoa > Chordata > Mammalia > Lagomorpha > Leporidae > Oryctolagus > Oryctolagus cuniculus. The sequence continues at coordinate 139,128,636 of NC_142871.1, forward strand.
GAGTTACAGAAACAGAGACGGAAGGAGAGACAGGTCTTCATCTGCTGGTTCACTCCACAGATGGCTGCTACAGCCAGGGCTGAGCCAGGATGAAGCCAGAAGCCAGGAGCTTCACCGGGGTCTCCCACATGGGTGGAAGGAGCCCAGACACTTGGGTCATCTGCTGCTTCTCCCAGGCTACTAGCAGGGAGCTGGATTGGAAGTGGAGCAGCCGGGAAGTGGGTGCCAGCATTGTAGGTGACAGGTTTATCCACTATGACACAATGCCAGCTCCAGGAATGACTCTTTTTTTTTTTTTTTTCAAAGATTTATTTATTTATTTGAAAGTCAGAGTTACAGAGAAAGGAGAGGCAGAGAGAGAAAGAGAGAGGTCTTCCATCGGATGGTTCACTCCCCAATTGGCCGCAATAGCTGGAGCTGTGCCAATCCAAAGCCAGGAGCCAGGAGCCAGGAGCCTCCTCTGGGTCTCCCACGCAGGTGCAGGGGCCCAAGGACTTGGGCCATCCTCCACTGCTTTCCCAGGCCATAGCAGAGAGCTGAATCAGAGGAAGAGCAGCCAGGTCTCGAACTGGAACCCATATGGAATGCCAGCACTTCAGGCCAGGGCGTTAACCCATTGTACTACAGTGCCAGCCCCTGGAATGGCTTTTTTTTTTTTTTTTTAACAGGCAAAGTGGACAGTGAGAGAGAGAGAGAGAGAGAAAGGTCTTCCTTTGCCGTTGGTTCACCCTCTAACGGCCGCCGTGACTGGCGCGCTGCGGCTGGCGCACCGCGCTGATCCGAAGGCAGGAGCCAGGTGCTTCTCCTGGTCTCCCATGGGGTGCAGGGCCCAAGGACTTGGGCCATCCTCCACTGCACTCCCTGGCCACAGCAGAGAGCTGGCCTGGAAGAGGGGCAACCGGGACAGAATCCGGTGCCCCGACCGGGACTAGAACCCGGTATGCCGGCGCCGCAAGGCGGAGGATTAGCCTAGTGAGCCGCGGCGCCAGCCTGGAATGGCTCTTAAGGCAGCTCTTCTTATAGTTCTGATAGTTTTCCATGTGTATTTATTTATCTTAAAATTATGTTGATGAGCTATTCCATACATAGCAAAGACTATAAGTGATGTTCAACTGTGTAGTGGAGAAACAGGTATACTCAGACAACGAAGCTCTGGACAGCAGTGAGAATGAACACTGCATTGCAATGGCAGCAAGGCTGAATGTCACAAACCTAATCATAGTAAAAGAAGGCAGGTGTGAGGAACACTTACTAAAAAGTACAGAAAGAAGGGCCGGTGTGTGGCACAGCAGGTAAAGCTGCCACCTGCAGTGCCGGAATCCCATATAGGCACTGGTTCACTTCCTGGCTGCTCTGCTTCAGATCCAGCTCCCTGCTAATGCTCCTGGGAAAGCAATAGAAGATGGTCCAAGTACTTGGGCCACTGCACCTACATGGGAGACCCGGAGGAAAATCCTGGCTCCTGGCTTCAGCCTGGTTCAACCCTGGCCATTGTGGCCACTTGAGGAGATGGAAGATCTGTCTCTTCCCCTCTCTCTGAAACTCTTTCAAATAAATAAATAAATCTCTAAAAATTAATGAAGTAAAAAGTACAAAAATAGTTAAAATCAATCTGTGGTGTGAGAAATATGAATAATGGTTGCCCTTGTGTGTGTCTGGGGTTAGTAATGGTAGCCACTGGTTAGGAATCCTGGGAGAGCCTTCCAGATGTTACTATGATCTGTTCTTGTCTGTTTGTTTATTTATTTTTATTTGAAAGGCCATGAGTTCCCCAAATGCCCACACATCTAGGGCTGGGCCAGGCAGAAGCCACGAGCCCAGAACGCAATCCAGAGTACTCTAGCCCTCATTTACTGTTGTCCAGAATGTGCATTGGCAGAAAATTTGATTGGAAGTAGATCCAGGACTTGAACCCAGGCACTCTGATATGGGATGCAAGTGGGTTTATTTATTTATTTATTAGAGAGGCAGAGGCGGAACGAAAGAGGGAAAGGGAGAGGGAGGGGGAGGGGGAGAGGAGGAGGGAGGGGGAGGAGGAGAGGAGGGGGGAGGGGAGGGGGAGAGAAGGAGGGGGAGGGGAGGGGGAGAGAAGGAGGGGGAGGGGAGGGGGAGGGAGAGATGTCTTCCATCCACTGACTCACTCTCCAGATGGCTGCAACAGCCAGAGTTTCGCCAATACACTCAGAAGCCACCAGGAGACCGGAGCCACGAGCTTCCTCCAGGTCTCCCACGCAGGTGCAGGGGCCCAAGGACTTGGGCCATCTTCCACTGCTTTCCTAGGCCACAGCAGAGAGCCAGATTGGAAGTGGAAGTGGAGCAGCCAGGACTTGAACCAGCGCTCATATGGGATATGGGCACTGCAAGTGGCGGCTTTACCCGCTACGCACAGTGCCGGCCCCCATGATCTGCTCTTGATGTGGGTGCTGATTACATGGATGTATTGGATAGGTGTGCTTTTCCATATATGTGTTTACTTCAATAAAAAGCAAAAGAGTTTATATATTGTGTAAGTATAAGGTACAAAGAAAAATAGCCTGGCCGGCGCCGCGGCTCACTAGGCTAATCCTCCGCCTAGCGGCGCCGGCACACCGGGTTCTAGTCCCAGTTGGGGCGCCGGATTCTGTCCCGGCTGCCCCTCTTCCAGGCCAGCTCTCTGCTGTGGCCAGGGAGTGCAGTGGAGGATGGCCCAAGTCCTTGGGCCCTGCACCCCATGGGAGACCAGGAAAAGCACCTGGCTCCTGGCTCCTGCCATCGGATCAGCGCGCTGGCCGCGCCGGCCATTGGAGGGTGAACCAACGGCAAAGGAAGACCTCTCTCTCTCTCTCTCTCTCTCACTGTCCACTCTGCCTGTCAAAAAAAAAAAAAAAAAAGCCTCTACATGTATTAAGAAACAGAGTATTACCATTTCAAAGCTCCTATATAGTGTGAAACCACTATTCTAAATTTGCTAGTTCTCCATTTAAGGCAGCTCTTCTTATAGTTCTGATAGTTTTATCATTAAATTTCACATGATTTTGAATTTTTATACAATGATATAATATTCTGTGTATTCGTGTGTGGTTTTATTTTTCTGTTTTGAGATTTGTCCACACTTAAAAGTGACCGCTTTCATTTAACAAGTATTCCATTCATCTTAACAATGCTGACTTTTCCTCTCCTTGGTCATGGCGCAGCTCTCCAATTATTCAAGCCTTCGTTTCCTCTTTCAGTAACTTTTTATAGTTTCCCTCAAACCATCTCGCATTTCTTTCATGAAGTGCATTTCCAGATACCTTACGTTTTTTGCAGTTCTTGCTCCTAATCTGACCCAGCGTTTCCACTGTCGCTCGAGAGTCGGCCAATATTAAGACATGGGGTGGGGGGGGGGATGATTTAACCACGCGTTGTAACTTTAACTCTCCGCGTTCCAAACGCCTTCAACTAATTTCTGACCATTGCCGTACCCGTAGGTCCAACTGCGCGCTACCTTCTTAAGAAGCGCTGAAAATCTCTCAACTCGCCTCGAGGCGGAGTCGATACGTGCTGACGTCAAGGGCACGCAACACCTCGGAGCCTGGAGGGCGGGGCCGGCAGGGGGACCTGCTGCTGGGAGAGCAGCGGCCCGAGCCGGGGCCATGGCGAAGCTGCTGAGCTGCGTCCTAGGCCCCCGGCTCTACAAAATCTACCGGGAGAGGGACTCTGAAAGGGCCCCGTCCAGCGCCCCTGAGACTCCAACTTCAGTCACTAACCCCCCTTCCAGCTCCTGGGTGAGTCGAGTGCCCCCCCCTGGTTAAGAACATGGTACGGTCCAAACCCTTTACGGCCTTTGCTCCCTAGAAGCGCCCATTACTGGAACTGAGGGGAGCCTGCTTGTCAAGCCGGTTGTCTGAAAAGTCTGCGCTTTTTGTGCGTCCTAGATCCAAGTTATGCCTGTGGACTGGCCGCCTCTCCTCCTTTTCGCTATCTGAGGGCCGCTGTCCCATTCCGACGGCCAGTCCTTGCTCTTTCCCCTCCGAGTCCCCCACCCTGTGTGTCATGGTTCTTGCCGGTCCCAACTGAGTCCTGAGTGCTGGAGAGATCCTGCGCCGCCGACTGGGGAGCTGGTGGATTTTGCTGTCAAACTTCCAGTGGCTTCCTCGGTGCCTCTTGGTACCTCCCACGGCTCCGTTTTTTCTTCCCTTTACCCTGGCCTTGAATTTCAAAATGACTTCTACATATCACACATCCAAGCACGGGCCTTCCCCTCACTCTCCCAGACCTAGGGTGGAGACCCCCGGGGTCGTGGCATTCATGAAAACTGGGGGGTGGGGATGGGGGTAGGCTGTTCCCCTAAATATTCTTTCCTCTTCTTATTGGTCGTCTCAGTTTGTGTGTACCAACGCCTACGAGCTAATCCTTAAACACATTCTGTTTCTTAATCATCCTGCTCTTATTTCTGATGCCACTCTTTCCCTCTGAATGGTGTCTTTCTTCTTTAACCCCTCTCTCCCTCTATGCACACACCCACATAAAACCGCTTGTGGAAAAGCCGCAAAAGTCATCCAATGATGCTTTCACTTTTGCTTCTGAGTCTGGTATCCTGTGGCTGTTTTCATGGTGGGAAGTCAGGCTTCAAGAGGAGGGTGGGAAAGTGGGGCCAGGGGCGCCCCTAGGAGGATAGCTAAGGAGGCTGGAACCAGAGGACACACATCAGGGCTTCGGAAGGGAGGAGGAGGGACCTGCCGATGGGCAGGGTCCTTAAGCGGGCCATCTGTTTTGACAGGATACGTACTATCAGCCGCGTGCCCTGGAGAAACATGCCGACAGCATCCTGGCGCTGGTACGTCTGCCCTGGCATCTGGGACTCTGCATCTCTGCAGGCCCAGCTGCCCTCTTGAGCTTCCTCCTGCCCAGCCTGGGAGAAGGCAGTGCCCCAGGGGGCGGGGCATTCTCTGGCTCTGTAGACTCCCCAACACAACGCACAGACATGTTATCAAGCACACACGCTTGGCACTCCCCTTGAGTACGTAGAACCGCTTTCCTGGGGCAGCCTGGGCCTTGAAGAAAACATGTTTACTCTTGGGACCATGTATCTGCAGGCGCTAAGTCCTGCAGTCCCCAGTGACCTGTCCTGCCTGGCAACTAACCTCTCTGGCTGAAGCGACAGCTGTTCTCTCTGGCAGGGTTCCGGTGGGGATGTGTGCGCATCTCGCTGGGGACCAGTCCAGGGGGCTGTCCGGAGCAAGGCCGATGGAAGGGGCTTGATTAACCTGAGTCTGCAGAGAGCCTGGCTTTTTAAGTGTGATGGAATTATGTCTAGCGATGACCCGAGGCCGGAGGCAGAACTTGGACCTTGTTTTCCCAGCTCTCATTAGCTCCCGGCACACTCTGCCTGTCGACACGCACCCAGCACCCACTGTGTCTGTAACGCATGTGCAGAATAGATTCTCATTCTGCCACCCCTCGAGTTACCCATCTTGCTCAGAGCCCAGGCCTGGAAATGCTGGCGCGGTGTGTGTGGTTGTGCGTGCCTGCATACTGACTGCCTGTCCCCGTCTCTCTGCTGCAGGCTTCAGTCTTCTGGTCCATCTCTTATTACTCCTCTCCCTTCGCCTTCTTCTACCTGTACAGGAAAGGTCAGTGTGGTTTCAGAGGTGGTTGGGGCAGGATACGGGCAGGCTGTCGGCTTCGAGCCAAACCCCCTATAGAGGAAGGGGGAACCTGTGAAGGTGGCTTGGCTTCCCTCTTCTCCCAGGCATCTGCTTCCTCAAAGGGAGTGGCTGTCCCACAGAGAGGGCGTGGGGTGGGGGTGGGGACCACACTGGGAAAAGCAGCGGAGGACCCTAGAGAGAGCTTCCTACACCGGCCCTCTTCCCTCCCAGGTTACTTGAGTTTGTCCAAAGTGGTGCCGTTTTCCCACTATGCCGGGACCTTGCTGCTGCTCCTGGCAGGCGTGGCCTGCCTCCGAGGTAGGTGCCGAGGCTCAGATCTGTACATCGCCGGGTAACTATTAAATACCTGCTTCTGCAAATGCAATACGGTGGTAGACCTTGAGGAGGAATAGCTGAGAATGGTCTAAAGTATGAACTTTCCCCTAAAGGGTGTGGGTCATCACTATGAAAAAAGAAAATAGAAACGTTTGCTGTTACCTAGAAGATGCATATACACTATGACAGTTCTACACAGAGTTTCTAGAGAGACTCCTGCACATGTATAAACAGTACAAATTACAAGAATACAGCACACAACATTGTTTGTAATAATCCTTTTTTTTTTTTTGAAAGATTTATTTATTTATTTGAAAGGCAGAGTTACAGAGAGGCAGAGAGGTCTTCCATCTGCTGGTTCACTGCCCAAATAGCCGCAATGGCCAGAGCTGGGTTGATCCAAAGCCAGGAGCCAGGAGCTTCCTCCAGGACTCCCACATGGGTGCAGGGGCCCAAGGACTTGGGCCATCTTCTACTGCTTTCCCAGGCCACAGCAGAGAGCTGGATTGGAAGAGGAGTAGCTGAGACTCGAACCAGCACTGATATGGGATGCTGGCACAGCAGGTGGTAGCTTAACCTACTACACCACAGCGCTGGCCCATGTAATAATCGTAAACTGGACACAGCTCCAGTGGCCACGAATCTTAGGACGGATTAATACCTTATGTGGTATAAGTCATGTAACAGAACAGTACACAGCAATGCAAATGAACTGTAGCCACGCCCAGCCATGCAGATGAGTCTCACGTTTGGAATGCTGAAGAATCTAACCACCAAGTAAATTATGCAGTCTGTGTTCAGTGACATCAAGTTCAGTAAGGGATGCATGTGAATGTGGGAAAGCGCTAAAGAAAACAAGGACATGGTTATTTCACAAGTCAGGAGCTGAGTTACCTGGTGGGGAGGGGTACAGGACAGGGAGACTCCTGGTGAGCGTGGCTTGGTGCTCTTTCTTGAAAGACCTGAATGGATGTTCTATGTACATATGTTGGATGTCCCCATTAATAAAATAAAGAGGCAGAGCAAATCATTGGCCCCTAGTGGTACATCTGAAGACAACCAGCTTAGGGAAGGGGGTGATGGGCTGAGACTGGGGCTAAGTTGGGTCCAGTCAGGTGAGGATCTTTTTTTTTTTTAAAGATTTATTTATTTATTTATTTATTTGAAAGACAGTTACAGAGAGAGATAGAGACAAAGAGAAGTCTTCCATCCACTGGTCACTTTCCAAAATGGCTGTGATGGCCAAAACTGCCCTGATCCAGAGCCAAGAGCTTCTTCCAGGTCTCCCACATGGGTACAGGGGGCCCAAGGACTTGGGCCATCTTCCACTGCTTTCCCAGGGACATTAGCAGGGAGAGGGATCGGAAGTGGGGCAACCAGAAGTTGAACTGGCATCCATATAGGTTGCTGGCACTGTAGGCCAGGGCGTTAACCTGCTGCACCACAGCACCAGCCCCACAGCGCCAGCCCCCAGGTGAAGGTCTCATGCCTGAGATGTTCTCTGCAGCTGGGCTCCCTCCTCAGCGGGAGGTCCTCCTGGACCACCCTGTGTAACAGCATCTCCTGCTACTCAGTTTTGTCTTAATTTATTTTTATTTTTTTAACTTTTATTTAGTAAATATAAATTTCCAAAGTACAATTTATGGATTACAATGGCTTCCCCCCCCCCAATAATTTCCCTCCCACCTGCACCCCTCCCATCTCCTGCTCCCTCTCCCATTCCATTCACATCAAGATTCATTTTCAATTATCTTTATATACAGAAGATTGATTTAGTATATATTAAGTAAAGATTTCATCAGTTTGCACCCACACAGCAACACAAAGTATAAAATACTGTTTCAGTATTAGTTATAGCATTGCTTCACATTGAACAACACATCAAGGACAGATCCCACATGAGAAGTAAGTACACAGTGACTCCTGTTGTTGACTTAACAATCTGACACTCTTGTTTATGGCATCAGTAATTTCCCTAGGCTCTAGTCATGAGTTGCCAAGGCTGTGGAAGCCTTTTGAGTTCGCCGACTTCGATCTTATTTCGACAGGGTCATAGTCAAAGTGGAAGTTCTTGCCTCCCTTCAGAGAAAGGTACCTCCTTCTTTGATGGCCCCATTCTTTCCACTGGGATCTCACTCACAGAGATCTTTCATTTAGGTCTTTTTTTTTTTTTTCCCCAGAGTGTCTTGGCTTTCCATGCCTAAAATACTCTCATGGGCTCTTCAGCCAGATCTGAATGCCTTAAGGGGTGATTCTGAGGCCAGAGTGCTATTTAGGACATCTGCCATTCTATGAGTCTGCTGTATATCCCGCTTCCCATGTTGGATTGTTCTCTCCCTTTTTGATTCTATCAGTTAGTATTAGCAGACACTAGTCTTGTTTGTGTGATCTCTTTGACTCTTAGACCTATCAGTGTGATCAATTGTGAACTGAAATTGATCACTTGGACTAGTGAGATGGCATTGGTACATGCCACCTAATTTATTTTTATTTTTAATTAAAACACATAAGAGGCCAGAAAACAAATATGAAAAAAGAACTAAAATCCTTGTCTCAGAATAGTTTCATCAATAAAATTGAGATAGCTCCGGCATTCCTGTTGGATCGCTCTGCTCGTTTGCTGTGTACAAGGACCACTTGCTTGAGTCTCTGGCTTTTCTCCATTTCTAAAGCCAATCAGTACTTCCCTCAGTTGATAAAGCTTTTTGAAAATCGTTGATTGGGGCCGGTGCTGTGGTACAGCATGTTAAAGCCCCTGCCTGCAGCATTGACGTCCGATGTGAATGCTGGTTCAGATCCCGGCTGCTCCTCTTCTGATCCAGCTCTCCGCTATGTCCTGGGAAAGCAGTAGAAGATGGCACAAGTGCTTCAGTCCCTGCAACCACGTGGGAGACCCTGAAGAAGCTCCTGGCTCCTGGCTTTGGCCTGGACCAGCCCTGGTCATTGCAGCCATTTAGGGAGTGAACCAGCAGATGAAAGACCTCTGTCTCTCTGTCTCTACCTCTCTCTATAACTATGCCTTTAAAATCAATAAAATAAACCTTAAAAAGAAAACCATTTATCAGTACACACACAATTAACAACATATACACACTTTCTAGGGCTCCTCCCCGTCTTCCCAAGAGTAACCATTGTCATGTGGTCTGGCTTTTTTTTTCCTGGCCTTTTTTTTTCTCTAAATTTTTGAGAGAACATTTAAATATAGTCAAAGGCTCAAAGCTCCACTAAATAAAGATTTCAACAAATAAAAAGTGAAAAAGCAGGAAAATAGGAGAGGACTTTAAATAACAATCAATGAAAAGATGTTCGACTTCACTCATATAAATGTAAAAATACTCACAAAATCACTAAAACTGTAATAGCACGTAATTCTTTTTTTTTTTTTTTTTTGACAGGCAGAGTTAGATAGTGAGAGAGAAAGACAGAAAGGTCTTCCTTCCGTTGGTTCACCCCCCAGATGGCTGCTACGGCCGGAGCGCTGCGCCAATCCGAATCCAGCAGCCAGGTGCTTCCTCCTGGTCTCCCAATAGCATGTAATTCTTAACAGTTTGACAAAGATTTCAAAGTTCGACAAAACACTGTACTTCCAGCAAAACTGATACACACAGAAATTTGGTTTTTAAATTTTTTTATTTTAGCTTTCACACATAAGGGAGAATCCATCCATTATGAACTATCTACCTCATTTCAAGAAATCTAAGCCGCTATCAATTGTAAAATGAATACTACAAATTCCTGAGCTTTCACATGTTAAAAATATGCATTTTAGAATCTATGAAATATGGTAAGAATCTATTTATAGTGTTCTGTGCAACTTTTTTTTTTTTTTTTTTTTTTTTTTTTTAGATTTCTTTATTTGAAAGAGTTACAGAGAGGGGGTAAGAAAAAAGAGAGAGAGAGAGAGAGTTTCATCTGCTGGATCACTCCCCAAATAGTTGCAACAGCCAGGGCTGGGCCAGGCCAATGCCAGGAGCCTGGAACTCCACCTGGGTCTCCCACATGGGTGGCAGGGGCTCAAGTACTTGGGCCATCATCCACTGCTTTCCCAGGCCTATTAGCAGGGATCTGGGTTGAAAGTGGAGCAGCCAGGACTTGAACATGGGATGCTGGTGACGCAGGTAGTGGCTTTAACCCGCTGTGCCGCAGCGCTGGCCCCATGCACATCCCTGCAGCTTGCTTCACTCTCTCCTTATCACATTGTTTTAGGGCACCACTGTTGCCTGTGTGTAGAATTCTAGTGCTTTCTGCATTTGCTTTCCTTGTAGTTCTTATGCCACTGTGACATTTTCTCCTTTGCTTGTTTATTATCTTTTCCCAGCTCCCCCAACACCCCTTTTCCCCCCTCCACACACACACACACACACACACACACACACACATACACAGCGGAACACCAGCTCTCTGAGTGCCGCAGGCCGTGTGCCTCTTTCTCCTGCTGAGTCTCCCATGGGTGGGAAGGTGCCTGGCACGTGACACCTGCTGGGTCAGAGAGGAGAGAAGTTAGGATGAGACTCCTTAGCAGTGAATGGGGAGTGGGGCCCTCCCTAAGGGGGTGAGCGAAGAGAAGCAGGAGTCAGTAGGGAGGGAGCCCGTGTTTCAGAGAGGGAAGGAGGCAGGCCAGGAGCAGGCCAGGGCTTGGCGGGCGGCAGGGCTGGGTGCAGGAAGCAGAGGAAGAAGAACATCCCCTCGCTGGCGGGAGGGACGAGCAGTAGGGCCAGGTGACGGTGTGCTGCCACCCTGAGAACACCAGCCCTCAGGCGAGGCGGAAGCTTGATTATGTGTGAGGCAGCAAGTGGAAGGAGCCAGGGAGGGGAAGAACCCGAAGTCAGAGCTGGACCTGGAGGAAGGAGGCAACACAGGCCGACGCCCTCACGTTCTCGGCCCTCACTGCCTGCTTCTCTCACTTTTCCTACCAGGACCTGCTCTTCGCCCACCTCAAATTCTTCCCCTGGGGGCCGGCATCGTAGAGTAGTGGGCTAAGCCTCCGCCTGCAACACCAGCATCCCAGATGGGCGCCAGTTAGTGTCCCGCCTGCTGCTCTTCTGACCCAGCTCCCTGCTGATGGCTTGGGAAAGCAGTGGAAGATGGCCCAAGTGCTTGGCCCTGCATCCACGTGGGAGACCCAGAAGAAGCTCCTGGCTTCTGGCTTCAGCCTGGCCCAGCCCCAGCCATTGTGGCCATTTGGGAAGTGAACCAGAGGATGGAAGATCTCTGTCTCTGTCTCTCTCCCTCTCTCTGTAACTCTGCCTTTCAAATAAGTAAATAAATCTATTTATTTATTTATTTATTTAGGAGAGGTAGTTAGAGATAGAGAGAGAAGTCTTCCATCCACTGGTTGGCTCTCCAAATGTCCTCAACAGTCAGAACTGAGCAGTTCCAAAGCCAGGAGCCGGGAGCTTCTTCCAGTTCTCCCACATAGATGCAGGGCCCAAGCACTTGGGCCATCCTGTGCGGCTTTCCCAGGCCATCAGCAGGGAGGTGGGTCAGAAGTGGAGGAGCTGGGACTCAAACTGGTGCCCATATGGGATGCCAGCACTGCAGATGGTGGCTTTACCTGCTACACTACAATGCTTGCCCCAATAAATAAATCTTAAAAAAAAAAAAAAAAAAAAAAGTTATTCCCCCTAAAGCCTAGGCATCTGGCTTCCTGGGTTTTTGTTTATTTGTTTTGTTTTTGATTTTTGTCTTTTAACCCTGTTTCCTCCTCTCTGTATGCCAGGCATTGGCCGCTGGACCAACCCCCAGTATCGACAGTTCATCACCATCTTGGAAGCCACACATCGGAATCAGTCTGCAGAAAACAAGGTGAGAGGTCTAGAAAGGTGCCAGACTGTGTCTCGCTAGCAGCTGCCTCAGCCGCGCCCCCCACCCAGGCCCCGGGCCCCCGGCCCCGGTGTGTGCCAGGACAGGAGGTGAGGCTGTGCCGCCCCCACAAAGGGGGTGTTCGCTGACACATTGTTGTATCCCTTTTCCCCTCCATCAGTGAACTGTCCACGCGAGGCATGTTTCCTCCCTACCACTTCCAGTGGAATATGCTAGAAACCCCCGAGCCCCCGCACTGCCGGCACGGTCTCAGCGTCCAAGCACTGCAGCGTTTCCTAGGGGGCAGTTTTCTGCCGGGGCTTCCTATGGCAGCTCCGTCCTGTGAACATTCTCTCGCACTGGATGCACCGAACACCACGCCGGCTTTGCGTGGGGATGGGACGAGATGGACAGGTGTGTCCACTCCTGGGCCCGGGAACACCACGTGGTGCCAGGAGGGAGAGAGCCAGGGCACAGCGTCCTTGGAGCTGTGCCAGGCCTGCCGGTGCTGGAGTGTGATTATCTTTGAATAGGGGCTTGGGGGCATCATAAACCTCTTCCTGTTGTGAGAGGGGGTTTCCGGGATCAAACACCTGGGTCCGTCGTCATCGCATGACTGGGTGCTGCACGGCATGGTTTATGGAACCGGGGAAAGACGTGGTGGGCCACACTGCTGTCAGGCATCGCACACACCCTGTCCAGCCTCATGGCGGCCACGCAGGGTGGCGTTATTACCCTCATTTGTGCGTCTGAGGAGGCCGAGGCAGAGCAGGCTAAATCACAGAGCACGGAGGCGGCTGAGTCTGAGCGGAAGCCTGTCTGAAATCCACTTTTCCTCGTTTTGTTTTTGTTTGCTTATTTATGGTTTTGTGCATTTTTCTATTGCTTCCTCTTATTTTTTTTTAATGTCAAAAAAATTTCTTTTAGCAGAAAATAAAAAACCAGCGTCAAAATAGAGTGCCAGGTGGCGCTGGTGGGCGGGGGAGGCGAGGTGGGAGGGATCCGGCAGAGCGTGAGGACCCAGCCCCTGTGCACCGACTCAGTGGGGTGACCAGAGGCACAGAGGGGTGGCTGAGCCCGCAGCGCTGGCCCATGGCTGCAGGAGTTGAGGGCAGGGAGGTGGCGGTGAGGATGGAGGGAGATTCAATCACGAGGAGACACCCCCCCCCCCCCAAGCCGGAAAGGAGGTCACTAAGGCTGTGACTGTCCCCCAGTCACTCAACCTCAGGACTGGCAGTTGGATCTGCTGGGGCATTTCTGAGCCTCCAAGGTTGCACAGTATAAAAGACATGGGTAGGGAAAGGGGCGTGGCCAGCAACAGGCCTTTCTCCCTTGAGGGGCTCAGAAGCACCCCCAGCCACACCTCTTAGGTATTGTTGTTGTTGTGTTTTTTTTGTTTTTTTTTTTTTTTAGTATTTTTACTGGGGCTGGCATTTGGCACAGTATATTAAGTGGCCACCTGCAACACCGGCATCCCATATGAGCGCCAGTTTGTACACGCCACCTGTGATCCAACTCCCTGATAACATGCCTGGGAAAGCAGTGGAAGATGGCCCAAGTGCTTGGGCCCCTGCCACCCATATGGGAGACCCAGATGGAATTCCAGACTCCTGGCTTCACCCTGGCTCAGCCCTGGCCATCATGGCCTTTTGGGGAGTTAACCAGCAGATGGGAGATATCTTTCTGCCTCTCCTTCTCTCTCTGTAACTCTCTCTATATATACATAAATATATATATATTATATATACATACATATTATATATATATATATTTAAAAGATTTATCTATTTAAGAGATTGAATTACACAGAGAGAGAGAGATCTTCCATCTGCTGGTTCACTCCCCAAATGGTCACATCAGCTGGGGCCAGGCCAATCTGAAGCCAGGAGCTAGGAGCTTCTTCTGGGTCTCCCATACAGGTACTGGGGCCCAAATACTTGAGCCATCTTCCACTGCTTTCCCAGGCCATAAGCAGAGAGCTGGACTGGAAGAAAAGCAGCCAGGACACGAACCAGTGCCCATGTGGGACGCCAGCGCTGCAGGCGGAAGCTTAGCCCACTATGCCACAACGCTGGCCTCATAAATAAATATTTTTTAAAAAAACATGCAAGCTTTTACAGACACACACATACACATATACTGAGCTGTGCCATGCTTAGTATTATGTCTTTTTTTAAACAAGGTTAAAAATAATTTTTATTTATTTATTTTCATTTGACTTAAAAGGCACAGAAAGAGAAACAGAGAGATCTACTTGCTGGTTCACTCCCCAAATGCCTGCAACAGCTAAAGCTAGGCCAAGCTAAAGCCAGGAGCCAGGAGCTCCACGCAGGCCTCCCACATGGGTGGCTGGCAGGGGCCCGAGTGCTGCTGCCTCCCACGGTGCACACTGGCAAGCAGCCGGGTGGGAAGTGGGGGAAGCGCTCCGATGTAAGCTGCAGATGTCCAGGCAGCATCTTAGCCACTGTGTCGAATGCCTACGCAATCTCGGGCTTCCAGGAGGAGTGTTGGGTCCCCGGTAGAGGGCAGCAGCCCAGTCCTCAGACCTGCCGGGGCGTCCTGTCCTGCCCGATGTTAAGGTATTGCCCTGTGCTTGGGCTCCCCGGGCCCCTGGGTGAGAGTGGTGCTGGGGGGCCTAGCTCTCAGTTCCCCGTTTCCTTCCTTCCTCTGTCTCCTGCCCGCCACAGAGGCAGCTCGCCAACTACAACTTTGACTTCAGGAGCTGGCCGGTTGACTTCCACTGGGAAGAACCCAGCAGCCGGTGAGACCCCAGTTCCTTCACCCCATGCTCCCTTTGCAAGTGTCCCCGAGAGTCCCTGTCCCCCTCCTGGGTCCGGTATCTGCCTTCCAGCTCCACACTCCCTGGAGCCCCAGCGCCCAGCTGGCCACCCCTAACCCAACTCCCTGCCTCTCCCCCTTCTTCAGGAAGGAGTCTCGAGGGGGCCCTTCCTGCCGGGGCGTGGCCCTGCTGCGCCCAGAGCCCCTGCACCGGGGGGCAGCCGACAGCCTTCTTAACCGGGTGAAGAAGCTGCCTTGTCAGATCACCAGGTGGGAAATGGCTGGGGGGAGAGGCGCGCCGGGGCCCACGGGGCTCCTGGACTCAAGGCACTTGTTGTAAATGAGCTGTCATCGATGGGACCTGGCTCGGAGAGGCCCCTAGTCTTGTGGGTCACACATGCATGCAGAGCTGGGATGGGCACATGCATCTGCCTGAGGCCAAAGCTCTGTCAGTGAGGCAGAGGGAGCCGCGTGGGGGTGGGGGTGGGGGTGGGGGGGAGACACAGCCGCAACTGAGGCAGGCTTTAGGGGACAGCCATGCCTCCATGGTGTCCCCTCTGGCCCTCCGTTGTCCCCCCAGGCCCTTCTGTACCTCAGTTTCTCCATCTGCGAATAGGGTTGTTGAGGAGATTAAATAGGGCTCCTGCGTTGCCCCACGGTAAAGCCTGACCAAATTGCAGTTGCGGGTGCTGATGACGTCATAAGCACTACCGGGAACCCCCCATATCTCACAGCAGAGCAGACGCTGGTCCGGAGGCGGGTTCCAGGATCACAAGAAAGGGGCTGGGCTCCAGGGTTGCTTGTTGGTGGTTTGCTGGTTGGTCGGAGGGGCAAGGCGGATCGGAGTTGTTGAAGGGGACGCCGCAGGGGGCCTTGCGAACAGTGGGTGCTCTGGGAATCCTACTTGAGGCTGAACCGGAAGTACTTGATCGTCTATTCCAAGAACACCACTTGCCAGGTGTTCTGTCTAGCCGAGCACATCCGTGCTGTGCATGTCCAGGGCAGCTCCTGGGTGGCGCATCACAGCGAGTGAAGCCGCCAGGTCCCCGGCCCCAGCAGAGCGTGGCCTAGTTTGGCACCTTTCAAAGTACAGGGCTTAACTGGTTAGTGAACCCTGAAATCACCATAGCGAATTACAGCCATCATGTTTTAAAGTATTATTTACTTGGGGACTCTTAATAAGTTGTGTTTATACATTAAAAGAATCATACTTGGTAATAACTTTGCTTTTATGCACTGACTATGGAAAGGATGGCGTCGTAAAGCTCCCAGAATTGCATTACAGATGGTCCCCGAGCCAGGGCGCTTCCCCACTTTATGATGGCGTGAAACAGATAGGTGTTCAGTAGGAAGCATGCTTTGTATTTTGAGTGTGACTCTCTCCCTGGGCTGACGGTACGCCGTAGATGCTCGCTCGTGATGCCGGGCAGGGGCAGCGGCTGCAGCCCCCGCAGAACCCCACCGCGCCAGGGCAATCGCGTGTAGCTGCGCCGTGATGCTCCCCAGGTCAGGTGTACTCGACGCCTTTTCGACGTAGGATCCTTTCAGCTTCGGCTATCACACGTGGGGGAGCATCTGTAAATGTGTATCTTACACAGGTTGCAGTATGAAGTTTGAAAACCACCAGCCTGCTACATGTATTTTATTATTATTATTTTTTTTTTGACAAGCAGAGTTAGACAGTGAGAGAGAGAGACAGAGAGAAAGGTCCTCCTTCTGTTGGTTCACCCCACAAATGGCCACTACGGCCAGCGCAGTACCACTGGTGCGCTTCGCCAATCCGAAGCCAGGAGCCAGGTGCTTCCTCCTGGTCTCCCATGCAGGTGCAGGGCCCAAGCACTTGGGCCATCCTCCACTGTGCTCCCGGGCCACAGCAGAGAGCTGGACTGGAAGAGGAGCAACCGCGACAGAATCTGGCACCCCAACAGGGACTAGAACCCGGTGTGCCGGCGCCGCAAGGCGGAGGATTAGCCTAGTGAGCCATGTCACCAGCCATTATTATTATTAAGCCCTGAGAGAGGAAAGTGAAGCCGTGAGGATCAGGTGTGAGGCAGGCTGCAGAGTCTATGAGTGCTAAGGCTGGGACAGTCCCCAGCCCCCTCTGGGGTTGGGGTCCATTAACCCGTGTTCCCCACAGCTACCTGGTGGCTCATACCCTGGGGCGCCGGATGCTGTACCCGGGTTCTGTGTACCTGCTCCAGAAAGCCCTCATGCCTGTGCTGCTGCAGGGCCAGGCCCGGCTGGTGGAAGAGGTGAGCCCACCCCCACGCCCCAGCCCCGCCCGGAACCCCGGATATGGCCTCCTGCCCCTCACAGCCTGGCCATTCCATCTCCCCCTCCCCCGCTCAGTGTAACGGGCGCCGGGCAAAGCTGCTGGCCTGTGACGGCAACGAGATTGATACCATGTTTGTGGACCGGCGGGGAACAGAGGAGCCCCAAGGACAGAAGCTGGTGAGAGGGAGCCCAGAGGTGGAGTCTGGGGAGGGTGAAGAGGTTCTGGGGACTCTGGCCCTGTGGACCCACACCTGGGGACAATACCACCTGCTAGCATCACCCTGAAGACCTCCTGGGTGTAGAATTAGCTCTGTGATAGGGAAAGAGATGAAGAAGTAGGAGGTGACATTCAGGGATCAAAAAAAAAAAAAAAAAAAAAACCCTCATAGTCACCACTAAGACAGCACTTGCTGTGTGCAAGGCATCCTCACAGTAATCCTGTGAGAGGAATTTTTCTATTAGCCCATCTTACAGATGATGAAACTGAGGCACAGAACAACTTTCCCAAACCACACAGCAAGTGGCAGAGCTGCTATTGGAACCAAGGCAGCCCGTCTCCAGAGTCTGCCTGGAGAGAGCAGGAAGCCAGGAGTGTAGGAAGCTGGGTCCAGTCCCAGCTCCGCCCGCCTGCTGTGAGAGTGCCTGCGAGTCCCACGGTCTGAGCTACAGCCTGGGTCATCTTGGAATTGGGTTTATCTGACCATGAGACCGGAGCCCCGAGAGGGAGAAGGCCATTAGCACACCACATGACAGAAACTGTCGCAGGAAATCATACCTGGAATCCCAGTCCCGAGAGACAGCCACTGGGCGCTTCCAAGGAGGAGGGGCACTGTGCAGCAGCGAGCCACCTCTCCCCTTAGAGAGGACAGGAAGCTGCCCTTGCGCCTGCCCTGCAAAGCCCTTGGCAGACCTCCCCACCACCCACCCCTCCCCCCGCCACCTCCCTCCCTGGGGGGCGGGGCTCAGTTCCTCCCACCCCTTCCTTCCCACCCTCTCCAGGTGATCTGCTGCGAGGGAAACGCAGGCTTCTATGAGGTGGGCTGCGTCTCTACACCCCTGGAAGGTAGGCCCGTGGGCTCAGCCCTCTAACCTCTGTCCCTGGGAATGGAATGTCCCCACCTGCCACACTGATAGGACCTCCTGGGGCCTCACCTGCACGTGCTCTGGGTGAGGTCTGAGTCCGTCACCTGTGGGGAAAAGTCCACTTCCTGGCGCGCTTTGCTAAGCCAACATTCCTTCCCAGGGCAGTGTCCCTAGCTGTCCTGTGCTCCTTGTTCAGTTCCACCACGCACACACACCCGTGTACGATCTCCCATCCCCTCGCACCCAACCGTTGGAGGCATTCTGGGAAATTCTGGGAGGGTTCTGGGAAAGCCAGGAGTTGCCTGGCTCTGAGCTCTTCCTCCTGCCACGGCTGGGGAGAGCTGGGTGGGCCATGGGCCCTCAGTCCCCCTCCTCCTCCTCCATTACAGCTGGCTATTCAGTCCTGGGCTGGAATCATCCAGGCTTTGCTGGAAGCACGGTGAGCCCCTCTCCAGAATCCCCTCTGTTTCCTGGGCTGTGTCTCCCCCTGGTCAGCCACTGAAGGGGAGAAAGGCTGTGTCTCCTTGTACTGGGGCCCCAGAGGCTGTGAAGGCACCATTGGGAGCCATGCCCCCTCACCCTGGGTGGGGTGGGGTGCTGATGGAGAGGAGGGGTCCATCTCGCTGTCAGCGTCTGGAGAGGCCAGCCCCTCCCAGCACCATTTTCTCCACCATCTCTGTGTATTGTGGGTAGCCACGGGAGAGGTCCATGCTGGAGGGAGCGGGGTGTAGGTGGCCGGTGAGCGGGCCCTTTTGGCGTGGACTCTGACCCACCCCTGCTTTTGCCCTTCTCCCTGCAGGGGGTGCCGTTCCCACAGAACGAGGCCAACGCCATGGATGTGGTCATCCAATTTGCCATCCACCGCCTGGGCTTCCAGCCCCAGGACATCATCGTCTACGCCTGGTCCATCGGAGGCTTCACTGGTACCAGCCACCCTCCCACCCCTCGCGGACACACATTTGTGCCCCGTCTCCCCCTCCCCCGTCACTGGTGGCTCCCAGTGGGGTGGAGGCGCAAGGGACAGGGAGGAAGTAGAATCCCTGGGTGGGCTGCGAGGAGGCATCCTGCTGTGTGTGCACTGGACCTTCCCTCCCCCTCGCGCCTGACCACTAGAAGGAGTAGCAGACCAGGACCTGCGGGGTGGAGATCAGGGCAAGTGAGAGCCTCCTCCGCCCGTTGTCTTCCACACACTCGGGTTCTCTCTCCATCCTCTCCAGACAGTACCCTGGCCAGGGGAAGCAGGGGTTAAGAAGAGACCAGGAGATGACGTAGTAGGAGGGCCGGGGTCAGTCTGGGGTCCGTGGGAACGGTGGGCAAGGGCCCCTCTCAGCCTTCATCCTTCCTCCCTGTCCTGGTCGCAGCCACGTGGGCAGCCATGTCCTACCCAGACATCAGTGCCGTGGTCCTGGACGCGTCCTTTGATGACCTCGTGCCCCTGGCCTTGAAAGTCATGCCGGACAGCTGGCGTGAGTGCAGCTCCCAGGCCTGCCCCCACCTCGCGCCCCAGGAAGGGTGGGCCCCAGGGTGCTGTCCTGGGCAGACGTGGTTCCCTTCTCCGTGGGCAGACAAAAGGCCCCTGTTGCTGAGAGCAGAAAGGACCCCCTGGCCTTCAGCTTCCTCCCCCCATGAAGGGCGGGGACTTTATGTTGGGCCGAGGCCCTGTCTCTGCTCCCCTTCACCTCTACACCCCACTGCAGGGGGCCTGGTGACCAGGACTGTGAGGCAGCACCTCAATTTAAACAACGCGGAGCAGCTGTGCAGGTGAGGGCAGGCCAGCGTCTAGCACCTGATACCGGAACAGCTTCCCGGGCTCCCGAGGCTGAGATTAGGAATAGAGAACAAGCTGGCAAGTGGCCACTGCCCTCATTCCCTGAGTGACCCTGCCACCGCTGCAGCTGGCCTGCCCCTTCCTGTGTTCCCCGAGTCCCTGGACGGTCTCATGATTGGAAGACCAAAGGGTTAATGCCTAGCACAACTGGGGCATCCCAAGAGCCAGACTTTGATCTCTGCCCATTTTTTAAAAAATATTTTTTTTATTTGAAAGACAGAGATGGGGGTGGTGAAGGGGATAGAGAGATCTTCCATCTGCTGATTCACTCCCCAAAAGACTGCAATGGCTGGGGCTGTGGCAGGCAGAAGCCAGGAGCCAGGAGCGTCTTCTAGGTCTCCCATGTGGGTGCAGGGGCTCCAGGACCTGGGCCATCCTCTGCTGTTTTCCCAGACCATAAGCAGAGAGCTGGACAGGAAGTGGGGCAGCCAGGGCTCAAATCATGGGATGCCAGCACTGCAGGTGGTACCTTAACCCATTGCGCCACACGCCAGACCCCTTGCCCATTCTTAAATATGACTGTCCCCTATGGCTGAAGGGCTGCCAGTGCAGGGGTGGGAATGGGCCAGTTGTCGCCTGTCTCCCTCTGAGCTCCCCGTCCTCACTGCTGTGTCCTCCGAAGGTACCAGGGCCCTGTGCTACTGATCCGGAGAACCAAGGATGAGATCATCACCACCACGTGAGTCTCCCCAGATCCCGGGGCTGGCTCCGGAGCTGCCCCTCCCACCCCTGCCCACCAGAAACCCAGGCACCCGGATCCTCCCCGCAACTCCCGGCCCCTCCGGGGTAATGCTTTCACCTCCAGGGTTCCTGAGGACATCATGTCCAACCGAGGCAATGACCTCCTGCTGAAGCTCCTGCAGCATCGGTGAGAGCAGGAGGGCAGGTGTGGGGGGAGGGTACACGCGGGTGCACTGACACCAGCCCCGGGAGGGAAGCAGCACGGCTCCTGACCCCTGCCCGACGCGCCCCCCGCAGGTACCCACGGGTGATGGCAGAGGAGGGCCTTCGAGTGGTGAGGCAGTGGCTGGAGGCCTCCTCACAGCTGGAGGAAGGTGCGAGGGGACGGTCGAGGCCTCTGGGGGGGCGGGGAGGGCGCCTGGTGGGGCCAGGTTGCTGACGGGCCCTCATCTCTCTCCCTGACCAGCCTCAATATACAGCCGATGGGAGGTGGAAGAGGACTGGTGTGTGTCTGTGCTCCGCTCCTACCAGGCAGAACACGGGCCTGATTTCCCCTGGAGTGTGGGTAAGGGGCTCCTGGGGTAGGAGAGGGGGCGGAGGAGCCTGGGAAGGGGACGAATACCCAGGGGGCGTGGCCTGTGTTTGAGTGTCCCTCTCCACAGGGGAGGACATGAGTGCAGATGGACGGCGGCAGCTGGCTCTGTTTCTGGTGAGCTCAGGAGGGGGAAGCAGGGAAGGGGGTCTGATTGGCCAGGGGTCCCAGACAGGACTTGGGGATGGGGGGGGTCCCTCGTAAGTATTGAGAGTGGCTGCTTTTCTGGGGTGGGTGCTAGGTGCAGAGGAGGGTGGAAATGGGGGGGCTCTGGCAGCTGCTGCGCCCTACACGGCTCTGCACCCCACTGCCCCACCCCTTCTTCACCAGGCTCAGAAACACCTGCATAACTTTGAGGCCACACACTGCACCCCGCTCCCGGCCCAGAACTTCCAGATGCCTTGGCACCTCTAGGGACCACCCCGGGACTCCTCCTGGAAGAATGGGATGAGACCCCCGAGGAAGGACCCTCTTGCCGTGGTTCTGTGTGTTCACGCTGCTGTTGCGAGTTCGTGGGAAGTGGAGGACCATCCCCCTTTGCCACCGTCCCTCCTGCACGTGTCCCCTCATCCATGTGGCAGCACCTAATCTCCGACACACACCCTGCATTAAATGAATGGATTATTCCAGATAATTAATAAAAAGGTATTTTTTCTACTGTCTGGTTGGTTGTGTGACTTCCCAAGTATCCAGGGAGCCAGGGGCTGGTAGTGGGAAAAGCAGAGGCCCCAGAAGGCTGGGCCTGGGGAGACCCCCACTGCAGGCTCCATCGCTGTGTCCCCTTAGGCCTTCTGTTCTCCACCTGCACTGTCTGCACGCAGTGCATTGGCGAGCCCCGCCTTCCCCGGCCTGGCCCATCTTCCCAGTGCAGGGCGGCTGCAGCCCCTCCCTGCCTCCCACCCAGTCCTTCCTGTGCACAGCGGCCGGCCGCAGGGGCCCACGGTTGCGCACTCTTTGAGCTTTGTTTACAGAGTGCTTTCCAGCGTCCGGCTTCGCCTACACGGGTGCCACCCACCTGGTGTCATTATCAGGACCGCCAGCTTCCCTTGCTAAGCTCTTGTTCCCACGAGGAGTGAGCGAGAGCCTGCTCCCCATGCCCTGTGCCCTGAACCTTATCAGGCCAAGTCTCCGCAATTCAGCAAACAGAGGGTCGCCCAGGTACCAACACCTCGTGTCCCCCCAGAGCCATACTTTGCCTTTTGGACGGTTCTGTTGGAACGAAATTGTTGGGCTGAGCCTGAGGAGGTTTGTTCCCGGTAACTCCCAGCCTGTTTCTAACCCCTGGGCCTGTGGGACAGTGAGCCTCTCTTCCACTCATCAATTTGTGGCCTGGCAGGTTTCTTCCCTTGGACATTTTGTTCCGGATGAAACACTCCCAGGTTTACCACCTTTGGCCTATTATTTTGTGTGGTGTTTTTTTTTTTTTTTTTTTTTTTTTTTTTTTTTTTGGCTGTTTGTTTTGCTTTTGTTTTAAAATACTTATTTTCAGGGCTGGCACTGTGGCATAAAAGGTTAAGCCTCCGCCTGCAATGCTGGCATCCCATGTGGGCACCAGTTTGAGTCCTGGCTGCTCCACTTCTGATCCAGCTCTCTGGTGTGGCCTGGGAAAGCAGTGGTGAATGGCCCAAGTGCTTGGGCTCCTGCACCGCATGGGAGACCCGGAGGAAGATCCTGGCTCCTGGCTTTGACCTGGCCCATTCTTGACTGTTGTGGCCATTTGGGGAGTGAACCAGCAGATGGAAGATCTCTCTCTCTCCTTCTGTCTCTACCTTTCAAAAAAATAAATCTTAAAAAAATACTTACTTTCACCTACTTGAAAGGTAAAGGGACAGAGAGATAGAGAGAGATCCTCCATCTGCTGGTTCACTCCCCAAATGTCTGCCACAGCCAGGAGGCAGGAGCTCCATCTGTCTCCCAGGGGTCCAAGCCTGAGTCATCATCTGCTGCCTTAGAATGCACTCGCAGGAAGCTAGGTCAGAAGCAGAGCAGCCTAGACTCACCCCAGTACGCTCATATGGGATGCAGCGGTCCCAAGTCTTGGTTTAACCTGCTGCACCTCTGACTTTCTTAGGCCTGCTATTTTGAACAAGATGCTTAACATAGACAAAATAGTTCTGATTTCCTCCATAGGATTGGGGATGGGGGTCCCTCGTAAGTATTGAGAGTGGCTGCTTTTCTGGGGTGGGTGCTAGGTGCAGAGGAAGGGTGGAAGGGGGGGGGTCTGGCAGCTGCTGCGCCCTACACGGCTCTGCACCCCACTGCCCCACCCCTTCTTCACCAGGCTCGGAAACACCTGCATAACTTTGAGGCCACACACTGCACCCCGCTCCCGGCCCAGAACTTCCAGATGCCTTGGCACCTCTAGGGACCACCCCGGGACTCCTCCTGGAAGAATGGGATGAGACCCCCGAGGAAGGCTGATTTCCGTGTCTTGTTCAACCACAGCACTTCTGTAACCCTGGCACAGAGGCTGTGTCTGCCCCCAGCGACCCAGCAGCTCCTTCAGAGGGGACATTCTGAGTCTTCCCTGGAAGGGGAGATCTGAGACTTAGCCGGTGATGAGACAACACCTGCAATTCAGGTTTAGAAAGGGATGGTGACCACAGCTCAAGAGTGCTCCATCTTTAGCAAACAGCAGGTGCAGAACTGATACTGGTGCCTCTCTCCCCTGCCCCAACCCAGGGGATAAACAGGATGAGAAGTGTAGAATCAAACGGTGGATTAGCTGTGTCATTCTGAATCCTGCCCTCACCATTCCAAAAGGATAGCTAATCCCAAGTCCCCATTCAGCTAAGACAATCTCCTTAAATGCAAGTGGGGGTACCTAGTCCTGCCTCCCACATCCTGGAAACTTTTGACCATGGCAATTAGGGACTCTGCTGGGCTGCCCCTACAGCCGCTTCCCCCCACCCCCATCTTCCCACATATACAGTAGGGAACAGTGCCTGCCGGCGGCCCTTGAACATCCAAAGCAGATGGGAGAGAGGAGGCTCAACACGTGGATTCTGAAGCTTCCCACCCAGGGGCCTCAGACAGTATACTCCCCATCTGATGAGGCTCAGAGAAGCTGTTTTCAGAACCACCCCCCACCCCAGAGTGGGACCTGTTCCCAGTCCACTCCTAGCTCTCCGTAGCAGGGTTACTGGGGAAGGATCAGCTGAGATGCAGACCCGCAGCTGCTGGGGCTCTGGACCCTACTCACTGGATACCCAGGCACCCAAGGAGCTGGGCAAAGAAAGGGAAGGTAGAGCCTTGGTGGGAACCCTTGGGAAAATAGCTCCTGGAAGCTGGGCCATGAATTACCCCACCCCATCACGCTCAGCCAGCTCTACCCGCTGCTACTCCCAGGGTGAGGTGCTGGGCTTTGTCTTTGGGTTGAAGGTTTGCTCCACGCCTTTCACAGAGGCATGCATTTCCCCAACAGCTGTCAGGGTCCCAGAGGGTGAAGGGCTCCAGAAGATGGGGGCCTGCATTTGCGGGATAGCCAAGTCCACATCCATCCATCCATCCATCCTAACAAGCCATTCCCACTCTCACAGAACCCAGTCATCCGTCATTTCTCTTCATTTATACTGTATGGAGGTTAAGGACCCTCTCTGGTTTCTCTCCAGGAACAGGCCTTGGCTTTGACCCTGGCTGGGCCATCATTATAATTCTGTCCCATTCCCCCAAGCGTGGCTTTGTGTCGTCAGGTCCCGCCTCCTCTGTTTTGTCACTCAGCGGCCCACCCCCAGGTGTTCCTTGTCGCGAGGGAGGGGCCGCAGCACGGAAACCGTCAACCGCTGCTGTCACCATGGCGACGACCACACCGCTCCGCCTCTTCACCCTAGGAAAGCCTCCACGCAACCTGTCACCATGGAAACGCTCTCCAGGCTCCTCTGCGTGCCACGACCTGGCCCTGGCTAGGGGACTGGGAGGAGTGAAATATACAAGGGTGGGATTAACCGCCCTGAGACCACGGCCGCTCCGGAAAAAAGCCCCATTCGGCCCCGCCGCAGCCCGCTGAAATCCTGCCTCTGTCTGCTTCCCGCCCACCGCCGCCCGCGCCCGCGGTCGCTGTAAGCGCCCAGCATGTCCTCCTGGACTTCGGCGGGAAGCTCCTGCGGCGCCCAGTCCGGCTCGTGAAGCCCTCCTGCGCTCGGCCTCGGAGTTGCGGTTACATTCTAGAGAGGGGCTCAGGGGGCGCTGTGAGGGTCCCCTCAGCCTCCCCTTGGCCCTCTTCACCTGCTGCAGAGAAGCCCCGGTCCTCTGATTCTTTTTGCCTATCACTCTACAGTCTTTGATCCAACCATTTCTGTGGGTGCCAGGCGCGCCTCCCCAGTTCTCCATCACGCTGGCTTTCCCCCAGTACAGTTTGTAAACTTTCATTCCTTCCTAGGCTCTTAGAGGAGGCAGAGTGTGCCTTTGTCACCCGTCCATCTTTCTGGGCAGGTGTCTCCTGTCCGTTTCTTCCTATCATCCCCCTCATCATCCCGAGATTGAGTGATTCTAGGATAGCCCGGGCGGTGGCAGGGACCCCGACTTAAGGGCCACACCCGGAATCTCCAAGACGAGAAATTGGAGTTGTCATTCCTGGACACCGAGAGCCTCCCATAGCCCATTTCCTAAGTGTAAAATCCCCGAGTCCCTCGGAGTCTGCGACCGACCTGGCGAGGTGGGGGCAGGGGACAGCAGGTCCCCGGGGAGGACCTGGGCAGGGCGCCTGCAAGCCAAGCCCTGGGTGTCCGCTGGCGCCAGCCGCTTCGGTCCCGACGCCCGTCTCGCGCAGCCCAGAGGCCCACAGGAGCCGAGCGTGGGCGAGGACGCCCCCGCGTCCTCGGGGCGCAGCCAGGCGCGGAGAAGGAACTCGCCGCGCTGGAGCCCGTGGGCGCCGGAGACCAGACCCACTGACCCGGAGCTGAGCTTATGCCGGGAAGGAGAAAAAGGGGTGGCGTGGGAGAAGGCTCCAGGTCTCCGGAAGCCCAAGAGGGCACCGGGCCGAGTACTGGTCACTCAGGTTCGGGCGTCCTCGCTTTTGATGCCTGACAGTACCGCGTCTTTCCCATCTTGGAAGATGGTGCCACCAATCACCCTCCCTTATTCCATGCAGTCCGACACCGAATCCGTCCAGTTTTCCTTGGAAACGTAGTGCGTCTCGGGTTCCCTCACCTCGCTCAGCGGCCCGCCTCCCCTCTGCGGGACCTTACCGCCATCTTGTGGCTAGATTCAGTGGTGGCGTTCTCCTGGCCTCCACTCAACCTCGTTCACCCTCCAAAGTGCAGCCGCTGCAATATTCTACAAGAAACGTGATCCGGTGCTGCTGCAGTCCCTTTGACCCGTGCCTTCCACTTCCCAGCTGTTCTGGTCACACTCTGCGCCCCCCCCCCTTACTGTCTTGTCACCCTAACAGCTTGTGTCCTGGGAGGTCACTCACTGTTGGATCCCTGCCACCTGTTGCAGGGATTCAGCACGCACCGGCTGAGTGATTATGAAAGGAGTTCCCCCTCTTATTCCTCTGTTGCTGGGCCCCTGCCCCCACAAGCCAGGATGTTAGGCCCCAGAGCACTGTGGGTGAGGACACACTGCCCCTTCTCTGTCCACCCCAAACTGGTGTTGCCTCGCTGCTTCCTCTTGGCCAGCCTCTCTCCCACCAATATAAGCCCCAGCTGGTGGCTGGAGGGCAGTCATGCACTTGATGGCGGGCCCTGCAGGGGGCTGGCGTCTGGGGCTCTGGGGCCTCAGCTGCACCTCTCAAGGCCCGAATGTGATTCTCCTAACGGCGCTGATCATGATGAGCTTGATGTGTGGTAAGTGGCTCTAAGGGGTTGGAAGGGCCTCTTGGTCAGCTAAAAGGAGAAACCCACAGACACCAGATGTCTGGGCACATCTGCCCAGGATGCTCAGGCAAACCTATAGCCAGAAAGATGGGATGGGAGGGTTTGGTGGGAAAAGGCCTGGGGACTGCTGATGGACTGGTGCTCAATCGCCCTGATCGCAACAGCGGCCTGACTAGGGATCCGGAAGGGTTTAGGATTTAGCATTTGCCTCTGCCTCATACCACGTGCTTTGCTGGACCTGGGACACACAGCGTTGTCTAGGCCTAGGACCAGAGGAAGAGGGGGAGGGATGTGCACGTAGGTATGGAGGGACACAGGGAATGGGAGATTTGGTGGACATATGAGTCTGGTATTGGTCAAACCAATGAAAATGTGGCCTTGGGCTGCTTGAAATCGCCTTTCTACGTGAAGTAGAGATTCTTCTTGTCCTATTACGCACTCTCATTTTCACTTTGGCAAGTTGTAGATTAAGAAAGCATGTTTGAAAGAGTCCAGGAGGGTGGGAGACTGTGATGCCAAGGGACAGAGGACATGTTCTCACAGGGCCACCCAAAGCTGGAGTGGCTGCTTCAGGCTAACCTGTGAATCTAGAGGTTTGTAGGGTGCTGAGCACAGGTTAGCTCTTCAAACACATTTTTGTTGGTTGACTTTTTTTTTTTTTTGGACAGGCAGAGTGGACAGTGAGAGAGAGACAGAGAGAAAGATCTTCCTTTTCCGTTGGTTTAACCCCCCAATGGCCGCTGCGGCCAGCGCACCGCGCTGATCTGAAGCCAGGAGCCAGGTGCTTCTGGTCTCCCATGCAGGTGCAGGGCCCAAGCACTTGGGCCATCCTCCACTGCACTCCCGGGCCACAGCAGAGAACTGGACAGGAAGAGGAGCGACCCGGACAGAATCCAGCACCCTGACCGGAACTAGAACCCGGTGTGACGGCACAGCAGGCGGAGGATTAACCTATTGAGCCATGGCACTGGCCAGTTGGTTGGTTTTTTAAAGACTTATTTATTTATTTGAAAGGCAGAATGACACAGAGAGAGGATAGACAGAGAGAAAAAAAGATCTTCCATCTGCTAGTTCACTCCCCAGATGGTCACAATGGCCAGGACTGGGCCAAACCATAGCCAGGAGCCTGGACCTACATCCAGGTCTCCCATGTAGGTGGCAGGGGTGCATCTTCTGTTGCTTTCCCAGGTACCTTAGCAGGGAGCTGGACCAGAAGCCGAGCAGTCGGCACTTGAACTGGCGCTATGACATGGGATGCCAGCATCCGGGGCTGCAGTTGAACGCACTGTGCAACAATGGCAGTCCACAAATATAGGTTGAATGATGAATTCCTTACCCTGGACCAATAAGGGTAAAATATGGAGATTTTATAAAGTTTTATTTATTTTCTTTTGTTTGAAAGGCAGAGTGACACAAAACAGAGATCTTCCATCTGCTAGTGCACTTACCAAATGCCTGTCATGCCAAAGCAAGGGCCTAGTATTTTATCCAGGTCTCCCACATGGGGGCAGGGACCCTAAGAGGGGTATTAGCAGGAAGCTGGACTCTGAAGCACAGCTGAGGCACTCCAATGGGATGTGGGCATTCCTGGTGGTTGAATGGCTGTGCTACAATGCCTGCCCCTGGAGATTTTTAAACAGATTTCTTTATTTGTTTGAAAGGCAGAGTTAAAGAGACAGAAGGAGAGAGAGAGAGAAACTTCCATCTGCTGATTCACTCCCCAAATGGCCACAACAGCCGGGAATGGGCCAGGATGAAGCCAGGAGCCAGGAGCTTCTTCTGGGTCTCCCATGTGGATGCAGGGGCCCATTCCACTGCTTTCCCAAGAGCATTAGCAGAGAAGTGGATTGGAAGTGGAGCAACTGGGACTCGAACCAGCATCAGCACTGCAGATGGCAGCTTAACCAGCTGTGCCACAGTGCCAGCCCCTCCTCCCTGAAGATTTTTTTTTTTTTTTTTTTGACAGGCAGAGTGGACAGTGAGAGAGAGAGAGTAGAGAGAAAGGTCTTCCTTTGCCGTTGGTTCACCCTCCAATGGCCGGCGCGGCCGGCGCGCTGTGGCCGGCGCACTGCGCCTATCCGAAGGCAGGAGCCAGGTGCTTCTCCTGGTCTCCCATGGGGTGCAGGGCCCAAGGACTTGGGCCAACCTCCACTGCACTCCCTGGCCACAGCAGAGAGCTGGCCTGGAAGAGGGGCAACCGGGACAGAATCCGGTGCCCCAACCGGGACTAGAACCCGGTGTGCCGGCGCCGCAAGGCGGAGGATTAGCCTACTGAGCCACGGCACCGGCCCTCCCTGGAGATTTTTAATGAAGACTACAATCCCTATTAGATTGAACCAGAGGGCAGGGCTGATGCTGAGGCATAGTGAGTTAAGCTGCCGCTTGCTGTACCGGCATCCCATATGGGCGCCAGTTCAAGTACCAGTTGCTCTACTTCCGATCCAGCTCTCTGCTATGGCTTGGAAAAGCAGTGGAAGATGGCCCAAGTCCTTGGGTCCCTGTACCCACGTGGGAGAGCTGGAAGAAGCTCCTGGATCCTGGCTTTGGATTGGCACAGCCAGCTCCAGCTGTTCTAGCCATCTGGGGAGCCATTTCCAGCAAATGGAAAGCCTCTCTCTCTCTGCCTCTCCTTCTCTCTCTATGTAAGTGACCTTCAAATAAATAAATAAATAAATCTTTAAAAAAATATATGGCTTTAAAGAAATGTGGTTTCTGGAGGTGGGATCGGTGGGGTTGACCGGCCTGGAAACGGGCGGGCAGGTCCTGGGGTCAGCACTTCTCTGTTCTAGGTGAGTGTGTTGCTGCCAACCAGGACTTGAAGCTCCCCAAGTACCTGCGCTGCTATCGCTGCCTCTTGGAAACCAAAGAGTTGGGGTGTCTTCTGGGATCTGACATCTGCCTCGCCGCGGTTGGCAGCAGCTGCGTCACTCTCCACATAAGGAACAGTAAGCTGCCCTCTCTCCAGAACTGAGCCGCCTAAGCTGCTTGTTCCCGTGATGCTGAGACACTGTCTGCCACCTTTTTCTTTCTGTTCAGAGCCACTCCCTGGCCCCACTTCCACTCATTTCCCTCCTCCGCCCA
The DNA here is from genome assembly GCF_051225735.1 of Oryctolagus cuniculus. Lineage (NCBI taxonomy): Eukaryota > Metazoa > Chordata > Mammalia > Lagomorpha > Leporidae > Oryctolagus > Oryctolagus cuniculus. The sequence goes on from NC_142871.1 coordinate 139,158,516, forward strand.
CAGCTGACTGCCTTCTGCCTCGCAGCTCTCAGCCTTGGAGACCTGAGACCTCCAGATGCACTGACCGTCCCTGGAGTTTCTGTCCCCACTGCTTCTCCAGTCACCTGCGCTGAGTTCTGCCTTTCTCTCCTTGACCCTTCATGGTTCATGTGCACGAGCGTTTGGTTCTTAGCTGCTTTCTCAATTCATACACATTCCTCAGAGGAGCTGATCTGCTTCCTTTGCTTTACCCAGCAGCCACCTGCTACTTCCTCCTGAATTGAGTGTTGCAAAAAACCACTCTCCTGTCCAACTGCCCACTGGGTATCCGCTTCACTTTCAACTTGCTGAAAACTGACTACATTCCCTTCTACATGCCTCCCCTTCTACCTAATCCCTCATCTTTTAAAGCAAAAACAGACCGCATACTATGTGCCAGACACTGTTCTAGACACAACTCTCAGGCAGGGATTATTATCCCCATTTAACAGGTAAAGAAGCAGCTAGAAAGGTCAACGTGGCCCAAGCTTCAAAGGCTGATCCAAAATTTGTGGTGGCTCCATAGATGGTGTTTTTGTAATATGCCAATCTATTTATATGTATTTGAAAGACAGAGATCTTTGATTTGCTGGTTCACTCCCCAAATGCCAGCAACAGCTGTGGGGGGGAGCAGGGAGGGCGGCAGGGGCAGCCAGGAGCCTGAAGCCACCACTGCTGCTTTTCAGGGTGCACACTAGCAGGAAGCTGGACCCGCAAGAGTTGCCAGGACTCAAAACCAGACACTCTGAGATGTGGGAGTCCCAGTGCCACCTTAACCACCATACCAAACACCCTTCCGCAGACATGTGGTGCTCTTTTTCTAAAGATTTCCTTATTTGAAAAGCAGAGTAATGACAGTGGGGGAGGGGGCAGAGATGGACAGGATGATGGAGAGAGATCTTCCACCCACTGGGTCACTCCCCAAATGCCTGCGGCAGACTCGGCTGGGCCAGGAACTCCACTGAGGTCCCCCACACTGGTGGCAGGGATCCAAGTACGTGAGCTATTTCTGCTGCCTCCCCGGGTGCACTAACAGGATTGGAAGTGGAGTAGCTAGGACTTACCAACACTTCGAAATGGGATGCAGCTTAACTGGCTGTTCCACAGTACCCACAGTACCACCCAGTATTTTTTTTAAACTCTTTTGAAAAGTGTTAGTATTTGAGCCATCACCTGCTGCCTCCCAGGGTGTGCATTAGCAGGAACCTGCAATCAGAAGTGGAGGCAGTACTCAAACCCAGGCGCTCTGAGATATGGGCATCCCAAGCAGTGTCTTAACCACTCCACCAAATGCCATCCCTACTCTCTTAAGTAGGATAGCAGTGAACATCCATGTAGAGGAAGGGTATCTAGGGACATGGGCACAAAGATCCTCTGCATAGACATTTTATTCTTTGACCTAAAAAATACATGACAAATACTTCTGAAATCCAACTTCCAATACATTTTCCAATCTTTTTCTTTAAGATAAATTTGTCTTTTAATTCCATTTACCTGATTTTTTTTTTTTTTTTTAGAAAAGATTTTATTTGAAAAGTAGAGTTACAGAGAGAGGGCTAGACAGAGAAGACTTCCATCTGCTAGTTCACTCCCCAAATGGCAGCAATGGCCAGGGCTGGGCCAAGCTGGCACCAGGAGCTTCTTCCAGGTCTCCCATGTGGGTGCAGGAGCCCAAGCACCTGGACGATCTTCCGCTGCTTTCCCAGGCACATTAGCAGGGAGCTGGATTGGGAGTGAGCACTCAGGACTCGAACCAGCGCCCATATAGGATGCCAGCACTGCAGGCAGTGGCTTAACCCATTATGTCACAATGCCCAGCCCTATACACTTTTTTCTAAAAGATTTATTTATTTGAAAGAAGAATTAGAGAATATCCCATCTGCTGGTTCACTCCCAAATAGCTGCAATGGCCAGAGCTGGGTCAGCCCAAAGCAAGGAGTCAAGATCTTCTTCCAGATCTCCCATGTTGGTGCAGAGTCCCAAGTACTTGGACATCCTTTGCTGCCTTTCCCAGGTGCATTAGCAGGAAGCTAGGTCGGAAGTGAAGCAGATTTGGGATTTGAATGTCCACATAGGGACTGGCATGGCAGGCAGCAGTTTTACTAGCTATGCTAGAATGCCAGCCCCTCCCGATCTTTTTCTTACAATAGTCCCCCAGTGCTGGCGCCCTCCCCCCCAACACTTGGTTCCACAAACCTCAACCCAGTCCTTCCCACCTGTTCCACTTCAAATGGCTTTTCCCCTCCAACCTTCCCTGGGAAACTGTAGCAGAGATCCACAGATGGTGAAAGCCACCCCATCCAATTCCACAACTATTCTTTGTCTTTTTTTTTTTTTTTTTTTGAGGTCCAGGGCAGGGTGTGGGGGATGGTGACAAGTCTATGTGGAATAAGGATTTGAGGGCTCTGTTGGGGCCCCTCCCTAGGCAGCGGTTCCGACGTGATGGTGAGTGACTGCCGGAGCAAGGAGCAGCTGAGTGACTGTACACACACCCGCCCTTCTTCCGTTTTTGGCTTCTGGATATATGCTCAATGCTGCTTCCTGAATTTCTGCAATAACCCCCAAAACAGAGCAAAAATTTTACTCCAAGGATCCTAAAAACTGGAAGGAATATCCTGCCGGCTGCCAGCCAACCTCCTGACTTTCCCTGGGTTCCACCAGGACAACTTGCCGTTCCTCATCCCGCCCGCCTGCCTCCCTCAAGTCACCGGACGCAATCCTTGACTCTTCTCGGCTGAGGCCCCTCAGCATCCTTCCTCTCATGCCGCCGGCCCTCTGACTCCTTTGGCCCCAAGCCCCCAAGGACTTGCTCTAAAATAAATTGGCGTGCAAACTGTTTGGTTTCTCTCTCCTCTGGAGCGGGTGGAGGCTGAGGGAGGCAGGCCTGACTGTCCACAGGCACGAGATGGTGAGGAGGTGCTGGAGGCCTGCCGATGACACTCAGGTTGGCTGACATGCTCAGAAGTGCTATGAGACCGGAGCTGGGTGGGGGCTGGAGGGAAGGTCCAGAGGGGTTTTAGAGGGAGGAGGGGGGCTGGCACTGTAGCACAGCGGGTTAAAGCCCTGGCTGCTCCTCTTCCGATTCGGCTCTCTGCTGTGGCCTGGGAAAGTAGTAGATGGCCCAAGTCCTTGGGCCCCTGCACCCACGTGGGAGACCCAGAAGCTCCTGGCTCCTGGCTTCAGATAGGCACAGCTCCAGCCATTGCGGCCAACTGGGGAGTGAACCAGTGGATGGAAGACCTCTCTCTACCTCTCTCTGTAACTCTTTCAAATAAACAAAATAAATCTTTAAAAAAGAAAAAGGGAGGAGGAGGGGCCGCAAAAGTACAAGGCCCTGATGAGGCCACTCTGGAAAAGAACCCTGTGGAACCCTGGTCTTTAATTCTAGGGTCACCTTCCCTCTTCAAAGACCTTGGCAAGTTAATTTGGAGTCTTGGACTCCTTATCCTTCTAATACTGTAATCTCGCCTGCTAGAGCTTAACAAATGTGTGTCATTCTTATACTGAGGTCAGAGGCTAAAGGGGAAAGGTAGACCCAGCAAGCTGAGGACAGAGAGTTGGTTCCTTTGTGCCTCCGGCTAGCTCATGACCTACAAATTAACATCAGTTTGGTGTCTTCTGCTAAAGCACAGTCCATTGTCTATTTTTTTGACAGGCAGAGTGGACAGTGAGATAGAGAGAGAGAAAGGTCTTCCTTTGCCGTTGGTTCACCCTCCAATGGCAGCCGCGCTACGGCCGGCGCACTGCGCCGATCTGATGGCAGGAGCCAGGTGCTTATCCTGGTCTCCCATGGGGTGCGGGGCCCAAGGACTTGGGCCAACCTCCACTGCACTCCCTGGCCACAGCAGAGAGCTGGCCTGGAAGAGGGGCAACCGGGACAGAATCCGGTGCCCCAACCGGGACTAGAACCCGGTGTGCCGGTGCCGCAAGGCGGAGGATTAGCCTAGTGAGCCGTGGCGCCGGCCCATTGTCTATTAATACATGTACAAAGCATTGTATAGGTATGAATATATGCTGTAAATACTTTCATCAGACAAACTCATCTAAAGTGCTCCAAACCAGGACAATGGCTACTGCTGACCAGGAGTACATGGGAAGGGGCACAAGGGCAGCTTTGGGTATTGCCAAGGCCTTTAGCTTGGGAAGCTGGTTACAGATACTATATTCCCACCTGAGAGAGAACCAGTAAAGCGGAGATTGACACAATGGCAGAGGAGCTGGGATTGCTTTTTAGGGAAAGGTTTCTTGGGGCTGGGCACTTGTCTTGGTGACCAAGAAGCTGTACATCCCATACAGGAGTGCCTGGGTTCAAATCCCAGCTCTACTTCCAAGTCCAGCTTCCTGCTCATGTGCGCAATGGGAGACAGTAGATGACCACCAAAGTACCGGTTCTTACCTCCCACGTGGGAGATGTAGACCGAGTTCCTGGCTCCTGTCCCCAAGGCCCCACTGTTGCAGCATTTGGGGAGTGAACCAGTAGATGGGAACTGTCTCTCTGCCTTTCAAATAAATTAAGAAAACGGTTCCACAACCCCAGTACTGGGATGTAAGACTCAGGGGGCAGACACCTGGCTACACTCAGCTGGAAGTCCTGGTGCTTAACACCTGACCCAGCTCAGAGCAGTTTACGCCCAGTGTCTACTGAATGTACAGAAAGGGTTGTTTCCATTACTCCTTCGTGTACGTGTTTCTAATTTTTTAAAAGTAAAATATTAAAATGAAGAGCCGGGCCCAGCACTGTGGCATAGTGGGAAAAGCAGCCGCCTACAGTGCCCGCATCCCATATGGGCACCAGTTCGAGTCCCAGTTGCTCCACTTCCAATCTAGCTCTCTGCTGTGGCCTGGGAAAGCAGTAAAAGATACCCTGGTCCTGGCTGGCACCGCGGCTCACTAGGCTAATCCTCCGCTTGTGGCACCGGCACCCCGGGTCCTAGTCCCTTTTGGGGTGCCAGGTTCTGTCCCGGTTGCTCCTTTTCCAGTCCAGCCCTCTGCTGTGGTCCGGGAAGGCAGTGGAGGATGGCCCAAGTGCTTGGGCCCTGTACTCGCATGGGAGACCAGGAGAAGCGCCTGGCTCCTGGCTTCGGATCGGTGCAGCACACCGGCCGTAGCGGTCATTTGGGGGATGAACCAAAAGAAGGAAGACCTTTCTCAAAAAAAAAAAAAAAAAAAAAAAAAAAGATACCCTGGTCCTTGGGCCCCTGCACCCATGTGGGAAGACCTGGAGGAAGCTCCTGGCTTCGGATCAGCACAGCTCCAGCCCTTGTGGCCAACTGGGGAGTAAACCAGCAGATGGAAAACCTCTCTGTCTCTTCTTCTCTGTGTAACTTTCAAATAATAAATCTTTAAGAAAAAAAAAACATGAAGAGCCAACTATTATAGCCCCATCAATACTCTTTGCACCTCCTTCTTCAATCAGAACAGAGGGTTTCTAATCGCAAGATCCTTGAAAAGACAGAAGTTCATGTCTCAGCACCACGTGATTCGGGAACGTGATAGGTTCCTAAATCTTCCTGGTTTGAAAATAGTTTTTCTTTTCTTGTAGGTGATAAAACATGGTTGGGGCCAACGCTGTGGCACAGTGAGTTAAAGCCCTGGCCTGAAGTGCTGGCATCCTATATGGGTGCCAGTTCTAGTCCTGGCTGCTCTTCTGATACAGCTCTCTGCTATGGCCTGGGATAGCAGTGGAAAATGGCCCAACTCCTTGGGCCCCTGCACCCATGTGGGAGACCTGGAAGAAGCTCCTGGCTCCTGCCTTCAGATCGGCGCAGCTCCAGCTGTTGCAGACATTTGGGGAGTGAACCAGTGGGTGGAAGACCTCTCTGTCTCTACCTCTCTCTGTAACTCTTCCAAATAAATAAAATAAATCTTTAAAAAAAAAAAAAGGCATCAACTGGGCTAAACTTTTTAGGTACTGTAGGCTGCTTTCACCTCTAGCTGAGCAGAGGGTTGGGTAGGATGTTGGCTCTTCGAGACAGAACAAGAGGCCACAAAAGCTGAGTGGAGTGGGTAGGGCTCAATCCCACACTTAATTAACCTTCTCTAACCTGTCTCCACCTGCCCACACCTGAACCAGAACCCATAAACAATGTGACACAGATTTAGCCCAGGCCCAGTTTATTGTGGAGGAACAAGTGATATGGGGCACAGAAGAGCACCCTGTCTCCTCTTATGAGGTGCCCATGGGTGTGGGTGATGAGCTTGGTGAGGTAAGATGGGACTGAGGCAGCCAGAGACTGTGATAAAAGACAGAAGGCAAAAGGAAACCAGGAGGTGGAGACAGTGAGGCAGGGACACCAGACCGCAGTCAAGGAATCTACAGGCATCTACCCCTCATCCTTCTTGCTTCAAGTTCAGTATGGCACTGGGTCTTAGAGACAGAGCTAGATCTGAGTTGAAATGGCAGGTAATAAGATTGAGAGAAGAGGGGGAAGATGATGGACATTCAGATGATGACAAAGGGATGAAAGAAAAGATTGTGCCTTTCTCTGGCCAGCCTGGGAAGACCCCATCCTTGAGATTCTTGTCTAGAAAAAAGAACACCACTAGGGCTCAGGAGAGGAAAAGAATCAAAGCTATAGACACCGGAAATCTGAAGGAGGGAAGCCTAAGGGATCACCGTGACCAGAGAACACGAGCGTCCTGAGAGAGAGCAGTGCAGGGAGCTGGGGGTGTGAGGGAGACATGCGGGACAACAGGATCTGAGAAGGGGCTATCAGGAAGCACCGGGAAGAACCAGAAGTCCTGAACTGTTTAAGAACAAGTAGATGTGGCGCAGTTCAGCAGTGGATAGGCCCAGGTTCTGGCGCAGGGTGGCCAGGGGGTCCAGGCCTTCAGGCTCCTTCACAGCATGAAAGCGAGATTGAGGCAGTGAAAGGTTCAAGGCCTGGTAGAACTGCTGGATCTGCAAGTCAGACAGGGGCATGAGCCTGCCGTGGGGCTCGGCCAGGGAGCTCTGGAGCTGGGGGCTGGACCAGGAATTGCAGTAATCATACTGACAGCACTGGACCTGGTACCAGTAATCTGTTATATAGGTGCTGCGGAGTTCTTTGCAGCGGTAGGAATTGTGCTGTCCACAGCCACGGATGTTGAAGCGAGTCTTGCCATCTGGAGGAGAAGGGACAGCTAATAACCCCTGCTAACAGCCTCCCAGTCATCGAACCTGGCACCCCTGCCACTGACCCCATTCCTCAGTCATACCCGATTTCTAGCCTGGACTCCCTCGGAACAGGTCAGGTAATGAGCTCAGCTAACCCCCTAAACACAAACCCTTCCCACCAAGATCTTCCTCTCTTATACTTCAGACCCCAGAAGCCCTCATCTGTGACAGGAGAGCAAGCCATGGACGGTCTCCCCGGGAGCCCCTTCTTGGGACTTTACTCACAACTATGGATGGTGATCACCATGCACAGGGATGAGGTGCTTATGGTGCACTTCCCTGAGCCTGAAATGCATCCTACAGTGGGATCTTCTACGAGGCACAAGTGGCAGGTCCGCACTTCAGGAACAGGAGCTGGGAAGTAGCAGGAAGGAGGGACAGGAACACAGGCTCACTTCAAGTCCTCTGCCTGGCAGGAAGCCTGGGCATCCACAGCCCCACCTCCACCCCCTTTCTGGGCTCCCTGTCGTGGGCCCCACTTACGCTTTCCCACCACGAAGCCCACCATGATCAGCACACCTACAAGGGTATGGACCCCCATCATGGAATTCTGGGGACAGGAGCAGCTCCTAAGGAATGCCCCAAAAGCCCAGTTTCCTGTGACCATGCTCCTGGATCCTGAGCTGCAGGTGGTTTTGACAAGCTGTCTGAGCGGCAGCTGCAGTTATAGTCCTGAGGCAGGGACAGGAAGTTACTGACTTGGCAGTGAAGACAGAATGTCCTGCCCACAAGGCCTGTTTGTGGGAACAGCGGCCTACACAGGGGAAAAATCTGGGCACCACCTGTGTCTTTACCCACTTGTCTACTTTGTCCTTAAAGAGCTACTCCCCATCTCCTCTAGGGTCCAAGGATTAGCGTTTCTCTGGCGCCATCTGCTGTCTTCTCCACACAATAAGGCTGGTCCCCCATCCACAAGAGAAACTGGCTGGGGAATGAAGGTCCCATCCTTCTCAGATGAGCATGTCTCAGCTCGCCAGCAGAGGGCGCACCGACACCACAAGCAGCAATTCTCTACACCTCCCTCCTCTCCCTACCATGTGAGGTTGTTTATTACAGAACTTTAAAATCAAAACTGAAATATTACTGATTGAGCTCCTTTACAGTAAAAGGCAACCACAGTACCCAAAGAGAACATTGCTCTAGTCTTCAACACCTCCTTTTTCTAGGTCTTTTCTCATCTTGTGTTTCCCCAAACTCAGTCTTAAGAATTCCACTCTGCTCTACACTGAAAACATGACCCAAATCCAGTGGGCACAAACCTGGGCTGGTTTTCAGCCCGGGGCGGGTGGGCTGGGCTATGAGGGCCTCTGGGGTCCAGCACACCACCACTCTCCCTTCCCCAACACCAAGTACCAGCAGACCAGCTCATGGCCTTTTCTTCCACTTTATTTCATATTCCCACCACAATAGTGACTCCTTTAATTTAAACTAAAAACCATAGAGGAAGGTTCCTGAAAGGGTGGCAGCAAAGGAATGGAGGTGTCAAAGACTGAAGGACAGGTGGGGTGGGGGCTCAGCGAATCGTCTTGACTGGGCTCTTGAAGTTGCTGGCGGCTTGGAGCTGCAGCTGATAGGCCATCGGATGGATCTTGAAACCGTAGAGCCTGGGTGGGGCACAGGTCAGAGAGGCAGTAGGTGAGCCCCATCCTGGCCCTGCCAGTGGCCTGCATTCCCACCTCCCTACCACAGTTCTTCCACAGGCCTGCTTGATGCTAAAGGGCAATGGTTCCCAAACTTCTTCACGCATAAGTACTTGAAAAGATATCAATTCTCCAAGTAATCTATCAGTACTAGTTTCAATTCAAAACTGAACTTTTCTTCCCCACTTCAGAGTAGATGAACGACAATCTGTAACTCTGACCATCACCTAACAAAAGGTCAAGCACCTGACATGGGGACAGTAACAGCTACTGTTTAAAATGGTGCTTCGAGTGCCACGCACCATTCTAAACAACTCCTATATCTAAAAACACTATCAGGCAGGTGCTGCTATCATCCCTGCTCTAAGAACAAGGAAGCTAAGACACAGGCTGTCAACTAACTTTCCCACAGTCCCTCAGCAGGAAGCAGCCCTGGCTCTGGAGCAGCTGGCCACAGGACAGGGCCAGGCCCCGCCCACCCTTCTCTCTGGGGGATTCTGAGTCTTTCCTTTGACACATGGTGACTCTGTCTGCTCCCCACCTGGGCACAAACTGGTTGGCGGGTCGCTTGGGCCGGTACTCGGGATGCACCATGAAGAGCATGTGAGGGAAACCAGTGCCGAAGTAGGCACCATCCGTGTGATGGTGCCTCGATGACTTGGGTGTGTACACGTCCATGCACTTGGGGCAGTAGAGCTTCACCATGGCCTCACCTGGGATGTCCGACAGGCCTGGGAGACAGCCAGACTCAGCAGGCCAGGCACCCGCGACACTGCCGAGTCCCCTGCCCCAGAACTCAGCTCCCGCCTTGCTGAGCCCAACTCCTTCCCAGAGGACTGCCAGATGGTGCCCCCTCTCCCTTCTTCAATACTCACCGATAGGAAGCATTGGCTGGTTCTCACAGTATACACGGGGACAGTAGCCAAAGTCTCCCTGCTGGTACTTTTCCAACTGAAGGGAAAAAAATGGAAGGGATTGGTGGGTGGGTATGAGGATAAGCAGCGACCCCCACATAACTCTGTCCTCCACATTTCCTCCCTCTTCTTGGAGGTCCTTGTGCAGACCAAACGGGCCCACCAACTTTCCCCCCAGTTAGGGAGGCTAATGACATCCAGGGCCATTTGCCGTCTGTTCTCTGAGGAAGAAGCAGTCCACAACTCTGACCAAGCTCACATCGCCCTCCCTGAAGACACCCCCTCAGCAGGACGTCCAGGGAGGACTCAGTTTCCCGGCCCAAACTCTGGGTTTTTCTCATCTCAGCTCGACTCCTTGACAGGGCTGCCAGATTACTGCTCACTGTAGGAACCTGTTTCCCTTACTGCCTCACAAGGAGTCACGCAGGCGCAGAGAGGCCTCACCATCTGGGCGATGCCTCGGTTGGTGAGGATGTAGCGGGCATGGATCAATCCGTAAAGCATCTCGGCCGCCTGCTCAATCAGGTCGCTCTGGTTGGGGTTGTCTTCCAGCTCTTCGTCTGAAATATGGGCCAGCCACATGCAACCACTGGCGTTCCAGCTTTCCCAGGTGCCCCGCCCACCCCCAGGGCTGTTGGCTGCCCAGTTTGCCCAGCACCCATCCTTGAGCTTCACCCAGTCCTCACGTGGGCATTTAACCTGGGTCTCTGCCCCTTCCACCAACCCAAGGAAGCCCAGCCTTCTCTCCACACCTCTTCAGCCTCTGCTCTCTTCTCTCCCTCCCAACTCCTTCCTTAGTACGTAAATACAAAGATGTCAACACAGAAGGTGGAACTCTAGACTGGAGGGTGCAAGGCAGGCAAAGAGGCAGTAAACAAGACCCGCGAGGAAACTCGCATAAGGAGGAGCGCTGAGCTACAAATTCAGAAAGTATGGCAGCAAGTGCTATCAGTCACAAAACTAGGCAAGAATTCAAGGAGGGGGGCAAAAATGCTGCTGGGACTTTGAGGTTAGGGGTGTCAGAGAACCAAAAGGAAGTTTAGAAATTCAAGAGGTAAATTCAAGAGGTAATTTGAAGAGAAAAACAGCCCCCCCCCCCCCATGAACCTTGAGGGTGTCTCACCGGGTTCCAGGTCCAAGATCATGTCTAGAGCTTGTCGATAGTGAGGCACCTGCTCATTGAGGCCGGTAAGGTTAAATTTGTCCTGGATGTAGTCTTCATCCACCTGGTAGAACACGGAGGTCAAGAGGAAAACTCCTACTGGGACCCCCAGCTTCTGAGCTGGCCAAGGTCACCTAACGAACGCCTTGTCGGCCACATGGCTGTGTCTGGTCTGCCTGTTTCCTACTCCAACTCAGCGTCAGTACTTCAGCCGCTGTCCCGAGTTCACACGCACGCCCTCCCCCCCCCCCCCCCCCCCCCGTGAAAGCTCCAGCTTCTCTCCTCCAAGGACAAGCAAGCACAGCAGTCTCCTTAGAGACACACTCGACTCCCGCGTCTCTAGTCCTGTTCCTCATCTCTAGGAACCAGTTCTGTCCTCTCCTGAGGGAACAGCTGCTCTCTGAGGAAGGTGGAGGCTGAACAGCTTGGTTTCTGAAGGTGGTTAGAATTCCTTATGTCAACACAGAGCTTTGCACGTTACAGAACATTTTAAGGTGCAGTATTCCAATTCTCCTAACAGCCCCCAGAGATAAGCACTACCAGTAGCATTCTAGTAATGAAAAAGCAAAGGAGAAAGGACACTTGGCACGGTGGTTCCTACATGGTTAGAGATAACCCACATCCCAAACTGGAATGCCCAGGTTCAAGTCCCAACTCCACTTCCAATTCCAGCTTCTTGCTAACACACACCCTGGAAGGTAGCAGGGTGATGGCACAAGTACTTGAGTCCCTGCCACCCACATGGGAAACCCAGGTAAGTTTTGGGATCTTTACTTCAGCCTGGCTGGTAGCAGTAGCTGTTGTAGAAATTTGGGACATAAACCAGTAGACAGAAGATTCTTCACTTTCTCTGTTGCTCTACCTTCAGATACTTTAAGTACAATAAAAAAATTAAAAAAGAAAAAGAAAAAAAAAAGATGGTCTGACTAGTTCAATGTTATCCTCCTGGGGGTGCGGTGGGGTGTGTGACAGAAATGGGACTTGGGCCCCAGTCTTGCCACATCGCCGCTGATTAGTGGGGGGTTACTGAGGGGACCCCTTCTTTCACGGGAAGGAGTTTCCACGGGATAAAGCGTGCAAAAGCTGAAGATACCCAACCTGAACGCATGGAACCAGCGAGTAGGAAGAACGAAAAGCACTCACTTCACAGAAGAATTCATTGCCACGGAGCCCACAAAACCAGGAAATCCAGGACACTTCCTCCGAGCTGCTCATCTTCACGTCAGCTGGAAACAGGAGTCAAGTCCAAGCTCTCCCTCCCCGGCTCTGGCACCTTCCCTCCTCCCACACTCTGTCTTTCAGCCATGGAAGAATTTGGGGCCACCCTTTTTTTTTTTTTTTTAAAGGATCCCAGCCTTTGGGACAGGCTTCTCTAGCTCTTGTTATTTACACCTCGGCCCCTTTTCTCTGAATGAACTTAGAAATTCCTTGGCAGGAGCCCACAAGTACCGACCCAGCAGTCCCTACCTACATCCCCCGCGCCCCCGACGGCCAGACCCCTCTCGCCTGTGTCAACTCTGGCAGAGTCCTCGGCTCGGGCTCCCTACCACCGCAGGGCTCCGCAGGGCCCCGGCACCCTTCCCCAAGAATTAGAAGTTTATCTTTGCCAAGCAACGACCGACACCTCCTTTTCTCACGACCCGGGGCGAGGGGCGGGCACCACCAGGTACTCTTTCACGGAGTCCCCACAGCCTGCCTCCCGCTCTCCGGCCACCCTTCCCTCCCACGGTTACGGACCGGGTCACTTCCTTCCTCGCCCCCACCTCAAGGCGGGGAGACCCCATGTGCCGCTCCTAGGGACCGGGAACTCCGCGGGGCAACCACTTCACACTCACCAGCTGGACGGGGAGCGGGACCGGGGTGGGGGAGGGGAACAGCTGCTTCCAAGGAACGACGGCGACCGCTACAGCGAAGGCCGCGGACCCGACCGCGGCAGGCGAAGTCGGGTGGGGGGAGTGGAAATCGGGGAGGGTGGGGAAGAGGGCAACGCGCAAGCGCCGAGGGGCGAGAGCCGCGGTGGACGCTGGGAGATGGAGTCCGCTAGGGCGAGAGACCGGCGAAGCGAGGGAAAAGCGAACTACGAATCCCAGGACAGCTCACTCACGACCCTCGTGTCGCGAGGCCCCCGAGGACGCGGCTCGGGGGCGGGGCACAGCGAGGAGCCACCGGAAGCGGAAGCCAAGTAAGGCGTTCGGGGCCAGGAGCCTGGGAAATAGAGTCGTATGCTCACTGGACTGAGGGGCCAAGAGGGGGCGGGGGAAGAAGCGAGGCGAGTCGGGTCGCAGACGTTGCCCTCGGGGACCCTCAGTGAGCCCTGGCCAACCCTCCTAGTCCTTATCAAGTCGGGCACGGCCTTGCACAGGAGAGCCCCACGTTTTACCCTGAGCTCGGGCCTTCTGAGGTGGGAGGTACGGACGGGCTCCGTGCTGAGGGACCTGGGTCGGGTGTGTCTGTCCTGAGTTGAGCGTTATTGACAACCAGGACGGCCCGGTGCGCTAACCTGAGGCGGCGCCGGCCATCCTGCTGCTCGTCCCCTTGCACTTCTCCATTTCCTCCCAGGGCTTGAATGGGGTCTTCAGCTGAGGGCTCTACGCGTGCCCTTCGAACCTGCTCCGAGTAATGGTGAGGGGGTAGTGTGGCGTTATTTCATTTCACAACTTCTCGGCCTTCCACAGGTTTCCCTCCGTCTCAGGCACTTTCTTAAGCCAGAAGCTGGCTTCCCAGGTTCAGAAAATGAGCTTGGAGTGGGGGCCACGTTGAGGGAGGCGAAGGGCATTGTGGGGGCGTTATGTAAAAGCAGGACCCCCCCACCCAACCGACGGATCGTCCCGGGTCCTCGCGCCAAAGGGGCACGTGAGGCCCTGGGCATAAGCTGTTGAGAAGGTTCCAGGGCGGGAATCCGGACCCGGCACTTTGCGCACGCCTGTGCGCCCAGGTGAGGCGGGGTGCTGTTTGGTTGTTGCTATGCATGCGTGCTTGTGCTGTGTAGCTATTTGATTGTGCCAACGCTTTTGATTAGAATAGCGCCATTTTGCAGTATGGAAGCAACCCAGACTGCACCATCCCGAAGTCTTGAAGTCTTCCCGAGAAGCGTCATGACTTCTCGGCTTCCTTTGGGATGAGGAAACCCCAAAGTAGGATCCAGGAAGATTTAAAGGGCCAGGCTGATTTTTCGTGATGGTATGTCTTACAGGATAGGAAAGTGGTATTGGAGAGGGGCTAATATTTGTTGTTGGGGGAAGGCGGAACTAAGACCTCAGGATGACTGCCTGGGAGTTTTCGTTATTAACCTTTAACAGTAGGCAAAGTGTGTTATCGTAGTGTTCTGTGTTTTCATCTGAGACCTAGTGCCCTTAGGGTGTCACGTCCTAGATTGTAGGGTCAGTTTTGGAGGGGCGAAGATGGTTTTGATTTTAAGGCTGTTTTTCCTGTTGCCCACAGGTCCCTGGAGGTGGCTGTGGCCACTGCAAGGGCCACTAGGAAGTTGATTTGTCTGTCTCATCCTCCCCTGGCCCAGCCTCATTCTGTCAGTTCTTGGAAAGGCTATGTTCAAGCCCTCCCTCATCTCATTCACCCCAGCTACTGACCCCAGTGACCTCTGGAAGGATGGGCAGCAGCAGCAGCAGTCACAGCCTGAAGAGCCAGAGGCCGCCCTGGATGGGGCTACTGCCAGAGCTTTCTACGAGGCCCTCATCAGGGATGACAGCAGTGCCCTTGAGCCCAAGGCACCTCAACCTGAGCCTGCACAGGAAAGAAAGAGGAAGAGGAGAAGAACTATGAGGGAGACAGCAGCAGAAACAGGGTCTGCAGGAGCACCGGAAAGACATGGACAGTGGAGATCCCCTGAGGCCGAGGACAAGATGACCCAGCGGATCCTGAGGGCAGCCCAGGAGGGAAACCTGGCAGAACTGCGAAAGCTGTTGGAACCCCATGAGGCAGGGGGAGCTGGAGGGAATATCAACGCCCGGGATGCCTTCTGGTGGACTCCCCTGATGTGTGCTGCCCGGGCGGGCCAGGAGGCTGCTGTGCGCTATCTCCTGGGCCGTGGGGCTGCCTGGGTGGGCGTCTGTGAGCTGAGTGGCAGGGATGCTGCTCAGCTGGCCGAAGAAGCCGGCTTCTCCGAGGTGGCTCGCGTGGTCAGAGAGAGCCATGGAGAGACAAGGAGCCCAGAGAACCGGTGAGAGGCCCATACCCACTTTCTGTTTGCTCTGCCCCTTCTAGCTGCTCCACAGCAGAGGCCCCAGAAAAGAATTGAAGGGGTCTCTGCATCCTCCAATGTAGGTTGATATGGTAGTGTAGTAGAGTGCTTATAAGCATGAGTTCCTGGATTTCTTTTATTTTTTCATTTTTATTTTATTTTATTTATTTATTTTTTTGACAGGCAGAGTTAGACAGTGAGAGAGACAGAGACAGAGAGAAAGGTCTTCCTTCCATTGGTTCACCCCCCAAATGGCCGCTACGGCCGGCGTGCTGCACCAATCCGAAGCCAGGAGCCGGGTGCTTCCTCCTGGTCTCCCATGTGAGTGCAGAGCCCAAGCACTTGGGCCATCCTCCACTGCCTTCCCGGGCCACAGCAGAGAGCTGGACTGGAAGAGGAGCAACCGGGACAAAATCTGGTGCCCCAACTGGGACTAGAACCTGGGGTTCCAGCGCTGTAGGCGGAGGATTAGCCTAGTGAGCCGCGGCGCTGGCCTATATTTAATTTAAAGATTTATTTATTTATTTGAAAGTCAGAGTTACACAGTGAGAGAGAGGTCTACCAGCTGCCGCAGCAGCTGGAGCTAGGCCGATCCGAAGCCAAGAATCAGGAGCATCTTCTGGGTCTCCCACGAAGGTGCAGAGGCCCAAGGACTTGGGCCGTCTTCTACTGCTTTCCCAGGCCATAGCAGAGAGCTGGATCAGAAATGGAGCATCTGGAACTCGAACCGGTGCCCATATGGGAAGCCAGCACTGCAGGCAGTGGCTTTACCTTCTGTGCCACAGCACCAGCCCCGAGTTTCCTGGATTTAAATCCTGATTTCACTTACTTGCAAGTAATCTAATGTTCAAATGCCACCTCTTAGTTTTCTTGTCTGAGAAACAGGGTAATAACAGCACCCTTTTCACAGGGTTATGGTTAGGATTCAATGGGTTAACACATGGGAAATGCTAGAAATCTGTGTGAAGTGCTGGAACAGTGTATGCCTCGCAATATGCAGTATATAAATATTAACTAACCAGGATTATTCCTCCCTTGCTAGAAACTTGTGAGGCCTAGATACCATCTCTTCTTGCAACCAGCTGGGTCCCTCACTGCTCCATAGGGAGGAAGGCAATTTTTTCCTTAGAAAAGCCGGAAAGATTCTGTCTTACCCCTCTGGGGCTTCAATAAAATACCCTGCCCCATCTCTACCCCTTTTTGTTTCCCTTGCTTTTAACCCTTTTTCTTTTTTCTGCAGGTCCCACGCCTCTTCTCCCCAGTACTGTGAGACCTGTGATGCCCATTTCCAAGACTCCAACCACCGCACATCTACTGCTCACCTGCTGTCATTGTCTAAGGATTGTCAGTCCCCCAACGTTGGCCTTGGGGTGCCCACCACCAGCCCAGGTTTCCAGCTGCTATTGCGGGGAGGCTGGGAGCCAGGAATGGGGCTGGGACCCCGAGGTGAGGGCCGAGCCAACCCCATCCCCACTGTCCTCAAGAGGGACCAGGAAGGATTAGGCTACAGATCACCACCCCAGCCCCGAGTCACACACTTCCCAGCTCGAGATACCCGGGCTGTGGCCGGAAGGGTGAGAGGCCCTCGGGTGGCTACACTGAGCCGGAGGGAGGAGCGAAGGCAAGAGGAACGGGACAGAGCCTGGGAGCGGGAACTGAGAACATACATGAACCTTGAGTACTGACCTTGATAGAGCCTGGCCCTGGCCTACTGCTGAAGTCTGAATTGGTCCCTGGCCTGGGCACTTTGACTTGACTTTCTGGGATCTGGCCAGGTACAGAACTTCAGTTTTTGATCAGTGGGCTGAGAGTTGAGAAATAAATTAAGCATCTCATCTCTTTTGGTTTATTCACTTTTCTGGAAGCTGTTGTGGGGAAACCGAACAGAAGTCTAGGGGGTCACCCATAAGTCTCAGCAGATCCAGAAGCCTTTCCAGGTAGCATGGTAGGTCACCTGACTGCCTGTCTGGGTTCACTTCCAGGATTTGGGCCCCCTGCTGGTGATGCCCCACCCATTCTTGCAAACAACTTGACTCAAGAATTGCCAAGCTCCATGGCAAGACTTGCCTCCTTCAGAAAGGATGCTCTGACCACTTCAGCCAGTTGAGTCACTGATTTCACAAACAATAAGTTCATACACTATGTAAACAAATAGGGGCCAGTATTGTGGTGCAGCAGGTTAAGCTGCTTTTGATTGGCATCCTATATTGGATTGCTAGTTCAAGTCCTAGCTACTCTGCTTTTTTTTTTTGACAGAGTTAGAGACAGAGACAAAGGTCTTCCTTCCATTGGTTCACTCCCCAAAAGGCTGCTACAGCCAGCGCTGCACCGATCCAAAGCCAGGAGCTTCTTCCTGGTCTCCCATGTGGGTGCAGGAGTCCAAGCACTTGGGCCATCCTCCACTGCCCTCCCAGGCCACAGCAGAGAGCTGGACTGGAAGAGGAGCAACCAGAACTGGAACCCGGCGCCCATATAGAATGCTGGCACCACAGGCAGAGGATTAGCCTAGTGAGCCACGGCACCGGCCCCTGGCTACTCTGCTTTTGGTCCAGCTTCCTGCTAATGTGCCTGGGAAGGTAATACATGAAGACCCAAGTATTTGGGTCTGGTACCCATGTGGAAGACCAGGATGGAGTTCTTGTCTGCTGGCTTCAGTCTGGGCCAGACCTGGCTGTTGCAGCCATTTGGAGAGGGAGCCAGCAGATGGAAGAGATCTCTCTCTCTCTTTTTTTTTTTTTTTTTTTTTTTAATGTTTTATTTGAGAGGCAAAGTTACAGAGAGAGGGAGAAACAGAGAAAGGTCTTCCATCTGCTGGCTCACTCCCAAATGGCTGCGATGGCTGGAGCTGGGCCAATCTTAAAGCCAGGAGCTTTTCCAGGTTTCCCATGTGGTTGCAGGGGCCCAAGCACTTGAGCCATCCACAGTTTTCCCAGGCCATGGCAGAGAGCTGGATTAAAAGGAGTAACTGGGGCACATACAGGCACTGCAGGCAGTGGCTTTACCTGCTACGCCACAACACCGGCCCCATCTCCCTCTCTCTCTCTGCCTTTCAATTTTTTTTTAACAAAACAATACAAATAAAAGATACTCTAATCAACAAGAAGTTCACAGTTGGAGGGGGAGACCACTGTGTGACCAAATACTGTAATTCATGGTGATTGCTGCTCTCTCCACGCAGTGCTGTCCAACGATAAAAATAAAGATGACAGCAGCTAAGAAAGATAAAGACCTTGTGAACAAATCAGGGCAAGGCCAAAAGCTTTGCTGAGGTCCAGTGACAGAATTCTGGACAAACTAACCCAAGCTTGTTTGACAAAGCTACTTAGGACAGACTGCAAGGAAGTTCCGAACTATACATCTACCCTCCCAGCTGTGGTCTCTTGAGGAAGATGATCAGCAACTTCCTGGCCAGGGCACCCTTCAGGAGAAACCCCTTAGGAAGTACTTGTCAAAACTGGTTTCAAAGCACAGAGCTCAAGTGATTTACACCAGAAATACATCAAAGGTAGAGATGGCCTAGCTGCTCATGAAGATGTATGAACAGGCCCAACCAGTTGTACATCTGGGAAAATAAAACGAATAAATCAGAAGTGTTTATACTAATGCCTGGTGGGAGGGGAAGTTGAGAAAGGTCCCCAGCCGCCCGAGGAGGTGATGGGAGTGGGTAGGATCTTACTGGACAAAGCCTAAGATTTTCCAACCTGTATGCTGATGAGCTGGGACCTGGGCTGGCTTCCCAAGTCTGGTAAATTGGGGTTCACCACTACCTGAAAATTCCTAAGAACAGGAAGAGCATGCTTTTTATCTAGACTTCTTTCCCACACTCCCACATCCTCCCACAACCCTGGCTCCCTTGTCTTGGTCATCCCAGGTGCGAGGCACATGAAGAGCTCGCTGTTGAATCCCTGCACGGAGGGACAGGGAAAGGTTACTCGGATTGTAGGACTCCCCTTTCCTCTTCCGGAGATGCTTTTCATGAAGTCATGGACGCAAAATGGAGGAGTGGTGGGGGATGTGGGGAACTCCAGTGTAGGGGCTGCAGGGGCGGTGAGTTTAGGGGAGCACTGGAGCCTGAGGGGCTGGGGGGCGAAAGTGAACTGGATTTACGCTCACCCTGGCTCTCGCTGCAGTCAGCAGGCTCTGCGCGCTGCGCCTTGGTGCGCAGTGGCAGCGCAGGGGCAGAGGGGAGGTCGATCCACAGGGTCCGCCCCGAAAGCTGCGGGCTCCGCCCCCGCCTGTCCCTCCGGTCCCGGAGCAGCTGCTTCCGGGCTTTGCAGCTCCCGCGGCTCCGCGAGGCCGCGGCCGCGACGTTGGGCCCAGGAGGCCGCCCGCCCCGCCCGCACAGTGTCTGGACGCCTGGGTCCCAGGTAGGCCCGCGTTGAGCCTCGCGGCTGGGATCTCCGAGGACACCGGCCTGACCTTGCAGAGGCCGCGGCTCCACTGCGCGCTCGCGGGCCGGTCGGGCCACTTTGTAGGAATCATGGGCCCCTAAAGCAAGGGACAGACGCTGCCGGCGGGAATTTTCTGTATCCGCCGTCCCACTGCCCAACAAAGAGACTTCCTATTCCTCCAGCTCCCTTAGGGCAGCAGTTTGAGACTTCAAATCCAGTAGAACCTAGGACCACCGGCCACCTTCCTTCCTTCTCGGATGGAGCACTGCCTCCCCAGATTCGGGGGCACCTTGGGGCGTGGCCTTGGGGAGTGAAACTTGGGGAACCGCTGGGAAGGAAGCTGGATGCACAGAGTATGCTGTGGGGGTGACCCGGGCCTTGTCAGGGCCTGAGACTCTTGGAATCCTGCGTGCCGGGCAGTAGTGAATGCGTGTGGGTGTGCGCACGTCCCTTCCTTGCCTGAACACTGAAAAGGAAACAAGCCTCTGCCAAGCTTGCGGCTGCATGACCTCAGGGTGGCGAGGAGCCGCGTCAGAATTCAGAGGACAGAGTCCCCCAGTGGACACTTGCTCTGAGCTTGAGAGACTGGCTTCTGAAGAACCCCTGAGAGTCTGAGCCGTGCTGAGAATCGCCTCCTCCCACCCACCCCACAATCTGGAGGCTCCTTACACCCCAGCCATGTTCCTGCGACGGCTGAGTGGTTGGCTGCCTCGTCCCTGGGGCCGCCGGAAACCAGCAAAGCCTGACTCAACAGCCCCAGAACCCAGATGGGTGGATAGCTCTCCTGAGAATTCAGGGAGCGACTGGGACAGTGCCCCAGAAACCATGGGAGAGGTGGGGCCTCCCAAGACCAAGGACTCGGGGACACCGAGGCGCTCTGGAGCAGCACCAGAACCAAGCAGGGAGCCCCGAGCTGAGCAACTGGGGAGCAAAGGGATGGATTCCCTCCAGCGGAACAAGGCTGAGTCCGAGAGACTGGAAGCTGCAGGGGCTTTGGGAATGGATCCCGTGGATGCAGGTGGCACCCGGAGACCTGAAGAGGAACTGAGTATTCCCGGGCCTGAAGCTGCAGTGGAGAACGCCAGCCGGCATCAGCAGCTGCTGGGCTGGCTGCGGGGGGAAGCTGGCGGCCCCCCGCGGTACCTGGGTGGCCCAGAGGAGTGTCTGCAGATCTCCACCAACCTGACCCTTCACCTGCTGGAGCTGCTGGCCTCAGCCCTGCTGGCACTGTGTTCACGGCCCTTGCGGGCAGCTTTGGACGCTCTGGGCTTGCGTGGACCACTGGGCCTCTGGCTACATGGGCTGCTGTCATTCGTGGCTGCCCTGCATGGGCTCCATGCTGTGCTGAGCCTACTCACCGCCCATCCTCTGCACTTTGCCTGTCTCTTTGGCCTCCTGCAGGCCCTGGTGCTGGCTGTCAGCCTCAGGGAGCCCAGTGGAGATGAAGAGGCCACTGACTGGGAGGGTGAGAGGTCAGGGAGGAAGGGTGAAGAGCAAAGGGGAGACCCGGGAAAGGGGCTGTGACCATGGGGTGGGGGCACAAGATAAAGACAGGGTGGCCTTTAGGATGGGGGTGTGTGTGACCCAGACTAAGCACAGGGACCTCAGGGATGGGAAAGAGACCTTGGAGTGCCAGGGCTCAGGGCCCCCTTCATACACAGGAGAGAACAGAGTGTCTATGGACACTGGGGGGATCACCCTTGGATTCACCAGCTATTGTTACTTTTTTGCTTTTACATTTCTCCCACCTGTTTTTCACCTCCACTTTTTAAAAGCAAAAAAAAAAAAAAAAAAAAAGTGTGGTGGAGAATGAAGACCGAATGGTCTTTTCTACCTTCAGAACTCCCCAGAGGCGGGACAGATCTCTGCAGAAGGAGCTGGGAAGCTGGCTGAGAGAACCAAGAGATCTCCTGGACCTTGGGATCTGAGCCAACTAAGGAAGAGTAGCACTGCTGGGCCGGGGGTGGGGGGTGGGGGTCCTCGAGGGTCTGGACAAGTCCCATCTGGGACCCGATCTGGTACTCGTGGAGCCAGAGGGAGAGGGGATAGTGCCAGCAGTATTGACAGGAGGGACAGCTCTGCCAGGCATTGTGGGGAGAGTGCTGGAGCTTGTCATCACCACTCACTGAGCAATAAATACCTGTGTCACACTAAATCCTAAATACACCACTACGAAGTGAGAGTGACCATGCCAGTGTCCTTTCTGACGCCGTCCAGCTCCAGGGTTAGGTGGCAGAGGGTCCAGCAGGGAAACTGAAATGGAGGGCATGGGATTGGTGTGTACAGACATTCCAGAATGAGATGAGGATTGAAACTTCGTCTTTATTATTCTTGAAAGGTACTTGGGAGTCTCCAGCTTCTCTCAGCTCCCATCAAACTGGTCTGGGGGCATGGATGTCAGTTACTGGACAGCTCGCAGGGCTCTGTGATGGGAGGAGGGAGAACATCAGGTGGCAGAGAGAACCAAGGTTGTGGGTAACGTGGCTAGGGAGAACGTATTCTTCCATTGCCTTGCATCAAAGAAAGGGTCCTGAGACCTTGCCCACTTCATGTCTGACCTCTGCCTTTCTTACCCACTGCAAACTTGGAAACCTCTGAGTCACCCACAGCCCATCCTGGGAGCCACATCCCTCTGACGCCATCACAGCCTATGACAAATGGAGCTCTCAACATAGTCACTCTGAAGGTGGCAGCCCTTGGCTGGTGTCTTTTGGTGATACCACAAGCCTGCCTCTTGCATCCAGCACCCCCAGCAGCCTTGGTGAGTCCCAGTCCTCTGTGTGTCTTTAACCCCTCACCTTGATTCCTGGGAGTCAGTAAGAAGGCTTTGGAGTCCAGGCAGGAGGTCAGGGACTGGAATTCCTCCACGCACTTCTCGGGAGGGTGTGGCGAACGATCTGCAAGGGCGGGGTGGGGCCAGACCAGTCAAAGCCCCCGCCTTTCAGCACCGCCCCTGGCAAGGACCTCATGGCAGCACCCAGCCCTTCCTGGGAGGATGTCACAGGGCCCCGGGTGAGATGTTCTGCAAGTCCTCATTGCCCTCTGGCCCTTCCTGCCTTGCACCCCACTCACTGTAGAACAGAAAGCGCTGGTAGCCCTGGCCCGTCTCTTTGAGCATGATTCCCCCTGGGCACGAGCTGGAGAAGAGCTCCGTCTTCATGTCGGGGCGGCCTGTCAAGAGTGGGTGGAGGCAAGTGTGAGGAGGGAGACTTGAAACTGAGTCTAGGGGGCTGGGGGAGGGGGAGGACTGGAGAGAACCAACCTTCAGTCCTGAGGTTTGTGCTCCCTTCAGTCAAATGGTAGATCCACTTCCGGGGCACACAGAGTCCATTTTTTCTGCAGAAGTGGGCAGTGGCAGACAGGACCTTAGACCGAGTGTCACCTCAGCCATACGGTACCAGCCTCTACTTGTTCCATCTTATTCCTCCTGGAAATCTAGCTCCCTTTGGGTTTCATGCTAACAAGGCGTGGTTAGACCCATCTCTCTCCAGAAGGCACTGCCAGAACTAGAGGATTCAGTGGCCAAGAATACTGGCTACACTAGCCCCAAAGCCCAGGCCTTGCTGGGCGCTCGCGTTTCAGGCAGAGTGCACTCAGTGGTGCCTCTGTCTGCACCACTCACGTGCGGATGGTAGCACGAAGCTGGAGCTGCATAGGCGCAGAGCCTGCAGCCATGTTGAAGACAATGTTGTCCACAAGGTCAAAAGTCGCCAACTCCTCCTTGGTGGGAGCTGCCCCTGCAATAAAGTACCACTGGCCCAGGTGCGGCTCTGGAAACTGGAGAGACAATGAGGGAAGCAAAAGTTAATGAGTCCAGCGCTGGAGCCAGCGGTTAGCAGAGCAAGACTTCAGGTGGAGGGACTGGCTGCCTCCCTCTGCGCAACTGGGGGTTGAATTCCTGACAAAAAAAAAAACACTAAATGACTTCCTCCTCGCCCCCACCCCCCAAGTCAACCTGGTTCGCCACCCCTAACTCGGCCGAGTCTCCACGCTGATGGCCACTGGACTGGTACTTTTCTCCTTGCTTTCATCATTCCAACCCTCGTCCCTTTCCCAATCTGGCTTCTGGTGACTCTAGGTCACCCACTGAAGCCCCTCTAAACCACCACCAGAAGGTATCCCCCATCCTCAGTCCATACCTCCTTCCCATCCACTCCCAGAGTTGTCAGCTGACTGTGCTCCGGGCACTGATAGAGGGAGTTCAGAATGCCATAGAGGTAGAGCACGGCTGCCCAAATCCATTGGAACATCTTGAGGCAGGAGGGAGCTGCGGCTTTGCAACCAGTGCCTTAACTGCTCTCTCCACTGCTGGTGGCTCAGGCCACTCTGCTTTCAGCCCCCTTGCCTCGACCCTTGACCCCTTCACCTGCTAATGAGTAACTTCAACCTTGTTTTCCAGCCCAAGCCTGGATTACCTAGTGTTTGGGCCTTCCTCCCCCTCTTCTTCATACAACCAGTCCACGATACAACCTGGTATGTCCAGGGTGTCTCACGAGTTATGGGAAGAGCCCAGTCCCACACATAGAAGCCCACAGTTTTTTAACCCATGCCTCAGCTGGATATTGGCTGTGTTGTGCAGCATGGAAAAGAGGCTTGACTGGGATTTTCATTCATTCACTTAGCTGTTTTCTGAGCCCCAGCTGTTTGCCAGGAACTAGCTAATCTGTGGGGATACAAAAATGAGACACAGTCCCTGGCCTTGAAGTCAGTATAGGAAGAACTAGCTGTGTAAACAGATCACTGCAGTGCAACCTGATAAGTGCCAACAGGTATGGACCAGTTCCGCGGGCATGGTGGATTTCTCCCTGAAGTTTTAACTGTGGACACAGGATGTATACACCTTGGAAGGAAAAGTTTCAGGACACACAAGTTCATTCACTCAATGTTTATTACAAGGGGGCTACACAATTTAGTGATTAAAGAGGATAGACCTTTTGTGGCTGGCAGAGTGAATTCTAAACCCAATTCTTAGACCTCTCTTCTATTTGGGATAATTTTATTTAATCATCAATCTCACAGGATTGAAATAATGCATATGAAGTCTTTAGCAAAGACCAGAAAATAGTTAAGTCCCAAGTTAAATATTCAGTATAACAGTAGTATCTGCAGACTACTTACTAGTTTCTGGTGGGTAATCTCTGAAACCATAGGCACTAAGGGAAGAATGGTGATGCTGTGGTCACTGGGTTGTGCTGAGGGAGGAACTGCTGCTGAATGACCAGGGCTCCATTGCCAAATTACTTACTACCCGCGGACTACGACAAAGATTTACTCTGGGACTTGAGGCTTGCTATGGACTTGTGATTTACTGTGTAAACAGATCACGGTTTAAAAAAAATCAAAGCTAAATCCGAGCGAAGGGTATATGAAAGTTCATTTTACTAGTCTATTTTGGGGGTAATGCTTTGAGATTTCTCAAGAAAAAGCTAAGATGTAACAATTTATTGGAGCAGTAAAGTCGAACTGGGCCCGTGTTTGTCACTTCCACCACCTAGGTTTGTCTAGGCGTACTCACCTATAAAACAGATGTTAGTCTAACCCATTTCCAAGGTCAAAACTTTAAAAAAATATGTAAAACGCTTATTATACTGGCTGGCACACTGAGCAGGTGCTTATTTAAACTGAACCAGTCCTGGGATCTGGGTATAAACTACAAATCGCAGAAAGACGTGGGGGAAAGGGGGCGCAGAGAAGCGGTAGTCCCCCCACCGCACCCCTGCGGAAGCCCCTCGGTGGCCTTTCAATTCTCCAAGGTCAAGGTCTCCTCTTTCGGTCCAGTCGGGTTCCATCGCGACAATTCTCAAACTCGGAAAACACTTCTCTTGGCAAAAGTCCTGAAAGACAGCGGCAGGCTTAGCCTTCCTACAACATGGCGTGACTCCCTGGCCGCTCACTGCCCATGACGAACAAACACTACGTTCAGTCCGCAAAACGCCCCAACCGGCACAAGCGAGCTCCGGCCCAACGACGCAACCGCACGGAGAAACATCTCGCGAGCCGCCCCCAACAGCCTACGGCAAAGGTGACTTCCGGAGGCGCCGGAGCAAAGGTGCCGTGAGGACGACCGCGAGACGCTAGGAGGCTTAGGTGCCTAGGACAATGCCGCCTAAAATTCTCCGCTTACCAGGATTTTAACATAGGTTAACGGGGCAAAATCTCCAGGCTCCAAACTCTAAGGTCTACACGAATAGTTCGTAGTCTCTCTTGAGGCAGTGGCAGTCTCATCGGGCAATTTTTTTCTTCAGGCATTTATAGTGGCCACCTCAACCCCCAATCGCTGAAGCGCGCGCACAGGGGAAGTAACCACCGCCAGAGGGGGTGGGTGGGCGGAGTTTAAATGTGCACGCATGCGTAATGAGACTTAACGCAGGCGCAGTACGGTCCCCGGGCGACGACGGCGGCGGCTCCTCGGGGTGCTCGGCTCCCTCCCATCTAGGCCGGCCCCGGCCCGTCTCGCCCCCAGCAACTCACTGTTTGGGGCTACGGACTTTCTCATCGTGCCCCACAAAAGTAACGCTTGGGGACCTGGGGGAGCCGGAAGTACCGCCTCGTGATTCCCCAGATACTATCGGGGAAACGGAAGTGACCGTCGGAGGCAGGTTGGGGGAGACCGGAAGTGACGGTACCGTGGGGAAGTCGGGGGCGGAGCCGAAGGGTGGTGGGGAGTGTATGTGTATGGTGTTTGGCTGTGGCTGTGTGTTGGTTGTGCTGCTCTCTTGGAACACCGAGGGAAGGCGGAAGTGGGGGGGCAGTCAGCTAGCCGGTCCAGCCCCCCGTGAGTGTCCGCCGTCCGGGTCTGTAGTGATTTAGGCGGGTTCGATGGGCGTGGCGCGCGTGCGCGAAACCACTTTCTCCGCGGAGTCTGGCGCGACTCCCACTCTCGGGTTGTCCCAGGGTTTGTCGACTTCTGGGACCCTTGTAGTGCCGTGACTGGTGATGACACGGGTCTCTGGTCCCATGCTTGCTTCTTTTCCCGTATCTTAAGCCGACTGACCCGCCCTCATTGTGATTGGCATTGTGGAGCTCCTCCTACCTCCTGTCCTTCGGTTCCCTGTGCCGTCGATCTGCCCTTTGTGTTTCTCTCTCGTTGCCCCGGAATCGGAAGGGGAATGGGGGCGGGTGTGTGTGTGTGTGCTTGTGCGGGAGAAACTTTTTAGGTATTGGGGCGGGGATTCAGCCCGGGGAGGCTTCCTGGATCTAAAATCAGCTCCGGGCGACAGCGGACCTTCCTCTCCCCCTTCTTTCTTAGAGAGGTGTCGGCCATGGAGCCCAGTGATAGTACCAGCACCACTATGGAGGAGCCTGACAGCCTGGAGGTGCTGGTGAAGACCTTGGACTCTCAGACTCGGACCTTTATTGTGGGGGCCCAGGTGAGACCCCGATACTTCTGGAAGACATCTGTGGGCCCTTTGTCCCGGGGGCCCATTAGACGGAGAAGAGCCTGATGTTCTAGTCCTTGAGTTTTCATTGATTTCTTTGTTCACTTTTTTAACTGTTGAGTGAGGCAGATTTTTGTTCTGCCTTCTTTCAACTTGGTGGAAGTCAGTGCAGAGAATAGGAAGGAGGAATCTGTACGCTGTCATCTTATGTGGCCTCCAGCCCAAGGGGACAGCCTTTGGGAATGGACGTGATACAGTGACCCCCAAACAAGTGTGTCTTCTATAAACAGAAATTGGTCACATGGGTGTATACTCTTTTTTTTCCTGTCTCCTCTTTCCCCTTCTCTTTCTTTCTAAAAAGAGACAGAGCTTCCATCTGTTGGTTTGCTTCCCAAATGCCTGTAGTGGCTGAGACTGGGCAGGAGCTGGAAGCCAGGAACACTATCTAGTTCGTTGATCCATCGATTTTGCCTCCCAGGGTCTGTGTTAGCAGGAAGCCGGAGCCAGGAGCCAGAGCTGGGTATTGACCAGCCACTCTGATATGGGATGTGAGCATCTTAATTGCTAGGCTGGGTGCTCACTGCCTATACTGTTTTTTAAGTATGCGCATAAGAATTCGTAATGAAAGTAGAGCTTTTGTAGACGAGCGAGTGGAATTACTGTATTTGCAGCATACTTTGAAACTCTGTTTAATGCTGTGGACACAGCTGTCTGTGCCTTTACTCCTGAAATAGCTAGAGACAGAATTGTGAGCAGACTGATCTATAGTTTCATAAAATATCACATGTTATTAAGAAAATAATATGGGCCTTTGTGGTTAGATGTATGTAAACATTCTAGCATTTCATAAGAGTGAGTTTTCTAGGTAGGAAAAATGACTTTCTTTTTTTCTCTCCTTCCTTCCTTCTTTCCTTCCTTCATTCTTTTCTCTCTTTCTCTTTTTTTTTCTCTCTTTCTTCCCTTTCTTTTTGCTACCTTTTCTTCTTGGCTAGTCTTCCCTCACCTGATTCCCTAACCCATTCTCCTTGCCATTGTTTCTGTCTTTGAGATTACAGGGTTGTCCTGGTATCATTTTGTGTTTGGGAAGGGGTCACTGGTAGCACTGAGCGCACCTTCCCTTGGGAACCAGGCAAAGAAGGAGAGAGGGGGATGGCAGTCGGCTTTCTTGTTTCTCATCCACATCTTCTCCTGGTCTGTGCCATGAGTGTCCTTGAGTTTACTGCTTCTGTTTTGAGTCAAGCTTTGCACGATAATTACCTCACATAGGAGACAATTGGCTAGTGATTCTATATGAGTTCTACCTCTCACCTTCCCTAATGCATGGTCCCTCTTCTGTACCTCCTCTGTCCTTTATCTGACTCCTGTGTGTGTCCTTTCTTCCTTGCAGATGAGTGTGAAGGAGTTTAAAGAGCATATTGCTGCCTCTGTCAGCATCCCCTCTGAGAAACAGCGGCTCATCTATCAGGGGCGAGTTCTGCAAGATGACAAGAAGCTCCAGGAATACAGTAAGGGGGTGGGGAGGCACTGCAGAGGTAGAGGATAGTGTTCAGAGGGATGAGCTGAGGCCATGGGTTTACCTGATGTATGTCTTTTTCTTTCTGCAGATGTTGGGGGAAAGGTTATCCATTTGGTGGAACGGGCTCCTCCTCAGACTCAGCTCCCTTCTGGGGCATCTTCTGGGACAGGGTCTGCCTCAGCCACCCATGGTGGGGGACCCCTGCCTGGTACTCGGGGGCCTGGGGCCACAGTTCATGACCGGAATGCCAACAGCTATGTCATGGTTGGAACCTTCAATCTTCCTGTAAGCTTGTGTTTTGCATGGCAGAGTTTTTGTGGGGAAGGGTAGTTTGGTTGGTTGTGGTATCAACAGGAGGCCCATCAGATGCATGTGTCAGTCTTCAGCTTGGAGGGCTCTGTGGTTTAGTGTTGGATTTGGACTCAGTCTTTGAGGAAAAGGGCTGGGGGAGGGGGGCTAGGCAATACATTGAAAGTGTGGAGGCTTTAGTGTTTGGCTTCTCCCAGAGCAACTTCCCTTACCCTTTCCCCAGAGTGACGGCTCTGCTGTGGATGTTCACATCAACATGGAACAGGCCCCAATTCAGGTATTGAGGGGCCTGGGAGGGTCAGAGAAGGGGATCTGGGAGAAGGAGGCCATGAAGTGGGGGAGGACCTGGCTGAGGAGATGACTGGGACCTGGTGTAGTAGGCAGTGGAGCTCATGGCTTCACCTCGGACCTGTCCTGATGATTCCTCTTTTATCGTAGAGTGAGCCCCGGGTACGGCTGGTGATGGCCCAGCACATGATCCGGGATATACAGACCTTACTGTCCCGGATGGAGGTAAGTGGGCAAGTCTGGCTAGAGTCTCTTCAGGGGCATAACTGGCCACAACCACAGGACTCTGCCTTCCTAATCTGGTCGCCTCTCTCTGCAATCTTTGTTCTTTGGGGTAGAAAAAGTATCTTTGAGACCGCTTTGACCCTGCCAGATCATTTGGTGGCTGGTATTGGGGACTTTGTTTCAGTCTTGTCAGGTAACTCTCACAGCATATCTTTTGAATTGAAGAAGGATCCCACACTTCCTAATTTTTTCCTTGATGTTCTAAGTTTGTCAGTTTGTGTTACGGTTGCAGCCTGTGGCCTTTCTCTCTCTCGTTGCAGAGATTAGGAAACTGCAGCCTCTGCTCTCTGTGATTCACTCACCAAGCCTACAGATGCTTGTGTGCAGCCTGATTGTCCCAGTGCTGCCCTGGCTGTTAGAGGCAGACCAGAGCCCTGCCTTCAGGGCGCCTCGTCAGGGCATTCTCCCCATTCAGACTCCTTTGGCCTGAGTGGTTGTCTACAGTAGTCTCATCCTGCTTTTGGTATTCTGACTCGCCCCACCTTCAGTGTCGAGGAGGGCCCCAAGCACAGCACAGTCAGCCGCCCCCACAAACGCCACCTGTGGCCCAGGAGCCGGGAACCTTGAGCTCTCAGACAGCAGAAGCGGTTGAAAATGACTCGCCAGCTCGGGAGCCCATGGAGGCAGAAGAAGTGGAGGAGCGCACCCCAGTCCAGAACCCAGAACTCACCCCGCCTGGCCCAGCCCCAACGGGCCCAGCACCTGCCACGGAGACAAACACACCCAAGTGAGAGGAGGAGGGAACTCTAGGGGTTTGGGAGATCCCGAATGAAGTGTGAGGACCAGGAAAGGTACAGTGGCAAGGGAAGCATTGCTTGGGCCTTACCTGTAGGGTTAGCATTGAGTGTAGGTAAGTGAAGTTAGGATTGATAGCTGAGCAAAAAGTACTGCTCTCTCCTGGGCAAGGGAATCCAAGTGGTAAGTCCTGAGCCTGATAAAATTTTCTGCCCTGAGTTCACACGGATCCCATCTCTCTCGTAGAGTCAGTTTCTTGTGCTGGGGAGGGCGGGAGCAATTCAGTGTCTTCCCCCAGTCCTCCCATGGGTAGGAGTAAAGAACAGACTGTGCTGGTCTGTGAAGGGATCAGGCCCAGGGCAGACGGGCGGCTGCGATCCCTGGTGCCTGGGAGGTCAGGAGTTGCAGAAAGCCTCGGCTCACTGCCCTTGGGTTGCCCGCAGCCACCCTTCCCCCGCGGAGTATGTCGAGGTGCTGCAGGAGCTGCAGCGGCTGGAGAGCCGCCTCCAGCCTTTCCTGCAGCGCTACTACGAGGTCCTGGGCTCCGCCGGCAGCACGGACTACAACAACAACGTGAGTCCCTCCATGGCCCCGACCCTCCGGAAGCAGAACAGGGCAGACTGAGATACAGATAACACTCTCCCCTCGCACTAAAAACAAAACACCCAAAAAACTAGAAACAACCCAAAAACAAGAAAAAAACCCAAATTCTCTTTAGACGTGTAAATGGTCCTTTCCTTCCTTCGGGGGAAGGTGACTTTTTGCGGTATCTACTGCTCTCTCTCTCTTGCACTTCTGAGTTAATGATTTAGGAAGTTTATAAAGTAAGGAGATTCATGGGTGATGCCCTGTTGGTTCATTGTAGAGTTTATTTTAGCAGGGAGTTCTTTATGGGTGTGTAGTAGCATTTGTTTCCAAGGATACAAGGGAAGGTTTAGAGGGCATGATAACTTTGAGAAGGCACAGCTTACTGCTTTAGTTAATGAGGAGGATTCCAGCTTGATACTTTCTGCTTTTCTGTGTTTGACCCCGGAGCACAGCATGAGGGCCGAGAAGAGGACCAGCGGTTGATTAACTTGGTGGGGGAGAGTCTGCGACTGTTGGGCAACACCTTTGTGGCTCTGTCTGATCTGCGTTGCAATCTGGCCTGTGCACCCCCACGCCACCTGCATGTGGTCCGACCCATGTCTCACTACACTACCCCCATGGTGCTCCAGCAGGCAGCCATTCCCATCCAGGTGCGTCACGAAGAGCGGGTCGGAGAGAATGGAGGGTGTAGGTGGAGTGATTAGGAAGGGAGGAGACTTTGGAAACGTAGTGATGAAGATGAGGAAGACTTCAGGGGTATCTCATAAGGTGATCTGTTCTAGGTGTTTGTGTGTTTCTTATTCCCGCCTGTCCCCCTGTTTCTTCCAGATTAATGTGGGGACTACTGTGACCATGACGGGGAATGGGACTCGTCCCCCCCCAGCTCCTAATGCAGAGGCACCTTCCTCTGGTCCCGGGCAGGCCTCGTCCCTGGCTCCGTCTTCTACCACTGTCGAGTCGTCCACGGAGGGGGCTTCCACTCCAGGGCCAGCTCCTCAGCCAGCCACCAGTCACCCGAGGGTCATCCGAATTTCCCACCAGAGCGTGGAACCCGTAGTCATGATGCACATGAACATTCAAGGTGAGTTAGAGTCGGTCGCTGGCAGAGAAGAGCAGCATGGTGAAGGAGGTAGGCTTGGCGCTGAGGTATGAGGTGCGAGGCTGGGGAAGGGAGAGGCTGCTGCTGGCAGCGCTGGCAGAGGAGCCAGAGCAGCAGCTTTAAGCGTCGTGTGTGGGGCGGGGCAGGATGGGTGCTGTGTCCTTGGTGATTTGTTGGTGTGGTGAGGGGAGCACCTGCTCCCTGTCTTGATGGAGAGAAAGGCAGGTGTTCCGGCTGGGGAAGTGGGAGCCTGCAGGACAGCTGATCTCAGGAGGATGCCGTTAGGGCTTGGCCCCGCCTGTCTCAGGGCCACTCTCTCTGTCTCCCTGCCCAGATTCTGGCACACAGACCGGTGGTGTTCCGAGTGCTCCCACTGGCCCCCTAGGACCCCCTGGTCATGGCCAGACCCTGGGTAAGAGTGAGGGCATCAGAGCAGGTTGAGCTCTGGGTAGAGAAGGGGTAGGGCTGAATGGGTGGGTTAAAGGGGTCCAGGTTCAAGGTTACATCAGACCCGCCCCCCAGGCTCCACCCTCATCCAGCTGCCCTCCCTGCCCCCTGAGTTCATGCACGCCGTCGCCCACCAGATCACTCATCAGGCCATGGTGGCAGCTGTTGCCTCCGCGGCAGCAGGTAATGACCTGGAAGGGGAGGCCTGGGAGGTGGGGCATAGTCCATGGTGGCGGGTGCTGTCAGCTAGTGGCCAAGGGCCCAGCCCTCAGCTCTCTCCGGTCTCTCTCTTCTGCCCCCCACAGGACAGCAGGTCCCAGGCTTCCCAACAGCTCCAACCCGGGTGGTGATTGCCCGGCCAACTCCTCCACAGGCTCGGCCTTCCCATCCTGGGGGGCCTCCAGTCTCCGGGGCTCTGGTGAGCAAGGGTAGGGGAGTTGTTCCAGTGGGGAAAAGTTAGGGGAAAGAACCCCAAACTGGTATGTGGGAAAGGTAGGGATAAAAATCTCCCCACTTCTCTCCCCAGCAGGGTGCTGGACTGGGTACCAACGCCTCATTGGCCCAGATGGTGAGCGGCCTTGTGGGGCAGCTTCTCATGCAGCCTGTGCTTGTGGGTGAGTCCTCGCTCTTCCACACCCCACACTTCAGAGATCGCCGTGATTCCAAAGCCCGACACTGTCCGTGTGAACTGCTGTTTTCCATTTCTTCTCATGTTCTCTTGGTTCTCACTGTCCTGTTAACACCTAATGAGGCTGCTGTGATGTCTGAATTTTCTTCAGATTTCGTTTTGCCTTTGATTCCTTACAGCTCAGGGGACCCCAGGAATGGCTCCACCTCCAGCTCCTGCCACTGCTTCAGCCAGTGCTGGCACCACCAACACAGCTACCACAGCTGGCCCTGCCCCCGGGGGGCCTGCCCAGCCTCCACCCCCTCAGCCTCCTGCAGCTGATCTGCAGTTCTCTCAGCTTCTGGGGAATTTGCTGGGGCCTGCAGGGCCAGGATCTGGAGGGCCTGGCGTGGCTTCTCCCACCATCACCGTGGCAATGCCCGGCGTCCCTGCCTTTCTCCAGGGCATGAGTGACTTCTTGCAGGTGAGTGGCTGGCTTGCCTTTCTCCTCACCCGTCCCGTGCCCCAGCCTAGCCAGGCAGTGGGGCTGTGTTGCCATTAGGTAGCTGTTGGGCCATTGCCTGCAGTTTTGTGGCCAGAGAAGGGAGCCGGGACTTTATTGACTGAACTGCTCCCATTTTGGAGATGAGGGAAATAAGGCTTTAGAGAAGAGAGAGAGACGCTGTAGTGGCTAGTGTCCTGCTCTCTGGTCTAAACCATACAGTGAGAGAGGAGTTGCTTAGGCCAGCTCTGCTGTGGACTCCCTTGCCACGAGTGTTCTTTCCTAAGGAGTAAGGTTTAGAATACGGCCCCCTGTCTCCCCAGACCGTGTCGGTGTCTGTCCTTACTCTCAGGTCTCACTTCATCATCTTTATTCTCTCTTTCCCAGGCAACACAGGCGGCCCCTCCACCCCCTCCACCACCTCCACCCCCACCCCCTGCCCCAGAGCAGCAGAGCACGGCCCCACCAGGGTCCCCTTCTGGTGGCACAGGGAGTCCTGGAGGCCTGAGTCCTGAGAGCCTTTCCCCGGAGTTCTTCACCTCCGTGGTACAAGGCGTGCTGAGCTCTCTGCTCGGCTCTTTGGGAGCTCGCGCTGGCAGCAGTGAAAGTATTGCCGCCTTCATCCAGCGCCTCAGTGGCTCCAGCAACATCTTTGAGCCTGGGGCTGATGGAGCCCTCGGTGAGCAACAGCGGGAGCCTTGGTCTTCTCTAGGAGGGGATAGCCAGGGAAGGGACAGCCGGGGCTAGGTAGATGGCTTTTGTTTAGGGAGGTTGCCAAGATGGGATGAGGCCGATGGGCTGGCTGGGGGTAAAGGCCTTTGCTAACTTTCGCCCCTGTCCGCAGGATTCTTTGGGGCTCTCCTCTCCCTTCTGTGCCAGAATTTCTCCATGGTGGACGTGGTAATGCTTCTCCATGGGCATTTCCAGCCACTGCAGCGGCTCCAGCCCCAGCTGCGATCCTTCTTCCACCAGCACTACCTGGGTGGCCAGGAGCCCACACCTGGTAACATCCGGGTAAATGAAGGCCCGGAGCCTTAGAAGCCTCCCACTTCCCCCTTCAGTACCTTGTTTCTGACCCTGTTCATGTATCAGCTTACGCCGTTGACTGCGCCAGCCCTAGACATGGACCTGTGGAGGGGGGAGGGGTAGAGAAGGAAGTCTCCTGAGACTGAGGCTTGGGCCTGACCTCTGCTGTTCTCCCCGTAGATGGCGACACACACATTGATCACAGGGCTAGAGGAATACGTGCGGGAGAGTTTTGTGAGTGACCCTTCTGTATTGCCTTCCTCTCCTTGGGTCTGGTCCAGACAGCTGATGTCCGTAGTGCCTTCTCCACTTCCGATGTTTCAGGGTTCCTGATCTGGGGTCTTTGTCTTGTCCCGCAGTCTTTGGTGCAGGTTCAGCCTGGTGTGGACATCATCCGGACAAACCTGGAATTTCTTCAAGAGCAATTTAATAGCATTGCTGCTCATGTGCTGCACTGCACAGGTCAGGGCCTGGCCAGGCAGGGGCTGGCTAGGTGTGGGTGCATGGTATGTAGCGGGTGTGCAGAGCTGCCAGGTGCCAGCATTCTCTCCTTATATCTTGCCTGCAGACAGTGGATTTGGGGCCCGGCTGCTGGAGTTGTGTAACCAAGGCCTGTTTGAGTGCCTGGCCCTGAACCTGCACTGCTTGGGGGGACAGCAGATGGAGCTGGCTGCTGTCATCAATGGCCGAATTGTAAGCACCATCCCACCCCAGCTCCCCAGCCATTTGTTTCTTGAGGTCTCCTTGCTCCTCATTTTTCTTCTCCCAAGTACTATCCTGTATCCTAGATCTGATGTATTTTAAAAGCCGGCTGAGGGTTTTGTCTTCCCAGTCTGTTTTCTGCCCCTCAGCGCCGCATGTCGCGTGGAGTGAATCCGTCACTGGTGAGCTGGCTGACGACCATGATGGGCCTGCGGCTTCAGGTGGTGCTGGAGCACATGCCCGTGGGCCCCGATGCCATCCTCAGATACGTCCGCAGGGTTGGTGATCCCCCTCAGGTAAGGAACACGGCAGGCTCTGGGACCAGGGCGCCTGAGGGGGCCGGCGGGGTCTAAGAGGGCCTGTCGGTGTTCTCCAACCTCACAGCCACTGCCTGAGGAGCCCATGGAAGTTCAAGGAGCAGAAAGAACGTCCCCAGAGCCTCAGGTAACAGGGAGGGGTGGAGAGGCCAGATGATGGGAACTGGGGGGCTGAGAGGGCAGGGCTGGGTCTCAGTTCTGAAACCTGCCTCCTCCCACCATCTGACTGCCAGCGGGAGAATGCCTCCCCTGCTCCTGGAACTACAGCAGAAGAGGCCATGTCCCGAGGTCCGCCCCCTGCCCCTGAGGGGGGCTCCCAGGATGAACAGGATGGAGCCTCAGCCGAGACAGAACCCTGGGCCGCTGCTGTGCCCCCAGTAAGTGCTGGGAGGTGATCCAGGGAGCTGAGGCCACTGGGAGTTGTGGGAGTTACTACTTTTGGATGTTTCCTTTCCCAGGAATGGGTTCCTATCATCCAGCAGGACATTCAGAGCCAGCGGAAGGTGAAGCCGCAGCCCCC
Source organism: Oryctolagus cuniculus (assembly GCF_051225735.1). NCBI lineage: Eukaryota > Metazoa > Chordata > Mammalia > Lagomorpha > Leporidae > Oryctolagus > Oryctolagus cuniculus. Next base: position 139,194,315 of record NC_142871.1, read on the forward strand.
CCTGAGCGACGCCTACCTCAGTGGTATGCCTGCCAAGAGACGCAAGGTCGGTTTACCTCTTCCCTGAGGATCTTTGTCCAAGTTCCCCTCTCATGTTTAAAATCAAACTAGAGTTGGAAGGGGCTCTTCTAGTTCGGGAAACCTTTGGGACTCATTTTCTTGCTCATAGTTGTTGCATAAAACCACACAGGACTTGGCCTTAGTTTGCTGGTAGTCTTGTCTTGGTCTCTAATTGTACTGTGTGACTAGTGCCCACTTTTCTTTAAGATGGCTTCCTTTTGCGGCCTAACTAGTTCTAAACTCCAGATGGCTTGACCCATTCTGCCCCTTTTGTTTTGAAGAGCAAGTTCAGCACATTCAAACCCTTTAACCAGAGCCCAACATAATTGGGCATTTGTGTTGTCCAGACCGCATGTGTGCTGCTTCCCTTCTCTCTGCTAGTGTGCAGACTCAGTGGTTGACTCCTGGAAGGGTGTGCTGGGTGGCGGCACTGGATCTGACGGTGATCCTCTTTTCCCTCCCAACTCCCTGTCCACCAGACGATGCAGGGTGAGGGCCCCCAGCTGCTTCTCTCAGAAGCTGTGAGCCGGGCAGCTAAGGCAGCCGGAGCTCGGCCCCTGACGAGCCCCGAGAGCCTGAGCCGGGACCTGGAGGCACCAGAGGTTCAGGAGAGCTACAGGCAGCAGGTGCCCCCACCTCGAAGCAGAATAGGGATGGTCCCGTGGGAGGGGTTGGGATAGGGCCCCTCTCCCCCTGGCCCCCTTTAGACAACTGGTCAAAAGCATTCCCCCCACCCCACCCGTGGCATCTGAGAACGCTCAGCAATGCCACATTGGACAGTGTATGTGTTGGGATGGGGGTGGGGGGCTGCTGGGGGGGAAGCGTTCACTCCTGAGGGATGGCCTCCTCTGCTTGTTGGGATCAGAGGAGCCTTGACAAGTGCTTCTCCAACCTACTTGTTTCTCTCTCTAGCTCCGGTCTGACATACAAAAACGGCTTCAGGAAGACCCCAACTACAGCCCCCAGCGCTTCCCTAATGCCCATCGGGCCTTTGCCGATGATCCCTAGCTCTTTGCTCTGTGGCCCTTCCTTACCAGGGGACCATCTCCCCCCTCTTCCTTCACAGTATTTAAGAAATAAAAGTCGGATTTTCCTGGCTCTCTTGTCTTTAAATTGTCTTCATTAAGCACTTTTTGAGTCCCTCAATTTGAATATTCTCATTTCCCTGGGTAGGCATTTGACAGAGGCTAACTCCACTTGGACTGCCTGCATCCCGCATTGGAGTGCCTGGTTTGAGTCCTGGCGCCCCACTCCTGATCCAGCTTCCTTCCCGTTAAAAGCACGCCCTGGTAGGCAGCAGATGGTTCCATTGGCCACCCACACAGGGTACTTGCATGGAGTTCTGGGCTCCTGGGTTTTATTTTGGCCCAGTCTTGCCTGTTGCAGGCATTTGGGGAGTGAACCAGCAGCTGAAGGATTTCTGCTTTCCAAATACAAGTACTTTCTTAGAGAGTACTACTCCCTAAGAACCCAACTATGCCAGTCAAGTCCTCCATGAACATATGTGCACTATTGTTATGTTTATGCATCACAACACTGATAGAACATTTTTATGCAAAAGCATTTAATAGTTTATTTGAAAGGCAGACAGGGAGAGATCTCTCATCCACTGGTTCACTGAACAAATGCCTGGAACAGCCAGAGCTGTGCCAAGCCAAAACCAGCTCTATGTAGGTTTCCAGAGATGGGTGGCAGGAACCCAAGGACTTGGGCCACCACCTGCTGCATCCCTTGAAGCTGGGTAGGAACTAGAGGTGCAAGTCCATCCCAGCGTGTGGGGATCCTTAGCTTCACAGTGGCTACCCCTGAATAATCCCACATGCATTTTTTGTACACACACATGTGTTCATGTAAGGAGTTCAGAGATGGGAGACATGTATCCCAAGTACATGCTAGAACAGAAAATGCTTTTCAATTTCTAAGCAGCTCCAGACCTTAGTATCTTAGCCTGCTAACTGGGATTCCCATGAAATCCAGCCATTTCTGATGACACTTAAACAGTCTGCCAAGGCTCAGAACAGCTATGAACAGGACTTCTCAGTTTTGTCAGTGGGACCAGAGGCATGGCGGCCAACTTTGCTGTCATCAACTGCAGTTATGCTCTCTCCCATCCATTCTAACTAGCTTACTGCAGGACCAACAATGTGACATCCCATCTGAAGGTCAAGACACCGGCTCTGCAAGTTCTATCTGCAAGTCCTGCTAACACCCCACTACAGGAGCCATCTGGGGACAATGGCTGACAGTCTGAAGGGGTTCCACCTTTCACCAAGACCCCACATGACATGTGAAGGAAGCCATACTAGGGCCAGCCCAGCTATCAGCTGCATTCGGGCAACCACCTGACTTCCCAACTGGCCCAAGAAGATGGGCCCAGGTAAGCCCCAGCCCAAACCGCCAACCTACAGAACTTGAAGATCCAGTAACATGGTCACATTTTTGAGGTAATCTGAAAGGACACTTGACTAACAGTTCTGACTGAATCCCCATACATGTCAACACCATGCTGTAAGACACCAACCCACCCATCCCTCCCCACAACTGCTCCTGGGATTTTTTTTTAATCCTTTTATTATTCTTTTTTAACAAACGGCCCCAGGGATAGGGGACCAGGGGAAGGGGGAGGAGGGGAAGCGAGGCACCAGCCCCACAACCCCTCCACACCCACCCCTTTCCCCTTTATATATTTATAATCTATATACAAGCCCCGGGGGTGGGGGGCAAGGGGAACTCCCTCAGTGGGGTGGGGGCAGCCCAGGCTCCTTGTCCCCTCGGGACCCAGGCTCCTCTGTCCTTCGGGAAGGCCCTTCTCGAGAAGGTGGCCCTGTCCGCTCCCAAGGCTTCGGCATCCAGCGCAGAGCATCCGGTGGGGAGGCCTAAGGGACAGTAGGTGTGGAGAGTAAGGCTTAGTGGGAGGTGCCAGGGATGGAAGGACAGGAAGTCAGGCAGAACTTGGGGCCACATGGGTCTCTTCTTCACCTGCTGGTAGAGGTCGATGCGCTGGGTGCGGAATACTCCGCTGTAGGTGGAAGGCGGGGCCTTGAGACGGGAATTGAGACCCGAGAAGGACCTAAGGGCAGACGAGTGTTTACGGCAAGCCTAGGACCTGACCTCTGGCCCCAGGTGGAAAGCCCGCGGGGAGGGAGGCCCTGCATGCCCATCCTCTTACCTTCCAGCTGGGGGAGGACGTGAGGACCCAGGTCCAAGGTTGCTGCTCAGTTTTCGATAATCCTGGAACGGCTTTAGTTCCACTGGGTGCAGCTGAAGGAGAAAAATTCGTGACGGCCCTGCTTCTAACCCGTCTGTCTCGAGATCCCTATCCGTAACTTGTGGAGTTCCCTGGCACCGTGATTCATGTACCTTACCTCTGCTCGCCCCAAGCTAGCGGGGAAAGGCCTGGCAGGTGAAGGCAGCACCCGAGTAGCAGGAGCAGGTGGGGGCCGCACAGCTAGACTGGGGGGCTGCAGAGCAGGACCCACAGGTAACAGAGAAAGGGGAGGTGGGGCAGGAGGTGGCGCTGGCGGCAGGGAGCCGAAGTTCACCACAGGCAGCTGAGAGTCTACCATGGGTAGAAGCATCTGTAATACATTTGGGCGTGCGTGTTGGGGAAGGCGAGAAACGCTGGAAAACCAAGGGTAATCACAACAAAGTGAGAAGCAGGATGAAGGGAGGACGGGAAGAGAAGAGGTACCTGCTGGGCAGGGGCCCCTGAAGGAAGGAAGCCACTCTGGCCGCCGGGCTGCAGAGGAGAGTAAAAATCCGAAGGGGATGGCAGATCCTGGCGCACCTATTGAGGAATGCGCAGAAATAGCAACTCCTCCTCCTCCTCCCAGAGTACTCTCCCTCACCCCTAACTGCTACCCCTAGCAGCACCTGCCCACCTCTTACCTGAAGCAAGGGTGGGTCGGGCAGGGGGCTGGGGCAGAACGCTGGAGAGTAGAGGAAGGAGGGTGGTGGGTAGAGAACTCCTCCAGCTGGCAACTTGCCCAGCTCTGTTGCTTGCAGTGCTGAGAAATCCAGAAACTGGCCCTTGAGAGCTACCCCAGAGAGAAGTGCCGAGGGAGGGGCTGGGCCCGGGGGAAGGTACAGGGGCTGTGATCTAGAAGGAATGAAGGTGAACAGAGACGTTAGGAAACCAGTCATTTACTCCTCTAGTCTGAGTAATGCCGCGATGTGTCACTCTGGCTTCCCTTTCCCCTGAACTATCTCCATTCCCTTCTGAGGCCCAAGAGATCTCATCTCACCTGTAAGGGTGCACAGAGGGGGTCCCTGGGCGGAAGCCGCCATTGTTGGGATGTAACTGAGAGTCCATGGCTCCACCAGAGACCTGTGGGACAAAAGAGCACGGCTGCAATAGCCCCACAGCCCCAGTTCCTCCGGTCTGGAAACCTAGCACTTCCCACCCACTGCAGTGAAAGCAAGGGGAAAACTGGAGTAAGAAAAAGAAAAACAAGGGGTCTGGAAACTTCCCAACACAGGAAGGCTTAGCAGGCAGAAAGCAGGACTCTTCATTCAGGGGGTCACAGGATGGGAAGTGAGGCCCACCTGAGAGCTGGGAGGCCCGGGGCTGCCGTAGAAGACCTCAGGGTACAGACGTTGGCCTGAGGAGCTGGGCTCTGGGCCACAGTGCCCAGAAGCCAGGTTCTTGGATTGTGGCTCAGCCGAGGCAGAAGTACTGGGGAGAAGCTCCCAGTCTCGGGATATTGGAATGGCCTGGAAAGGAGAGGCCTTGCTAAGGGAGATATCTGGCATCCTGGAAGCCCAGGCCACTCCCGGCTATCTTCACCAGTAATCTCGAGCCTTGTTGAACTCTCACTCTCACACTCACCTCAGTGACGGATGTGGTTCGCTCCTTCTCTGCTCTTAAACTGTCTCTCACCGCTAGGCGCAAGTCTGCATCCTGTGGTCATGAGGCATGAAGATTGCCCCAGGACTCAGATGAGCTTCAAGTCCTCCCTCCAGCCCTTCCCTTCTCTCCACCCAGCCCAGGACCCCCAGATCCAGCCCACAGCATACCTTGTCACTAGTGCCAAACTGGACTGGGGGGCCAGGTCGATGGGATGGCCGGAGAGGGCCAGGCTCCGGGCCTCGGTCTGTACGCTGAGATCGTTCTGTGCCAATGGGGCCAGGGGGCAGAGGCTGCTCCCGGGGCAGCTCCTGGGATAGGGAACATAATAAAGTAGGGATGGAGAAAGGAGAGGTGATCCGACATCAAGGAATCCCCGGAGCAGAGGCAGAGGAAAGGGGCAAAGGGAGGACAAGCAGGTGCTTAGAAATGTTCCTCTTAACCTTTCCTGGTCTTTTACCTTTCTGTCCCCATCGTGGGGGGCAGGTGGCCGTCTCCTAGGAGGTTCAGAGGGTTCAGAGCCAGGTGGACCCTCACCAGGAACAGCATTCAGGGGTGAGGGGCCTCCGGGCCGCTTGGGGGGTCCCTCTGCTGCCCCCTTGAGTCCTCCATCAGGGGAGCTTCGCTGGCTGCAGGGACCTGATGACACCTGAGAATCCCCACTCAGGTCCACCCCACTGTCAGACTGACTCATCTGAGAGGAGTGGAGAAGGAGCCGGTTAAGCCAGGGTAGAAAGCACCCCAATTCCTGACTGATTCCCACACGCAGACAGACAAACTGAAGAGGCCGCTGTGTAGGAGAACAGCCCGACGTGACCCAACAGGCAGGGACAGTTACAGCCAGTTCTCAACCAACTCCCAGCTCACGCGTCCCTCCCATGCTCACTCACCTCTGTGCCAGCCACATCCTCAAAAGGACTCAGGGGCTCCATCCAGGGCTCCATGGATCCAGGCCGGTAATTTTTTCGGCTAGTGGCTGGAGAGGGGAGCACCGACCAGGATACAGGAAGTGAGAGAAAACAGTTCTGAAGCCCATCTCACTCTTTCACCCCTCCATCAGCCTCTCCCTTCCCTCAGCTTTACTCACCACTATGCAAACGGTTCCAGATGTGAGGAGTCAGAGCCTCTGTGCCTGTATCTCTGGATTCCCCCTGAGGGCCTGGGACCTCAGACTTGGGGCCCAAGAATCCAGAGCTATGAGAAGGTGGCAAAGATTCCTAGAGATGACAAAGACCAGAGGCAAAACATGAATTAGGAGGGAAACGTAGGCGGCTGGGACAAGGTGAGGAGGAGGGCCAACACGGACAGGAGACAAGCAGTGACTACCTGAAGTGAGGAAACCATGACAGCAATACACAGGGAAAATGGAGGAAACAATCAAGAACAAGAACCTTCCAAAGCGGAGCTCAGTGACGCATGATCTCACACCCCAGCCCTTACCTCTTGTAGCAACTCTGGTTTCCTGGGAGGCCGCTCCCGCCGTTTGGAGGGGAAGGGATTAACCCCAGCAGAATCCCGGGGAGTCCCGCTTACTCCTCTCACCATTGGCCCTGGCTCCTCAAAGTGGGCGTCTGGGGAAGAGGGGAAAGCTGTCAGCATCTGCCTCACCCCCCCTCACTCCTACAGCACCTCCCAGTGCTCTTGCCCCTGCGCACTGCAGACACCCAGCAGGAGGGCCCCAGGCCACTCTTCCCCTCCAGCACCTGACCTTCTCTGGGGATGGAGACCTTCCCACCCAAATCCCCTCCAGCTTACCAGAACTGGCGTTGTTGCTGCTGGCCCTCTGGGGGTCGTATCGGGTTGGGGGCCGAGGAGAAGGGCCCTGAGGGGCTTGGGGAGGCCCAGGCTTGGGTCTTGGGTGGCCCCCTGCTGCAGTTACACTCCCTTGGCGACTGCTAAGCTGGGCCAGAGCCTGTTGGATGCCAGCAGGGTTGCTGTGGATAACTTGGTCCAGGCGGAAGACAGCAGAACTGCTGGGGGGTGGAGGCGGTAGGGGCAGCCCTGGAGGACGCTCCTCTGGAGGACGGCTGAGGAGAAACAACATTGGCCCCAGGGCTCACTAACTCGAGCCCCTGTCCCTTTAAATCCAACTTCTCTCACAAACCCAATTCTCTGACTACAGGTGACTGTTTCTCCACATATAGCTTTATGGGGCAAAAGATGGAAGACAGGGACACACCTACAGGCAGTATTCTGTCACTGCTTTGCTGCTCCCACCTATGCCTGAACTTCCAGTGCCTTCCTAATGGGCTCATCTGCCCTCACAGCCCAAGCTTCCTCACCCCCCGCGGTCTCCCTTCCCAGGCAGGTTTGGCATAATAGGTCAAGACACCACCACTTGGAACACCCGCACCCTCATCAGTGTGCCCTGACTGGGGTCCTGCCTCTGAGCCAACCCCAGCTTCCTGCTCATGTGCACCCTGGACTCCAGCAGTTGGGTCCTGCCACCAACACAGTAGACCCGAATAAGAGTTCTGGACCCCTGGCCCAATCCTGGCTGTTGCAGGTATTTAGGTATAGTTCTTTTTCAAGTAACAGAATATTAACCTAACAGTTTACTTCTACCTACCTTCGATTTTTGGGCGAGGGCCAGCTCCTTTTGTCCCCTCGTCCTGGGCCAGTCCTTCCCCCAGGACCCCCGCCACCGCCACCACCGCCAGCCTTGCTCCCTGGGCCTGGGCGTCGGTTCTGCCGATCCATGCCTGGCCGCTGACTGGAAAAGCTCCGCTTGCTCAAATCCTTGGCTCTCTGGCTCAGATCTCCACGGGACATGGTTGAAATACCTGGACCAGCTCCACCTCCACTGCCTCCAGGAGCTCCCACAGCTTTGGGGGCCATCAGTGCTTGTGGGGGAGCCTCCTTGTCCCCTCGGCGCTCACTAGCAAAGTCGCTGCTCTCCGATGCAGTCTCCCATTCTTCATTGGCTTGGTCCGAGTTCTGGTTTGACAGATCGGGAGACTTGGCAGCTGCCCGACGAGGCAGTGCGGGTGCGGCAACAGCTGGGAGTGGCTCCTCAGGTCCAGGAGTGGGGGCTGGGAGGGCTAGGGAAGAGGGCTTGCCCTCGGCCCCTCTGGCTGCATTCTCCCGTTCCTGCTTCAGCCTCCGAAAACGAGGCGGTTTATCTTGCTGCTGAGCCCTGCCATGACGCCTCCTTCGGGGTCTTTCCCCATCTTCCACACCTATGCCTATGTTGCTGCCTGCACTGCTGCCTCCACGCGCCACAGGAGACAGAGGCCCTGGAATCAGCTTCTCTTTCAAAGGCTCCTTGTTTGTCGGCAAAGGACCTGTTGGAGGTTTCTTGGGAGCCAAGGACTTGGTTGGAGGGCTCCAGCCTGGGCAAACAGGGGGAGGGGGCCGCCCTCCCCCACGGCCCCGCCGAGACGGCACCCCTCTTGGCGTGAAGACTCGTCCACCCCGCGCAGTGGAGAAGCGAGCTGGGGCAGGTGAAGGGGGAGCCCCTGGTGGGGGGGGAGCCAGGGGCACCTGGGTGAGTACTCCCTCCTTGGGTGGGGGGGCCTCCTTGTCAGAAGGGGCCAGATCACTCTCATGGGTCTCACTGCCGGTTTCGGAGCCACGCTGTCGGCGGCGCTTGGGAATCTCTTCGTACTCGGAACCTTCGCTTCTTGTCTCGCTGGCAGTGCGGCCTCGGGGAGCCGGGGGGTGGTTTGGGCCCCCTGCCCCACCTCCACGCCCATCCTCTCCGCGGAACTCTCGGTAACTGCGGAACTCTCGGCTTCGGGCTCCCCGCCCCCGCCCTCCATAGGTCCCCCGAAAACCCCTCCCTCTGGCAAAATACTCCCCTCGGCCCCGACCGCGGCAAGATGTAGGACCCACTCTTTCGTAAGAATAGTCCCTCCGAAGCCTCGGTGCAGGGGAAAGATTCCCACTGGGTGGGGTCTCCTTGGGGCCCATCTTCCCCTTGGCTGTCTTGAGAGGGTCTGGTTTTGGGGCCTTAGGGGTCTCATCCCCCTGTTCAAGGGGCTTGGAAGGCACCTCTTCCACTTTTGCAGGTGGTGGTTTCTTTATAGGCCCTGCCCGGCGGGGAGGGGCCCCTGGCTCCTCTGGCGGCATGCCACGCCGACTGCTGCCTGGGCGGGGGCCCCAGCGGGTCTCAGTGCGGCTCTCTCTGCGTGGAGGTGGGGGGCCTTGGCCCCCACCTCCAACTCCACGGGCAGGCTTTCGACCTGCTTCTGGCCCTGTCAGCTGTGGAATCTCTTCCTTGGGGGATTCCTTCTTGGGTGCTGGAGCTTGTATCTTGGCCGCCTCCTCACTGCCTGGGGGCCAGGGGAGTGGACGGGGCCCTGGGGGAACTGGCTCTTCCAGAGAAAATCGAGAGATCGGGGGTCCAGGGGCTCCATTCTCAGGGAAGCCTGGATAATTGGCCAGATAGGGTGGAGGGGGAGGTGCTGGAGGAGTCTCGCTCCTGAAAAAGAAGACAGGAAAGAATGGAAATGCGCATCTCAGAATAAGGAAAATCAGAACTAAGTGGGGATCAAGAGTTCTTTACAATCAACTGAGCACACCTTTCCGAAATTTCTTAACACAACACTCACCTCATCCCCTTGTCATCCTCATCCGCAGTCTGGCGCAGTGGTGAGGTCAGCGGGCGAGGATCGGTAGGTGTAGTGGTAAAGACATCTCCTACCCAGGCCAATTTTGGATCCACTGGTGGAGTGCCCCGTTCCCGTAAAAGGGTGGGTGCATGGCGTTCGAATGGCTCTGAGCTTGAGCCCCCACTGTCTGAGCGCTCGCGGGGAACTAGGCCTGCGGAAACCGAAGAGTAAGAAAAACCACTCTTCCATCACAAGCACCCCAGCCCCCAAAAAGGTCTCCCCCTCGTCTTCCCTGTGGAGTCAGCTCCTCTGCCTCCTGTTGCCAGGAAATCTGGGTCTTGCCCAGGAAACAGGGATGCTTACGCTCAGCCTTCCCTTGAAAGAATCAACTTCCGACCCTACCAAATAAATCCTGGCCAACAAAGGACCACTGTTTATTTTTCCAATCCCCCACTCACAACAAAACTATCTCAGCAGTGCTAAGACTAGTCCCACCTGGGTCCCATTAGTGACACCCTGACCCCACCGCCTGGGATTCAGGGCCTCCCTTGGCCCCTTACCAGAGGGGTGCACACCAGGAGGGTAGAAGTCCAGAGGGGGCCGGCCCTGGAGGAGCCGGGGGTCCATGTAAGGAGGAATCATCATCCAGCGGGGATCAAAGTTCATTGGGGGCATGGGTGGGGGTCGGCCCAGGGCACCCGGATACAGGGCCTTGGGGGGTGGAGGTGGAGCCTGTGGAGCCGGCACAGCCCCCAGGGTCACAGGCTGTGGTGGTGACGGGGGCACTGGGGCAGGCGTGGCAGAGCCCTGCTGCTGCTGCTGCTGCTGCTGCTGCTGCCACTGCTGCTGCTGCTGCTTCAGGAGCTGCTCCTGGGGAAGAGCAGACAGGGTGGAGGTCACCAAAGCCTGCAGCACCGCAGAGCAGCTCAGACTCAGTGTACAACTCCGCCAGAAAACCTGGGCGAGACGGCAACGAGGGCTGGACCTCACCTGCTGCTGCCGCTGGAAACGAGGTGGTAACGACTTCTGATATTTGGGATAGCCCAAACCCTGGCTGGGGGGCTGCCGGGTAGGACCAACCCCATCACTCTTGGGTTCCACCTTGGGGGTTGGGGGTGTGCTAGGAGGGGGAAGCTCTTCTGGTGGTTCAGGACCCTCTTTTGAAGGCAGCTGGGGTTCCACTAAAAAGATCAGAACGACATACTCCATCAACCGACAACCGCAGCAACTTCAGCCCTCACTTCTAGCTCCCTCTCAAAATCAGAGGTGCTCCACAGAGAATCTACTTCTAAAGCTCTACCCATTTAAACCCCTCAGGAGCCACTAACAGTGGTATTCACTTACAAACTACCGACACCAAAACTCCTCAGCTTAGCTCCTTTCTAAGTCTACAGAAAGTGGTTTAAGACCCTTCTCTCTTTTCAGAGTCCCCTTTCCTCCTACTGATAGTCCAACAAACTACAACAAATGCCTTCTACCTTGCTTACTCCGTCCTTCCCACCCTGCACTCCAAGCCAAGACCTGACACCACACCTGAGAATACCTCTCCCCTGCTGCATACCTGGGCTGGCTTCGAAGCTGCCACTGCTGGTGCTACTGGTAGTGCCACCACCACTCACCAGAGTGGCAGCTGGAGCCACACCTGGACTGGGGGTGGACTGGGCAGGAGGGGTCTGCGCTGGCTCCTCAGGTTCTTTCTCTGGGGTTGGAGCTGGTGCTGGCGGAGGAGCTGGCGGTGTGGGTTCTTTGGGGACTGCAGGGGGTGCAGCTGTGACAGGAGGGGCAGCAGGGGGAGCAGCAGGCTCTGCTTTGAGCCTCTTGTCAGGCGCCCCGAACTTTTCATCGAGCCTCTTGAGTTTCTCCGCGCAGGCTGCCCGGCGCTCTTCCTGCATGCGGCGTTCCTCCTCTTCGCGCCGCCGCCGGGCCCGCTCCACCGCCAGGGAGATCTCAGATGAAGATTGTTTTCGCCGCTGCCGCCAGGCCTCATCCTCATCTTCAGGTGCTGGGGGCTTGCAGGGAGGGCCCCCACGATCCTGGCCAGGGACAGATCCGGCAAGATGAGCTGTAAGGCATTACACTTCCCACCACCTCTCACACAGATCCACCGTCTCTAGCTAGCTGCAGTGTGCAAGCACCAGGCCTTGAGGCGGAGGGCCTCACGGGTGGACACAAACTCACAACCCTGGGGTTTTTTCTTTTCTGTTCCCTCTCCTTTGGAGATCTAAAGGCCACCCTGCTCTTCCTCACTAGCATCCCAAATTTATCTCTCTACACACCCAGACTCCTCCAACACCAATCTTGTTCCCAAGACTTCCAGAGATACCCTGCAGCCCTACACTGCAGAGCACACTTCAGACCCCGCCTCCCCACCCCAGCTACCTCTGCAACCATCGCTTCCATCACTCAGCTGACACTAATCTCTCACAACTGACCCTGTCAACCTCTCATTTTAGACACTCACTGGGTAGTCTCCAGGGGGGCCCCAGTTCCCGGCGGGGCCCCGGTGAGGTGGGGGTGGGGGAGGCTTTGGGGCAGGAGGCCCCGGCTCTGTCTCTGTTGGCCGCGAGGTCTCTGCCCAGGCCGTCTTGGGAGGGGGCGGCTCGCTTCCAGGGGAGCTGCCCTTTTTGCCATCTGCTTCGGGGGGCCGTTCCTCACCAGCAGCTGACTGGGGATCCTTGCTGTGAGCAGATCAAAAGTGGAATTAAAACCCAGCTCCTCTGAAGAGTACATTACTGTGAGAAAAACTAAGCCCCTCCAATCCCAAGGGCCCTAACTCACTGGCTCTCAGCTCCCTCCTCATCAGAGTCTCGCCCATCTTCCTCATCGCTGAACTTGAGCTTTTCAGTGTAGTCGACCTCCTCATGGGCCCCTGAGGAGAAAAATTAAGAACAGTAACCCAAACATTCTATTCTGTCAAGTGTCTTCCTGAGACACAAAAACAACTGTCCAGAACCACATGATGGGACGCACTACTAATGCCAACACTGCCCCGCTCCCAAGTCTAGACGCACCAACTCTGATGCCTTTCACTTACCCCCAATATTTTGCCAGAACTTAAGTTCCTCTCAACCCTTCACTGGATGCTTTCCTCCCATACAAACCCTCCCTTTCTTCCTTATCTGAGTTTTGTCTTTTAAAATCCAAATGTTGTTGCCTATTCACCTACCTGCCCAACCATCATCATTCTCCTGGTCCAACTGGTCAAACTCTTTGAGATTATCCTCTTTAAGAATAGAAGGCCGACCTACAGGCTCCACCAGGCGCATGGGCGGCCCTGAGCCTCGGGGGCCCGCCACACGGGGAAAACGGCTGTGTGCAGAAAAGCAAATGGCAGAGAAGAGGAACAAGACAACATGTTGTACAGCCCATACAAGACTACGCCTCCTGGCTAGAAAGAAACCATTACCTCCCCAACAGGCTTGCCCTGCCCCCCAACCACAACCCAGACCTGGATCGCTCACCTGGGCCCATCAGGAGTAGGATATCGGTAAGGCCCCTGGGGTCCATAGGGCGGAGGGAACGGGAGATATGGGGGATACATCTGCAAAAGGGCCCAAGAGCAGGTGCTCAGAGGGGAGAGTCAAGCAGCCCGCTAGTGCTGCCAGCCTGCTATCATGTCCCATCTACCTAGATCACTTAGGTGCCTGCTTTTCAGCGCTAACAACGAAGTCCCAATTCCTGTTCCCTAGCTTCCAGTACAAACCCCTCCAAAACCAGACATCCAAACTCACAAAGGGCGGCATCATTCCGCGGTAGGGAGGGAACTGAGGTGGGCCCGAGGGCTGCAGCCCGCCCCGGGGATCATGACCATGATGAAGTTTGGAGTCCGGGCCCTCCAGCTCATCAGGGCCACGCCCACCTCCGTCCCTCCAGGTTGTAGAATCTACGTTTTGGAAAAAGCAGAGAGATTTATCAGTTGCTTCAGGGACAAGTGAACACAGTGAAAACCGTGGCAGAGAAAGGGGAATAAAAAAACACTCTGAGAGGGAATAGGTACTGTCTAGTCCAAAAGGCAGCCACTTACTTTGGGGGCGGAGGCTTGGTCCGGGCCCAGACGACTGTTCGCCAGACTCCCTTTCCTTGGCAGCCTTGTCCTGGTCGCCAGCCGCCTGCAGGGTCGGAAATTCCTCTCGAGAGAATCGTGACAGTAGGCTTGATGCCCTTCCACCTGTGAGGATGGGCGTGCAGAACAAGAGAGAAAAGTGCATGTACTGAGGACACATCACTAAAGTGCCAGGATGCATGCCTCAGACTCCACCTCTATGGAGTAAGTGCTCATCCCCCAGGACACAAGGTTAGTTCTGGGACCCCTCCACCCCCTCATATAAAACCAAGAGAGACTTAAACTTGCTCACGTGTCCCACAACACTAAACATGGGAGCTAAGATTTAGCCAGAGGACTGAGGACCCTTTACTGAAGAGAGAGTACAGGGCGCCTGCCTCCCACGGTGCCCAGCACTCACCATCTCCATGTGCTCCATGGGTGACGCTGGCTTGCGCCCAGGACTTTACCCCGCTTGGAACCGAAGGAGTGTTCTGGGGAAGCAGAGAGGGGTTAAATGGTGATACAGGTGGAGGAGCTACGACCCATTCTTCCTCCCAGCCTTCCAGTTCTCCAGGTACCTCGGGGGCTGCTGGGGGTCGTTTCGGCTGGTTGGAGGCAGGCGTCTGTGAAGCCGGCAGTGGCTGCGATTCCGGCGGCTGAGCGGTTGAGGCATCGGAACTGAGGGGACAGCATAATGCAAAGGTTATCTGGAGCCTAAAAAGCCCACCCCACTTCTCCAACTGGCGTTGGTAGGGACTGGACCCTGACCCATCGCTCCCAGTGACAAACATTCGGACGAAATACGTTGTCACCCTGTAGAGGCTGCTGCTTCCTCACGCTCCATCTAACAGAAAACTGAAGGTACAATTCTAGAATCATCTAAACCTGGGACGGGTAAGAAAGGGGCCTCCCTTTCTCTCTGGCTCTTAATGTGGACCAAGCCCACTCCAATTCACCCTGAAGTTCAAAGTTACAATACCATCACTCCAGGTGCCCCCAAGGCCGTCTACCTCTTGGGGTCGGACTGCTCCTGTTTGCTTGCCCATCCTGTTCCGTCTTTCGGCACTAGTGAGACATTCGGGTCATTGCCTTTGTTCTCGGCTTTCAGGCTTGGAAGGTTGGCTGGGGGTGGCATACGCCGGGCAATGGCAACTTTCCCGAGACTCTGCAGGCCATGGCGAGGGGCAACTGGAGAAAAGGTGGAGAGATGGGTCAAAAATGCCTCACCTGAGAGATCTGACAGCCTCCCACACTAGGCCCAGTTTAGACACCCTCAGTGTCTTATTACCGGAAGTCATCCCCTTCCCCTGCACTTGATAAACTCTGAAACCCCTATCAGGAAGGATGAAATACATTACATCCAATGCTTCAATGTGGGATGGTTGGTTTTGAGCCTGCGGGGAGCAAGCTGGCTCCAGAACTCCCCCAAGTCCACATCGCTTTGCCTCCAGTTCTTACGTGTCCAGAGACTGGGAACCACAGACACGCCTTTGTAGGAGGATAACTGGTGTTCGCCCAGAGCCCAGTCCCCCTCCTGGACCCAAAGCCGGGAGATCTCCAGGGTCCCTCCAATCTTGTGGTATCTCTACTGTAGCAATTCCCCCGCAGAGAGCTCTCAAACACATGCCCCGTCCACGCCTAGCCTCCAAACATAGGAGCATCTTTGCAGGACCCTCACCAGCGGGTTTCTGGATCTCTAAGGACTTGCCCTTATACGTATCAAACAGGTTGAGCGAGGAATACTTCTTTCCATCCTTCCCCTTGGCAGTCGGCCCCGAGCGATCGGACATTGCGCTGGAAGCTCATTGAGTACGTTGGGTCCTGCAGGCTCCTCCCCCAAAACGTGCCGGAGCCTGTGGGCCAGACAAGTGTCTGTCTCTGCCCCCTTTACAGACGACTAGAACAGAAGCCTCTCATTCTCATTAAGGACGCAGCCTGTGACCCTCTGGCATCTTCTCCTCCAGCCTATGTACTCCAGCCCCAGTCCCTCAGCTCCCACAAGGCCCAACTGCCATGTTCCCTTTCCCCCAGACATTTCTTGCCAAGGAAGCCAAATAAAAATCTAGTATCCTCCTAATACAAACATGCCGCCCTCGGTGCCCATCCGTAAAGGGCAGTGTTCTCTTCGTTACCCCCAGTCATCTCTTCTCTCTCAACCAAAATCATGTCAGAGACCTACAATAAAACAGGGCAGGCAAATCCAACTCCCAGGAAAAAAGCAGAAAGAGGCAAGCACACAACTCCATCATGTCAGGAGGAGCGCTTTATATAGCCCTACTTGTTAGACACCAGCTCCCTAATCATGCCCCAGGGCCCTGTGCCCCAGGTTCCACTCCCAGCAGCCTTAAGTCCCATCTGGGAAGGTTTGCAGGAAGGTATGCTGGGAGTTTAAAAGATTTTATGAGCTTGCTCAGTCAGACTAGGAGCTGGTGCCAGAGAAACCCTCATGAAACAAACAGTGGCTTACACAGACCCGGATTGCAGAAGCCCAAGTTTTGAAATAACCAATCTTTCTCTCAACTTGCTCCCATCTCAGCTCCTGGAAAAAACAATCCTGTCTCTATAGAAATTCTGGGTTCTCAGACACAGAATTGAGAAAAACAAAGCATTACAGATCCACCTCGACAGCACTCGGTAACCTCAGGCCTCACACCAGAACCAACTCCCATTTCCCTATCGTTAAAAACTCCCCTCGGCGGTCATTCTTGCCCCAATTACCCCCTCGCCCCGAGCAGGCCAAAGCTCTCCATCCGGAGTCCATTCTAGAACGAGCATTCATTTCTGAGTAATAGTGTAAAGGAAACGAGGTGAGAAATGGCAGGGAGATCCAGACAAACCCAGGATGAAAGCCGAAATCGGGGAGAGAAGTTCACGGCTAGAGATGAGGCGATGGGGGCTCGCTTTGTAAATGTCTGAGGAGCTCAATCTGGGAACGTAAGTACAGGAGAAGGGAACAGGAGGGTGGAGGAGCGAATAGGCTGGTGCAAACAAGAGCGTAAGGAAGCAGGTGGGAAATACATGAGGCAGGAATGGCAGACAGGATGCAGAGCCCCACAAAAGTAAGGGGGCAGTGTCAAGAGACCAGGAAGAAAAAGGGAGTCGCGGGAGAAAGGCGAGGACAAGGAATGGGGGGAATGAAACGGCAGGGGGAAGATCGAGGAATGCAGAACGATGATGCTGGGTGAGAGCAGGGTCCCGGGGGGAGTGACTCGACGCAGAGAGCGGTGCCAAGAAGGGGGAACCCTAGCGCCGTGAGATGCGAAGGGGCCCAACATGGAGGAAAAGAGACCGTCTGAGAGGAGGACCCTCGGGCGCGGCCCACCCCAGGGAGGCGACCGAGGGGAAGCGGGTCAACAGATGGAGGTGAGGAGCCAGGAGCGCAGCGTGGGGTGGGGAAGTACGGGCTCAGAGAGGGGGGTCGCGCCTTGAAGCCAGGGTCGTGAGTGGGCAAGGTTAGGCTGCAGACCCTGCGAGAGGAGCTGGAGCTGCGGGTCCCGGGGTAGAGGTCCCGGAGGGGGAGGGGCAGTCAGGCCCGGCAGCAGGAGGACAAAATGGCGGCGGCTAATGGCAGCTTCTCCTCCCCCCCGGCCCGGCCCGCCACCGCCACCGCCGCCGCCGCCGCTGCCGCCGCCGTCGCCGCCGCCACCGCCGCTCCGCGCCGGAAAAGGGCGTCAGCGCTCGGCTCGCCCATACTCACCTGGCCGGGTGCGCAAGGGTTCGGGACCGGGGCTTAGGGGCTCCCCGGGGCGGGATGGCGGTGGGGCGGGGGCGGATGGCGGCGGATGGCGCCGGGTTCGGCTCCTCCCGTCTCCCTCGCTCACTCCGCGGCTGGGCTCCGACTAACGGCCCATCCGGGCAACCGCCGCCCCCGGGAGCGCCCCCCCACCTCCCGCCTCCCTTCGAGCCTAGACACGCCCCTCTATTTGCATAAAGGGCGGGGCGCTCTCTATCCTACCCCTCTTTACTTCCAAGACTATCCTTTTTAAAAAAAAAAAAAAAAGGCAGGGCGTGCAGAGCATGCAGAGAGTATTTGCATAAAGAGGAGGGACTTACAGACGCTGGGACGCCGGTTGGCTGAGGAGGCGGGCCACCGGCGTCGGCCGTTGAGACGTGCAGAGGGGGTGGGAATTCGACGCCGGTCGGCCGGGCGGTTGGGACGCAGAATTTACACGACGAATGGTGGGAGAAAGAGGCGGGGCGTGCGTCGTGCGTTCGTGGAAATATGGGAGCGGAGACGTAAGGACGCTGAAAGTGGAAGGAAACGATACAGTGTTTTCAGCCGAGGAGACCCGACGAGAAGACGGCGGTGGACGGGAGGGATTAGCTACCGGGAGGCGGGGCTTACGTAGACCGGGGCAGAGTCCCAGCTCACGCGTCTTTACGCGAGAGGTGAAAACCCCGGAGGGGTGGGGCTTGTACTTACTAAATCACGTCATGCAAATGAGGTGGCTAGACAGGCCAATGCCGGGGTCGGGGGGCGAATCATGGCACCCTCAGTGTAGTCCTTCTCGGCCTAGTTTCATTTGTTTGCATTAATGCATGCAAATCATCGAACAAAAAATAGACTAGGAACAGCCCGTTCGTCAAAATATCGGCAACCAGTGACCTAAACGGACATTTTTATAACAAATGTCATGAGTAGACTTGTATTTGGTATTACTGGCTATTTGTATTCCCTTAACAATGGGTCAGTTCACGAAATGCACTACTGCTTTCTCTCCTTTGTTGCTTATCGACGGAAGAATCCTCTGCTTCCGTCAGACCTGGCCCCATCCAGCAAATCGTTTAACAACTGAGTTGTGAAGGCACCAGAACGCCTTCATATAGAGGAATACAATACAACATGCCTGGGGAGGGTTAGGAATGCTTCTAGAAAAACTCACTGATGAACTGGTTAGAGCCTAGCTAGGTTTGAGGAGCAAGTGTGCATCTCAGGCTCAGTGAACAAACGGGGAAAGGCGTGGGTTTGGGCATCAGCTCTGAGGCTGGTATGGCCAGTCTATTGGCAATGAAGGCAGACGAATTTGCAGGAACCAGTTAAGAATTCTAACCTGAGGCTAAGATTCAGAGTGAGTTCATTTCCCAAACTTTCAAATGATTTCCTTCTCTCCCTAACTAGCTGTGACACCCCTTTACACACACACACCCTCCTTTGCAGCCGTGTTTCTTGTGGGAGCTAGCCGTACTTTCTCTGAAGTTTTCTCCTTAGGCTCACTCTTAAACCCACTGCAGAGAAGACATCACATCCACCCTCTACCAAAACTGATTTATCAAGGACACGCTGTCTCAGTTTAAACAAGAGACCCACACCCCGTGTTGCAGTGGTTCCGTCTCAGCTCTCCTAATTCCAGCTCCCTGTTAACGCACGCCCTGGGAAGCAGCAGATGATGGCTCATATACTTGGGCCCCTGCTACCCAGGTAGGAACATCTAGGTTGGGTTCTAGACTCCTGGTTTCAACCTGATCCAGCCCTAGCTGTTCTAAACATTTGGGGAGTGAAACAGTAGATGGAAGATTTCTCTATCTCAAATAAAAATGAAATAGATTATTTTTAGAATAGCACTTCTGTGTATTATGTGTATTTTACAAGTCTGGAGTTCAGGAGACAGGTCTGTGGTAAAGATAGATATTTGCTAGTCAACAATGCCTAAGTGTTATTTTTAAAAAAGATTTATTTTTATTTTAAAGGCAGAGTGAAAGAGGAGAGATAGCATGGCAGAGAGAGGTAGGTCTTCCATTCATTGATTCACTCCCCAAGTAGCCATAGCAGCTGGGGCTGGGCCACTCTGAAGCCAGGAGCCAGGAACTCAAATCCAGGTCTCCCACATGAATGCAGGGGCCCAAACACTTGGGCTATTGTCTGCTGCTGTCCCAAGTGCATCAATGAAGAACTGAATTATAAGTGAAGCAACCAGGACTAGAACTGGAGCTCTGATATGCGATGGCAGCATCACAAGGCTGGCTTAACCCATTGCACCAGAATGCTGCCCCTCCTCTTGGTGTTATTTCAGTTCATTGTGTCCAAAATGTTGATTTCCAGGCCCTCAGGATCTGCTCTACCCACACTCTTTGCCATCTTAGCTGACAGCAGTCTTGCAAATCTAGTTCAGGTGCTGGTATTGTGGCACAGTGGATTAAGCCACTGCCAGCAATGCCAATGGTGGTTCAAGTCCCAGGTGCTCCACTTCTGATCTAGTTCTCTGCTAATGCACCAGAGAAAGCAGTGAAAGATGGCCCAAGTGCTTGGACCCCTGCATCCACATGGGAGGCCCAAATGAAATTCCAGGCTTCTGGCTTCAGCCTGCTCCAGCCTCTGTCTGGTTGCAGCCTTTTGGGGACTGAACAAGTAGATGGAAGATCTCTCTCTCTCTCTCTCCCACCCCCCTCTCTCTTTCTCCCTTTCTCTCTCTCCTTCCATTTCAAATAAATAAATAAATCTCTCTCTAAAAAAAAAAAAAGGCAAAAAACTAGTTGCACAGTGCGTAAAGCTACCTCCTATAGTGCCAGCATCCCACATGGACACCCGTTCAAGTCCCAGCTGCTCCACTTCTAATCCAGCTCTCTGCTATGGCCTGGGAAAGCAGTAGAAGATGGCCCAAGTCCTTGGGCCCCTGCACCTGTGTGGGAGACCTGGAGGAAGCTCCTGGCTCCTGGCTTCGGATTGGCACAGCTCTGGCCATTGCAGCCAATTGGGGAGTGAACCATCAGATGGAAGACTTCTCTCTCTCTCTCTCCTCTCTCTCTGTGTAACTCTGAATTTCAAATAAATAAATCAGAAAGAAAGAAAGAAGGAAGAAACTATGGACCTAAAAAAATTTTTAAAAACTCAGGATTCTGAGGGTTTTTTTTTTTAGTTATTTGTACTAAGGTAGCCTATTTATTATTTTATTATTATTTAATTACTTATTTGAAAGAGAGATTTTCCATCCACTGGTTCACTCCCCATATGCCCTTAGTGGCCTGAAGGCATCCCATACAGCACTGGTTCTAGTCCCGGCTACTCCACTTCCAACCCAGCTCTCTGCTATGGCCTGGGAAAGAAGAAGATGGCCCAACCCCTTGGGTCCCTGCACCTGCATGGGAGACCTGGAAGAAACTCCTGGCTCCTGACTTCAGATCAGGAGCGCAGCTCCGGCCATTGTGGCCAACTGGGGAGTGAACCAGTGGATGGAAGACTTCTCTCTCTCTCTCTCTCTCTTTCTCTCTCTCTCTCTCTCTCTCTCTCTCTCCTTCTCTGTAACTATGCTTTTCAGATAAATAAATAAATGAAAAGGGGACTGCATTTTAAAAATATTTATTTACTTATTTATTTGAAAGGCAGAGGAAGAGACAGAGAATGAGAGAGCTCTTTCATCCGCTGGTTCAACTCCTCAAATGCTCACAATGACCAGGCCTAGATCAGGCTGAAGCAGGAGCCAGGAACTCCATCTAGGTCTCCCACATGGGTGGCAGAGGCCCAAGTATCTGGGCCACCTTCTGCTGCTTTCCCAGGCCCATCAGGATAAAGCTGCATTGGCAGTGGAGCAGCTGGGACTCAAACTGCAGCTCTGATGTGGGACGTCAGCACTGCACGCAGTGACTTAGCCCACTGCACTACAATTCTGGCCCCCAAGCCAGAATTAACCTAGGTTAATCACTTAACCTAGGTAGGCTCGCTCCCTGCTGTCTGATTTTCTCTCTACCTTGTGGTTTTTCTGCTGCCTTTTCCCTGTATTCCATTGACTCTTCCCCTGAGAAACGCACATGGCTCGCCCTCGCATCTGGAAGTTGTCGCTCATTGTTAGTCACTTTCTCAGTGAGCCTTTTTGCCTCTACCTCCTACTTCTCTCACATCCTGAATCCCCCTGATCCCTTGTCATCTGTTTTACTTTCCCTTTTTTCCATTCTACTTGTCAGTTGCTAATAGGTCATATGTAAATTTTAAATTATTGTTTGTTGTCAATCTTCCTCCTCTACCAGTTTCCAAAATAGAATGAAATCTTCAAGGCCTCATTTTTTTCACTCTTCCATCCCTAGAAGCTAGACTAGGGACTGGCACAGAGTTGATGCCCATTAAATTATCAGTGAAATATTTTTATTAAAGTATATATTACAGGGGCCAGCAGTGTGGCGTAGAGGGTTAAGCCTCTTCAAGCAGGGCCAGCATGCCGGTTTGAGTCCCAGCTGCTCTACTTCCAATCTAGCTCCCTGTTGATGCACCTGGGAATGCAGCGGAAGATAGCCCAAGTGCTTGGGCCCCTGCCACCCTCATGAGAGACTTGGAGGAAGCTCCTGGCTCCTGGTTTAAGCTTGGTCCAGCCCTGGCTGTTGTGCTCATTTAGGAAGTGAACCAGCAGATGGAAGATCTCTCTCTCTCTCTCTTTTTCTCTGTGTCTATGCCTTTCAACTAAATAAATAAATCTAAAAAAGAAAATTTAAAAAAAGAAAAGAAAAAAAGTATTGCATATACACAGTCACACATCCAGGGGTGAGAGATGTCCGTTTCCACGAGTTTTCACAAACTGAACAATGTATGTGACCAGAACCAGAAGCTTCACTAGCGCTACAGAAGCCGCCCTAGGGCTTTTTCTAGTCACTGCTCTTCCCCAAGGTTAACTGTGGCCCTAATTTTAAAAAAAGACTTACTTACTTATATGAAAGACAGAGTGACAGAGAAGGGGTGGGGGAAAAGATATCTTCTAGCTACTGGTTCACTTCCCAAAATGGCCATGACAACCAGGGCTGGGCCAGGCCGAAGCCAGGGGCCTGGAACTCCGTCTGGACCTCCCACATGGGTAGCAGGGGTCCAAGTACCTGGGCCACCATCTGCTGCTTTCCCACGCAGATTGGCAGGAAGCTGGATTGAACC